>NC_134453.1:44156085-44482435 GCF_030867145.1 Opisthocomus hoazin | reverse complement strand
TAGAAACTTCAGACAACCTGGACTGCTAGACGGCTTCTAATCCTACCTGTCTCCTTGCTTATTTGCAACCAAGAAGGTCACCTTGTGCCCTTGTTTGTCAGTGGCAAAACAAGAAGGGGGAGACACAGGACTGTGTAGTGGTCGTCAAATAGCCCTGACTCTGCCACTGACAAACCTGCTAAGGGAGATGATCCATTTTACATATTAGAATGGGTATTTTTAAGCGTGCAGCCGAAAATTAGTATACAGACACGGACGGAGGCCATAGGAGAGCTAATCAGAAAAGGCAGGACATGGGTAGTGGAAATGGCCGGACAGGAGCCAGTGGACATCAGTATACCTGTCAAGGCAGCAGACTTAGAATGGTGGTTGAGACATGCCTTACCTATACAGGAAGCCCTATTAGGCTATGGTGGGAGGATACATTCTCAGCAACCAAAGGGGAAATTGTGGCAAGTCTTGAAGCGTAATCAATGGCTTGAGAAGCCCAGAGTTCAGGAGAAGCCGCTGGCCGAAGAGGTTACAGTATATACAGATGCAGGCAAGAGGCTGCGTAAGGCAGTCTGTGCCTGGCAGGAGGGGGGGCCAGTGGTGTCATCACATGATACAAGGACAGGATGGAGATTCGCTGCAAACCTTAGAGCTGACTGCCGTGGTCTGGGCCTTAACTAATTGGCTAAATGAGCCTTTGAATGTAGTAACCGACTCCCTTTATGTGGCTGGAGTGGTGCCACGGGCAGCAGATGCCTTGCTTAGGGAAACGGTTAACCCTGTATTAGGTAAGCTTTTTATCCAGTTGTGGACCGTACTGTCTCAACGGGCCGCGCCTTGTTGTGTCATCCACGTGCGTAGTCACCAATGGGATCTGGGACTAGGGCATGGTAATCAGATTGCCGACAATTTAGTTAGTCCCGCACGCCCTATGCCTCCAGTAGACAAGTTTCAGCAAGCCAGACAGAGTAATGAGACTTTCCACCAAAATGCAAAAGGTCTGCGAAGGCAATTTGGGCTGACAGAGAATGAGGCTCGTTATATTGTACAGGCCTGTCCCAAGTATGGAAATCAGGGTCCAGGAATAGGCCAAGGGGTAAATCCAAAAGGACTGCAGGCACTTGCGTTATGGCAGATGGATGTTACACATATTCCAGAATTTGGGCGACTGAAGTATGTACATGTCACAGTAGACACCTTTTCAAAAATGATATGGGCTACTGCTTTACCTGGGGAGAAAGCGCAACATGTTTGTAAGCACCTGCTTGCGTGTTTTACGGTACTGGGAGTGCCTGAAGAAATTAAGACTGATAATGGACCTGCATATGTCAGTCAAAAGCTAAGATCATTTCTATTGATGTGGGGAGTTAAGCACACCACAGGGATCGCACATTCTCCAACAGGGCAGGGGCTCATAGAGCGTACTCATCGTGTGCTGAAGGACTATTTAGACAAGCAGCGAGGGGTTGAAACAGAAGTGCAACCAAGGTTGCATCGAGTCCTTTTTACATTGAATTATTTGTGCCTTATGGGTGATCGGGAAGCACCGCCGGTGGTTATACACCACCAGAACCTAAGGTTCAATGGCACAACGACTCTGCCATGGTTTAAAGTAATCTACAGGGACCCGACTACTGGAGAGTGGGCTGGACCAGTACCAGTAATCTTTAACGGTCAAGGATATATGTGTGTTTCCACAGATCGCGGTCCAGTCTGGGTGCCTAGCCGAGCCGTGAAGCCTGCTTTGAGTCAACAAGGACAGTTAGCCGAGGAGCAACAAGCAGACTCTCACGAACAGAATAATCAAGTAGAAATAACCTGAATCAAGGGAAAGACATATGAACGGTCACAAGGAGATATTTGTCACCGATATCAACTGCGACGTTTGTAAGACCTGTAAACCTTGGATTTTGTGTGTTTGTTACACTTGCCAAGGACAGTGGTGGTGTCGAACATTGCTTGCAAAGCGTTGGTGTGATCATTGCTTTGTAGAAGAGCGCAGCGTAGCTCGCATTTTAGTTGTTACAGGGCACGAGGCGGAAGGGAGTGATAGTTATTTTTGTAACCGCGTGGACTGGATAAGATTAACAAACCAGAGAGCTAAGACTGTATTGGTAAGTGGTTTTGAATGTAGCCAAAGTAATCTAGTACCTGCTATTTGGACCATCCCTAAAGCGGTATGGGAAAAGACAAAGGCGCGATGTTTACATCTATTTGGATGGAAACGACAAAAGAACAAGCGGTTACCCTGTTAGTCGTGCTTTTCGCTCTTTGCCAAATAGTTGTAGGAGGAGGAGTCCTTCACCGCATTGAGCCCAGACAGAACCTATGGGTTACTTGGGCGAACAAAACGGGCCAATCAACATTTTGCTTATCTCTTGCTTCTGCAACAGAACCTTTTCGCACTTGTTTAATAGGTGTACCTAGTTATAATGTTGGTCATTTTACTAACTATAGTACAGGCAAATGTGCGAAAGAAACTCAGGTGAGTAACTGTAGCGCAAAACTCATACGAGGTCTAAACCATACATTACCCTGGGATCCTCAAGAGTTGAACTTGCTAGGGTCAATGAGAATTGGTAACACGACCAAAAATTGGACTCAAACATGTTTTGTGTTCGCAGGACCCGCCTTTACTGGAACCAATCATTTCCGTTCCTTCAGCTGGTCAGGGTGGGCTAATGTCACTCCGACTGCTTCTTATTATGATTACCGAGGCCGTTCTGGAACTGTCACCTTTTGCGGTACCAATGACACAAACAAAAAGAGCCCCCAAAGTTTAGGCACCTATGGAATGGAAATGAGAGGTGGTTTTCCCTTGTGGAATAATGATACGCCCAAGGCCCTGCCTCCTGACGTATTCTTAATCTGTGGCGACAGGGTATGGCAAGGAATTCCTCGTAATGTCTATGGCGGCCCATGTTACTTAGGTCAGTTGACATTGCTAGCTCCAGATCAGCAGTGGTGGAAAAATGTAACAACTCGCCCTAAACGAAGTGTTACAGGTCTTCCTCCTAAGTGCGATGACCGAGTTACCCTTTCAAGTGCCACGGAGCGAGTGTTTATGTCACTGTTAGTGCCTGGTGCCGCCGCTGGCTCAGCATTAAACCAACTAGGGAAATTGGCACGTTGGGCAGCAAAGCAAGCCAATGTTACCACGAAAGTCTTGGCATCTCTGTTGGAAGATCAGAATAGTCTACGACACGCAGTATTACAAAATAGAGCAGCAACTGATTTCCTACTATTGGCCCAAGGACATGGTTGTGAGGATTGCGAAGGCATGTGCTGTATGAATTTGTCTGATCACAGTGAGTCCATCCACAAGCAGTTACAGTGGCTTAAACAGCACACCAACCAAATACAACAAAATCAAGGGTTTTTTGACGGATTGCTCACCTCGCTCTTTGGTAATTTGCCCGCTTGGCTTAAGGAGTTAATTGTAGAAGGTTTGCATATATGTATCGTGCTGATTGTTGCAGTTATAATATGTATCTGTTTTAACTGTCTTAAAAAGGCTCTTTCCAGGATGATCGACTATACCTGGCTTGCTCAAAAACAAGAAGGGGGAATTGTGGAGTCCTGGTTGGACGAGAGAGGACATAGTCTGGTGCCGTTGAGCAACCCAGGCTTTGTCCCGGAGATAGGCCTGGAAAGCAGCGAACGCGGAACACTGCTGAGAAAGTAATGTGGCGAACACGGAACGCTGGTGCAGCGGGACTGTTACATTGCCGCTTCCTGCCACGTCGCCGCTTCCTGCCACAGTGCTGCTTCCTGTCATATCGCTGCTTCCGCATCGAGACATGAAGCTTTGCACCAATCGCAGCGAGTTATAGCAGTTTTGCCTATATATAGTTAAGAGTAACTAACCAATCAGAAGCTGTAATTGCTTTGCTATATAAACCTTGTTTTGCTGACTAATAAAGGAGAACGATCGTACCCATACTGGGATTGTATCGTTACTGCCGTTTCCGAGTTCCCACTCCTACACGCACCATCCTCATATGCCAACTCACTGGCAGTCGTAAACTGGAAAGGTGAAGAGGCACTGACTGTGGATGAGGTGGCTGTCAGACTCCGGCAATATGAAGAAAGTCTCTCTTCCTCCCTTGTCTCAGCTGTGAAGAAACTGTCCCAGAAGGTCCAGCGACTCGAAGAGAGCATGTCCTACTCCCCACCTGTACGGGCCCGCATCTCAGCTATTAGGGGCAAGCATTCCTCTCCTCAGGAGAGAGGATAAAGAGGCCACACAACACGGGGCACCTTGTGGTTCTACCTGTGTGACCACAGAGAGGATATGAGGAAGTGGGATGGAAAACCTACATCAAGTCTAGAGGCACGAGTGCGTGAGCTGCAAGGTAAAACAATCACAAAAGGGGATTCTGTTAGGAAAAATGCCGCTCCAGTTTCCAGCAGCCAGCTCTCCAGACCAGGTAGGCAGTTTGATTTTGATTCCGATCCTCTTGAAGGGACCTCCAAGTCATTTTTACAGCAGGTGAGCAGCAATTTCTCTGACCAGGATTAGAGGGGCCCTGCCAGGTGGAGGAAAGGGACAACCGCGTTTATTGGACGGTGTGGATTCGATGGCCTGGCACGTCAGATCCACAAGAGTATAAAGCTCTAGTGGACACTGGTGCACAGTGTACTTTAATGCCATCAGATTTCAAAGGGTCAGAGTCCATTTGCATTTCGGGAGTGACAGGGGGGTCCCAAGAGCTGAGTGTCTTGGAGGCTGAAGTGAGCCTCACTGGGCAGGACTGGCAGAAGCACCCCATTGTAACTGGCCCCGAGGCTCCGTGCATCCTTCGTATAGACGGATAGGAGAGGGTATTTCAAGGAACCAAAGAGGGTATCGGTGGGCTTTTGGCATAGCTGCTGTGGAGACGGAAGAAATTAAACAGCTGCCCATTTTGCCTGGTCTCTCAGAGGATCCTTCCGTTGTGGGGTTGCTGAGGGTTGAAGAACAACAGGTGCCAATCGCGACCACACTGGTGCACCGGCGGCAGTATCGTACTAACCGAGACTCCCTTATCCCCATTCATCAGCTGATCCGTCAACTGGAGAGTCAAGGAGCGATCAGTAAAACTCGCTCACCCTTTAATAGTCCCATATGGCCAGTGAGAAAATCTACTGGAGAGTGGAGACTGACAATAGACTACCGTGGCCTGAATGAAGTCACACCACCACTGCTGAGTGCTGCTGTGCCAGACATGCCAGAACTTCAATATCAGCTGGAGTCAAAGGCAGCCAAGTGGTATGCTACAATTGACATCGCTAATGCATTCTTCTCCATCCCTTTGGCAGCAGAGTGCAGGCCACAGTTTGCTTTCACCTGGAGGGGCGTCCAGTACACCTGGAATCGACTGCCCCAGGGGTGGAAACACAGTCCCACCATTTGCCATGGACTAATCCAGACTGCACTGGAAAAGGGTGAAGCTCCAGAACATCTGCAGTACATCGATGACATCATTGTGTGGGGTGACACAGCGGAGGAAGTTTTTGAGAAAGGGGAGAAAATAGTTCAGATCCTTCTGAAAGCCGGTTTCGACATTAAGCGAAGTAAAGTCAAGGGACCTGCGCAAGAGATCCAGTTTTTGGGAATAAAATGGCAGGATGGGCGCCGACAAATCCCAATGGATGTCATCAACAAAATAGCAGCTATGTCTCCACCAATCAGCAAAAAGGAAGCCCAAGCCTTCTTAGGTGTTGTGGGTTTTTGGAGGATGCATATCCCAAATTACAGCCAAATTGTAAGTCCTCTCTACCACGTGACCCGGAAGAAGAATGATTTTGAATGGGGCCCTGAGCAACGACAGGCATTTGAACAAATTAAACGGGAGACAGTTCATGCCGTAGCCCTTGGTCCAGTCCGGTCAGGGCAAGATGTTAAAAACGTGCTCTACACCACAGCCGGGGAGAATGGCCCAACCTGGAGTCTCTGGCAGAAAGCACCAGGGGAGACTCGAGGTCGATCCCTGGGGTTTTGGAGCCGGGGATACAAAGGATCCAATATACTCCCACTGAGAAAGTGATTCTGGCAGCATATGAAGGCGTTTGAGCTGCTTCAGAAGTGGTCGGCACTGAAGCACAACTCCTCCTAGCACCACGATTGCCGGTCCTGGGCTGGATGTTCAAAGAGAGGGTCCCCTCTACGCATCATACCACCGATGCTACGTGGAGTAAGTGGGTCACGCTGATCACACAGCGGGCCCAAATGGGAAACCCCAGTCACCCAGGAATCCTGGCAGTAATCAGGGACTGGCCAGAAGGTAAAGATTTTGGAGCATCAACAGAGGAGGAGGTGACACGTGCTGAAGAGACCCCACTCTATAACCAGCTGCCAGAAGATAAGAAACAGTATGCCCTGTTCACGGATGGGTCCTGTCGCATTGTGGGGGAGCAGCGGAGGTAGAAGACTGCTGTATGGAGCCCTACACGACAAGTCACGGAAACTGCAGAGGGAGAAGGTGAGTCGAGCCAGTTTGCAGAGGTGAAAGCCATCCAGCTGGCTTTAGACATTGCCAGTCGAGAGAAGTGGCCAGTGCTCTATCTTTACACCAACTCCTGGATGGTGGCCAATGCCTTGTGGGGGTGGCTGCAGCAATGGAAGAAGAACAACTGGCAGTGCAGAGGCAAACCTATCTGGGCTGCCCCATTGTGGCAAGATATTGCTGCCCGTCTGGAGCAGCTGGTTGTAAAAGTCCGTCACGTGGACGCCCACGTCCCTAAGAGTCGGGCCACTGAGGAACATGTAAACAACCACCAGGTGGATCAGACTGCCAAGACTGAAGTGGCTCAGGTGGATCTGGACTGGCAACATAAGGGTGAACTGTTTATAGCTCGGTGGGCCCATGACACCTCGGGCCATCAAGGAAGAGATGCGACATACAGATGGGCTCGTGACCGAGGGGTGGAGTTGACCATGGACACCATCGCACAGGTTATCCATGAATGTGAAACATGCGCTGCAATCAAGCAAGCCAAGCGGGTAAAGCCTCAGTGGTATGGAGGACGATGGTTAAAATATCAATATGGGGAAGCTTGGCAGATTGACTACATCACACTGCCACAAACCCGCCAAGGCAAGTGCTATGTGCTCACAATGGTGGAGGCCACCACCGGATGGCTGGAAACCTACCCTGTGCTTCATGCCACCGCCCGGAATACCATCCTGGGCCTGGAAAAACAAGTCCTGTGGCGACATGGCACTCCCGAAAGAATTGAGTCGGACAACGGGACTCACTTTCGTAACAGCCTCATAGACACCTGGGCTAAAGAACACGGTATCAAGTGGGTGTATCACATCCCCTACCATGCACCGGCCTCTGGAAAGATCGAGCAGTACAATGGGCTGCTAAAAACCACTCTGAGAGCAATGGGGGTTGGGACTTTCAAAAACTGGGATACTCATTTAGCAAAGGCCACCTGGTTGGTTAACACCAGGGGATCCACCAACCGGGCTGGTCCTGCCCAGTCAAAACCTCAGCGCCCTGTAGAAGGGGAACAAGTCCTCATAGTGCATGTGTGGAACATGTTAGGGAAGACAGTTTGGGTTAGTCCTGCCTCGGGCAAAGGCAAGCCTGTGCGCGGGGTTGCTTTTGCTCAAGGACCTGGGTGTACCTGGTGGGTAATGCGGAAGGATGGGGAAGTGCGATGTGTACCTCATGGGGATTTGATTTTGGATGAGAATAGTCCATAAATAAATTGTATAAAGTTAATTGTTGAATAACCCTGTCACTGTCTGTTATCACTGTTATAATTGTTATATTTTGTACCAGTAGTAGCATAGTAAGAATCGTCCAGATTAAAGAAGGATGGACTTTTTGATGAAACCTAGCAGAGCACAGCGATGATGGAACTGGACCTGATTTTCAACAACTGGCACCCAGCAACTTCATCAAGATCAACATCTCCTGCAGACTGTGGGCACGGGCCGCACCAGATACATCAGCCGTGAGCTCCGGATGCAGCAAGTGACCGCCCATCACCACACATCATCTCTCCTGCCACGGAAGACCGTTACGACAGATGGAGCCCGAAGTCATGGATTAAATGAACTCAACGGACACTTTGGAGTGATGATCCATAGACTAAGGGAATGATATCTGGAGACAGGAGAAGTGGTGGTGATCAACTGGACAATGGGGGACCTGGGCATGACGTAGATGGTATGAAATAAGGGGTGGATAATGTCCTGGGTTCAGCCAGGACAGGGTTAATTTTCACCGGAATCCAGGAAGGGACACAGCCGGGCGGGTTGACCCCACCTGGCCAAACAGAGCCGGGTATTCCATACCATGTGCCGTCATGCTGGGTTCTGGTGGGGGGGGAGCTGGGCGGCGGGAACTCACTCGCGGCTCGGGAGCACGCGCGCGCCGGTCCGGGAGAGAGCGGCTCTGTGGGTTGTGCGGTTTGTGTTGTGTTTTCTCCTTATTTGTATCGTTGTTGTTCCTGTTCCCTTTGTTTGCTGTTCTGTTAAACTGCCCTTATCCCGACCCACCAGTTTCTGCCTGTTTCATTCCATTCTCCTCCGCACCCCGGCAGGGGGAGGGGCGGCCGCGTGGCGCTTTTGTTGCTGGCCGCAGCCAAACCATAGCAGAAGCCTACAGAGGATGGAAGCAAGGCCAGGTAGCCTGGGAGCCGAGTCTTGGCAGCCTGATCCACCTGGTGGTTGTTTACATGTTCCTCAGTGGCCCGACTCTTAGGGACGTGGGCGTCCACGTGACGGACTTTTACAACCAGCTGCTCCAGACGGGCAGCAATATCTTGCCACAATGGGGCAGCCCAGATAGGTTTGCCTCTGCACTGCCAGTTGTTCTTCTTCCATTGCTGCAGCCACCCCCACAAGGCATTGGCCACCATCCAGGAGTTGGTGTAAAGATAGAGCACTGGCCACTTCTCTCGACTGGCAATGTCTAAAGCCAGCTGGATGGCTTTCACCTCTGCAAACTGGCTCGACTCACCTTCTCCCTCTGCAGTTTCCGTGACTTGTCGTGTAGGGCTCCATACAGCAGTCTTCTACCTCCGCTGCTCCCCCACAATGCGACAGGACCCATCCGTGAACAGGGCATACTGTTTCTTATCTTCTGGCAGCTGGTTATAGAGTGGGGTCTCTTCAGCACGTGTCACCTCCTCCTCTGTTGATGCTCCAAAATCTTTACCTTCTGGCCAGTCCCTGATTACTGCCAGGATTCCTGGGTGACTGGGGTTTCCCATTCAGGCCCGCTGTGTGATCAGCGTGACCCACTTACTCCACGTAGCATCGGTGGTATGATGCGTAGAGGGGACCCTCTCTTTGAACATCCAGCCCAGGACCGGCAATCGTGGTGCTAGGAGGAGCTGTGCTTCAGTGCCGACCACTTCTGAAGCAGCTCAAACGCCTTCATATGCTGCCAGAATCACTTTTTCAGTGGGAGTATATTGGATCCTTTGTATCCCCGGCTCCAAAACCCCAGAGATCGACCTCGAGTCTCCCCTGGTGCTTTCTGCCAGAGACTCCAGGTTGGGCCATTCTCCCCGGCTGCGGTGTAGAGCACGTTTTTAACATCTTGCCCTGACCGGACTGGACCAAGGGCTACGGCATGAACTGTCTCCCGTTTAATTTGTTCAAATGCCTGTCGTTGCTCAGGGCCCCATTCAAAATCATTCTTCTTCCGGGTCACGTGGTAGAGAGGACTTACAATTTGGCTGTAATTTGGGATATGCATCCTCCAAAAACCCACAACACCTAAGAAGGCCTGGGCTTCCTTTTTGCTGATTGGTGGAGACATAGCTGCTATTTTGTTGATGACATCCATTGGGATTTGTCGGCGCCCATCCTGCCATTTTATTCCCAAAAACTGGATCTCTTGCGCAGGTCCCTTGACTTTACTTCGCTTAATGTCGAAACTGGCTTTCAGAAGGATCTGAACTATTTTCTCCCCTTTCTCAAAAACTTCCTCCGCTGTGTCACCCCACACAATGATGTCATCGATGTACTGCAGATGTTCTGGAGCTTCACCCTTTTCCAGTGCAGTCTGGATTAGTCCATGGCAAATGGTGGGACTGTGTTTCCACCCCTGGGGCAGTCGATTCCAGGTGTACTGGACGCCCCTCCAGGTGAAAGCAAACTGTGGCCTGCACTCTGCTGCCAAAGGGATGGAGAAGAATGCATTAGCGATGTCAATTGTAGCATACCACTTGGCTGCCTTTGACTCCAGCTGATATTGAAGTTCTGGCATGTCTGGCACAGCAGCACTCAGCAGTGGTGGTGTGACTTCATTCAGGCCACGGTAGTCTATTGTCAGTCTCCACTCTCCAGTAGATTTTCTCACTGGCCATATGGGACTATTAAAGGGTGAGCGAGTTTTACTGATCGCTCCTTGACTCTCCAGTTGACGGATCAGCTGATGAATGGGGATAAGGGAGTCTCGGTTAGTACGATACTGCCGCCGGTGCACCAGTGTGGTCGCGATTGGCACCTGTTGTTCTTCAACCCTCAGCAACCCCACAACGGAAGGATCCTCTGAGAGACCAGGCAAAATGGGCAGCTGTTTAATTTCTTCCGTCTCCACAGCAGCTATGCCAAAAGCCCACCGATACCCTCTTTGGTTCCTTGAAATACCCTCTCCTATCCGTCTATACGAAGGATGCACGGAGCCTCGGGGCCAGTTACAATGGGGTGCTTCTGCCAGTCCTGCCCAGTGAGGCTCACTTCAGCCTCCAAGACACTCAGCTCTTGGGACCCCCCTGTCACTCCCGAAATGCAAATGGACTCTGACCCTTTGAAATCTGATGGCATTAAAGTACACTGTGCACCAGTGTCCACTAGAGCTTTATACTCTTGTGGATCTGACGTGCCAGGCCATCGAATCCACACCGTCCAATAAACGCGGTTGTCCCTTTCCTCCACCTGGCAGGGCCCCTCTAATCCTGGTCAGAGAAATTGCTGCTCACCTGCTGTAAAAATGACTTGGAGGTCCCCTCCAGAGGATCGGAATCAAAATCAAACTGCCTACCTGGTCTGGAGAGCTGGCTGCTGGAAACTGGAGCGGCATTTTTCCTAACAGAATCCCCTTTTGTGATTGTTTTACCTTGCAGCTCACGCACTCGTGCCTCTAGACTTGATGTAGGTTTTCCATCCCACTTCCTCATATCCTCTCTGTGGTCACACAGGTAGAACCACAAGGTGCCCCGTGTTGTGTGGCCTCTTTATCCTCTCTCCTGAGGAGAGGAATGCTTGCCCCTAATAGCTGAGATGCGGGCCCGTACAGGTGGGGAGTAGGACATGCTCTCTTCGAGTCGCTGGACCTTCTGGGACAGTTTCTTCACAGCTGAGACAAGGGAGGAAGAGAGACTTTCTTCATATTGCCGGAGTCTGACAGCCACCTCATCCACAGTCAGTGCCTCTTCACCTTTCCAGTTTACTACTGCCAGTGAGTTGGCATATGAGGATGGTGCATGTAGGAGTGGGAACTCGGAAACGGCAGTAACGATACAATCCCAGTATGGGTACGATCGTTCTCCTTTATTAGTCAGCAAAACAAGGTTTATATAGCAAAGCAATTACAGCTTCTGATTGGTTAGTTACTCTTAACTATATATAGGCAAAACTGCTATAACTCGCTGCGATTGGTGCAAAGCTTCATGTCTCGATGCGGAAGCAGCGATATGACAGGAAGCAGCACTGTGGCAGGAAGCGGCGACGTGGCAGGAAGCGGCAATGTAACAGTCCCGCTGCACCAGCGTTCCGTGTTCGCCACATTACTTTCTCAGCAGTGTTCCGCGTTCGCTGCTTTCCAGGCCTATCTCCGGGACAAAGCCTGGGTTGCTCAACGGCACCAGACTATGTCCTCTCTCGTCCAACCAGGACTCCACAATTCCCCCTTCTTGTTTTTGAGCAAGCCAGGTATAGTCGATCATCCTGGAAAGAGCCTTTTTAAGACAGTTAAAACAGATACATATTATAACTGCAACAATCAGCACGATACATATATGCAAACCTTCTACAATTAACTCCTTAAGCCAAGCGGGCAAATTACCAAAGAGCGAGGTGAGCAATCCGTCAAAAAACCCTTGATTTTGTTGTATTTGGTTGGTGTGCTGTTTAAGCCACTGTAACTGCTTGTGGATGGACTCACTGTGATCAGACAAATTCATACAGCACATGCCTTCGAAATCCTCACAACCATGTCCTTGGGCCAATAGTAGGAAATCAGTTGCTGCTCTATTTTGTAATACTGCGTGTCGTAGACTATTCTGATCTTCCAACAGAGATGCCAAGACTTTCGTGGTAACATTGGCTTGCTTTGCTGCCCAACGTGCCAATTTCCCTAGTTGGTTTAATGCTGAGCCAGCGGCGGCACCAGGCACTAACAGTGACATAAACACTCGCTCCGTGGCACTTGAAAGGGTAACTCGGTCATCGCACTTAGGAGGAAGACCTGTAACACTTCGTTTAGGGCGAGTTGTTACATTTTTCCACCACTGCTGATCTGGAGCTAGCAATGTCAACTGACCTAAGTAACATGGGCCGCCATAGACATTACGAGGAATTCCTTGCCATACCCTGTCGCCACAGATTAAGAATACGTCAGGAGGCAGGGCCTTGGGCGTATCATTATTCCACAAGGGAAAACCACCTCTCATTTCCATTCCATAGGTGCCTAAACTTTGGGGGCTCTTTTTGTTTGTGTCATTGGTACCGCAAAAGGTGACAGTTCCAGAACGGCCTCGGTAATCATAATAAGAAGCAGTCGGAGTGACATTAGCCCACCCTGACCAGCTGAAGGAACGGAAATGATTGGTTCCAGTAAAGGCGGGTCCTGCGAACACAAAACATGTTTGAGTCCAATTTTTGGTCGTGTTACCAATTCTCATTGACCCTAGCAAGTTCAACTCTTGAGGATCCCAGGGTAATGTATGGTTTAGACCTCGTATGAGTTTTGCGCTACAGTTACTCACCTGAGTTTCTTTCGCACATTTGTCTGTACTATAGTTAGTAAAATGACCAACATTATAACTAGGTACACCTATTAAACAAGTGCGAAAAGGTTCTGTTGCAGAAGCAAGAGATAAGCAAAATGTTGATTGGCCCGTTTTGTTCGCCCAAGTAACCCATAGGTTCTGTCTGGGCTCAATGCGGTGAAGGACTCCTCCTCCTACAACTATTTGGCAAAGAGCGAAAAGCACGACTAACAGGGTAACCGCTTGTTCTTTTGTCGTTTCCATCCAAATAGATGTAAACATCGCGCCTTTGTCTTTTCCCATACCGCTTTAGGGATGGTCCAAATAGCAGGTACTAGATTACTTTGGCTACATTCAAAACCACTTACCAATACAGTCTTAGCTCTCTGGTTTGTTAATCTTATCCAGTCCACGCGGTTACAAAAATAACTATCACTCCCTTCCGCCTCGTGCCCTGTAACAACTAAAATGCGAGCTACGCTGCGCTCTTCTACAAAGCAATGATCACACCAACGCTTTGCAAGCAATGTTCGACACCACCACTGTCCTTGGCAAGTGTAACAAACACACAAAATCCAAGGTTTACAGGTCTTACAAACGTCGCAGTTGATATCGGTGACAAATATCTCCTTGTGACCGTTCATATGTCTTTCCCTTGATTCAGGTTATTTCTACTTGATTATTCTGTTCGTGAGAGTCTGCTTGTTGCTCCTCGGCTAACTGTCCTTGTTGACTCAAAGCAGGCTTCACGGCTCGGCTAGGCACCCAGACTGGACCGCGATCTGTGGAAACACACATATATCCTTGACCGTTAAAGATTACTGGTACTGGTCCAGCCCACTCTCCAGTAGTCGGGTCCCTGTAGATTACTTTAAACCATGGCAGAGTCGTTGTGCCATTGAACCTTAGGTTCTGGTGGTGTATAACCACCGGCGGTGCTTCCCGATCACCCATAAGGCACAAATAATTCAATGTAAAAAGGACTCGATGCAACCTTGGTTGCACTTCTGTTTCAACCCCTCGCTGCTTGTCTAAATAGTCCTTCAGCACACGATGAGTACGCTCTATGAGCCCCTGCCCTGTTGGAGAATGTGCGATCCCTGTGGTGTGCTTAACTCCCCACATCAATAGAAATGATCTTAGCTTTTGACTGACATATGCAGGTCCATTATCAGTCTTAATTTCTTCAGGCACTCCCAGTACCGTAAAACACGCAAGCAGGTGCTTACAAACATGTTGCGCTTTCTCCCCAGGTAAAGCAGTAGCCCATATCATTTTTGAAAAGGTGTCTACTGTGACATGTACATACTTCAGTCGCCCAAATTCTGGAATATGTGTAACATCCATCTGCCATAACGCAAGTGCCTGCAGTCCTTTTGGATTTACCCCTTGGCCTATTCCTGGACCCTGATTTCCATACTTGGGACAGGCCTGTACAATATAACGAGCCTCATTCTCTGTCAGCCCAAATTGCCTTCGCAGACCTTTTGCATTTTGGTGGAAAGTCTCATTACTCTGTCTGGCTTGCTGAAACTTGTCTACTGGAGGCATAGGGCGTGCGGGACTAACTAAATTGTCGGCAATCTGATTACCATGCCCTAGTCCCAGATCCCATTGGTGACTACGCACGTGGATGACACAACAAGGCGCGGCCCGTTGAGACAGTACGGTCCACAACTGGATAAAAAGCTTACCTAATACAGGGTTAACCGTTTCCCTAAGCAAGGCATCTGCTGCCCGTGGCACCACTCCAGCCACATAAAGGGAGTCGGTTACTACATTCAAAGGCTCATTTAGCCAATTAGTTAAGGCCCAGACCACGGCAGTCAGCTCTAAGGTTTGCAGCGAATCTCCATCCTGTCCTTGTATCATGTGATGACACCACTGGCCCCCCTCCTGCCAGGCACAGACTGCCTTACGCAGCCTCTTGCCTGCATCTGTATATACTGTAACCTCTTCGGCCAGCGGCTTCTCCTGAACTCTGGGCTTCTCAAGCCATTGATTACGCTTCAAGACTTGCCACAATTTCCCCTTTGGTTGCTGAGAATGTATCCTCCCACCATAGCCTAATAGGGCTTCCTGTATAGGTAAGGCATGTCTCAACCACCATTCTAAGTCTGCTGCCTTGACAGGTATACTGATGTCCACTGGCTCCTGTCCGGCCATTTCCACTACCCATGTCCTGCCTTTTCTGATTAGCTCTCCTATGGCCTCCGACCGTGTCTGTATACTAATTTTCGGCTGCACGCTTAAAAATACCCATTCTAATATGTAAAATGGATCATCTCCCTTAGCAGGTTTGTCAGTGGCAGAGTCAGGGCTATTTGACGACACTACACAGTCCTGTGTCTCCCCCTTCTTGTTTTGCCACTGACAAACAAGGGCACAAGGTGACCCTTCTTGGTTGCAAATAAGCAAGGAGACAGGTAGGATTAGAAGCCGTCTAGCAGTCCAGGTTGTCTGAAGTTTCTGTACGATGTGTTGCAAAGCTGTCTGTTGTGCCTCTGACAGAGTGACCTCATTGCTGGGGTGTGAGCCGCGTAGTAGCGACGTCAGCGGTGCAATTTCAGCATTGGAAATACCAGCACAGTTGCGCACCCACTGGATATCTCCGAGTAGAGTCTGTACATCAGTTAGTGTGCGCAAGTTCGTTGCCAGCTCCACCTTTTGTGGTTGGATCTTGGCGTCAGAAATACGCCATCCAAGGTACTTCCATGGTGTGGATCGCTGAACTTCTTCTGGAGCGACAACAAGACCTTTGCTGGCTAAAACAGTAGTCAGCTGCGTCAAGGAATCGTCACCGAACGCTTCCTGTTGACAGCAAAGGATGTCATCCATATAATGATAAATGATCGTGTTCGGCCACTGTTTCCTGAGTGGGGCTAAGGCCCAAGCCACATAAAGTTGACATAGTGTGGGTGAGTTCCTCATGCCTTGTGGCAGGACAACCCACTCATATCACTCTGAAGGCGTTGCTTTGTTGGTAACCGGCACTGAAAAGGCAAATCGCTGAGTATCTTGCGGATGCAAAGAAATAGTGAAAAAACAGTCTTTTAAGTCAACAATGATTACGTGCCAACCTAACGGTAGCATAGCAGGTGATGGCATTCCAGGTTGTAAGGCTCCCATGGGTTGCATCTGCTCATTGATTTTACGCAGGTCGTGTAAAAGACGCCATTTACCACTCTTTTTTGGAATGACGAATATGGGGGTGTTCCACGGACTAACTGAAGGTTGGATGTGGCCTGCATCGAGTTGTTCTGCTACCAATTGTCTTGTTATTTGCAGTCGCTCTTCTGTCATGGGCCACTGGTCAACCCACACGGGTTCGTTGGAAAGCCAGGTTAATGGTGGGTTGGGCGACTGCTTGCCAGTGCCCATGACTAAAAAGGAGTAGTAGTCAGCACAGCTCCAATCTGACTCAAAACATCGCGCCCAATCAGGGCTGCAAGAGTTCCAGGCAGTTGCATAACATAGACTCTCAAATTAACTTCTTGCCCTTCGGGAAAAGTTATTCGCACAGGGTGTTTGCTCATCATGGTTGTAGAGTGTCCCCCTACACCTGCAATAGCTGCTGCGGGAGCACCTACTGGTCACTCTTCCGCCCAGACAACCGTACTTATGATCGTGACATCAGCTCCAGTGTCTAGCATTGCGTAGATTTGTACTGACTCGTTTTTTTGACTCAATACGACGCGCATGGTGGGCCATTGGTCCATCTTTGTAGTGAAACATACTGCAGTACCTGTGGAATCGAAGCTCTGATTTCCACGGAGAGTTCTCGCTGAAGAATGGTTGAGTGAATTACTTGTCACTACAATTTGTGCTATGCGGCTGCCTTTTGGGACAAACAAAGGAGGACAAAGGGTATGGGCCATGATGTGAATTTGCCCCGCATAGTCGGTGTTGATAACTCTAGGAATGACAAGTAGCCCTTTGACGCCTGCTGAGGAACGTCCCACTAAAAGTCCTTCTATTTTGCTGTTTTGAGTAATCAATGGCCCAACCGAGCTGCTAGGAATCTCATGCACGGTTGTGTCATTAAGGATGACGTCTGTTGTGGTTTCCAAGTCGATTCCCAAGCTGCCTCTGGTTGCGGCTTGAGGCTGTTGCAAAAAACTCTTGTTTTGCCTGGAGGATTCATTTCTTTCCGCATGCGGCCTCTCTCCGCGCTCCTCCTCCCATTTCCCGAACATGCTTTTGTGGCGTGGGTAGTGTTTTGGCATTTTTCACACCAGACGGCGCCACGGCAGTTACGCTGGATGTGCCCCACTTCTCCACATCGATAGCAACTACCGCGGTATGGCCGTCTCATCTGCTGAGCGCTGGGTTGTTGCCGGACAACTTCTCTGACTGCACCTTGCACGGCAGCAGCAACTGTCGCTTGTTGCTTCTGTGCATCAGCTCTCTCTACTCTGGATAGCATCTCTTCAACTCCTGCTCCTTTTGGCAGACTGGCAAGTAGTTGCTTTGTAGTTTTGTTGGCATTATCAAAAGCCAATACCTGAAACATTTGCTGTTTGCTCTCATCATTTAAATCTGGATGATTCATTACTGTGTCCCACAGCCGGTCGATGAAATTACTGTAGCTTTCGGTGGCTCCTTGCACTATGGTTCCAAAGGGTGGAGCAGACGAACCAGGCAGCGCAAGGAAAGCTTCCAGCGCAAGACGCGCCGACAACTGAAGCACATGGGCGGGGTAGGTTAACTGCCTTTCCAAGTTAGCGTAGACTCCTTGTCCGATGAGTATCTCTGGTGTTACTCCATGATAAGGATCTCGCTGGTCCTGATGTCGCATTGCCTCATCTATCGCCCATTGCTGCCACCCCGACCCCCACAATAAGAACTGAGTAGGGGTTAGCAACAATCGCATTAAATTCCAACAGTCATACGGGCACATCAAGTCAGCAGAAAAAATCCAGGTAACAATCTGTCGAGTGGCTTCAGATTTCACCCCATATTGCAATATGGTATTACGGGCCTGTTGCAAAATTTTCCAGTCGTGTGGTTCCCATTTGCCATGACCATTAACCTGTACCACAGGACAGGCTAACACCTGAGTATCCCCTATGTTGGCAGCAACACTCCACTGTCTGTCCAGGATAGCGTCTCTTATGACACCGCTCCAGTGGCCAGGCCTGACCGAAGCTGGAGGTCCGATTAAACATTTTGGAAAAGGAGTCTCATCTGCTTGCTGGGAGGAGCTGGCGGTGGTTGACATATGCTGCAATTGTAAGTTCATTTCCTGGAGACTCTGTAGAACCGATTGTAAAAGATCACACGCTTTCTTTTCCTGCAATTTGTTTCGCTCGCCACCAGAGGGAGTCGAGAGCAAAGACGTCTCGCTGGGGGGTGGCAACGGAGGATAGAGAGGAGGGGCCGATGCTGCAGGCCATGCCTCTTCCCCTGCCCCCTCTGTGGGTGGTACTAGCCACTCCTCCCCTCTCCCTGGGGGTTGCAGTATTTCCGGATGAGGCTCAGTTCTCTGCTTAGTCTCTCCAACGGCAACTTCCGGTAAGACATCCACCCCTTTTACAGCATCCGAATTACACTCCGCACTCGCCCGAATCTCAGCAATCGATTTACAGGTAGTTCCAGTCATCCCTTTTACAGCAGGTAAACCGAAAACCCGTGCTAATGTCCCAGGCTTAGGCGCTTTATCCTTTCCGGATTCAGGAGCCAGCATCTGTGCCGCTGCACACGCTACCTCTCGTTCCGCTTTCATAGCCTTTAAAGTCTCTAATACTGTTCGCCAAAGCTCCCGGACAGCTTTTATCTCCTTTTCTTCCTTTTCCTCTCCCATAATTGTTTTTTCCCACTTGGTCTCTTCCAACTCTTTCCATTCTGAGACAGAAAACAGTAGCTGGGTATCCATAAAGTGACCCCATCGCTGCCCCAACTTAATCAACTTCACGAGTTGTTTTGCCGTTGCCTCTATTTCTCTCTTAGAGAGAATACCAACGAGCAACGTTGCCGCAGCCTCCACTTCCATGCCTGCGGCTCCGGCCTCCACCTTAAATTGTGCCTGCGCCAGGCAGCACCAGTGGGCCCTTTTTATCTGGGAGGCGGCCGTGCGTGTCTGCCCTGCGTAGGCAGCACCTCTCCCAGCTGATGTTTCCCAGTCCCTCCTTTCACTGCTTACTGCAGTCTTGAAGATGCTGCAGGGAATTCGTCCATCCTCTGCCGCAGGGAGATTAAGCCATAAACCATCGAACCATCCTCTGCTACCAGTTGTAGGAGTGGGAACTCGGAAATGGCAGTAACGATACAATCCCAGTATGGGTACGATCGTTCTCCTTTATTAGTCAGCAAAACAAGGTTTATATAGCAAAGCAATTACAGCTTCTGATTGGTTAGTTACTCTTAACTATATATAGGCAAAACTGCTATAACTTGCTGCAATTGGTGCAAAGCTTCATGTCTTGATGCGGAAGCAGCGATATGACAGGAAGCAGCACTGTGGCAGGAAGCGGCGACGTGGCGGGAAGCGGCAATGTGGCAGGAAGCGGTGACGTGGCAGGAAGCAGCGACGTGGCAGGAAGCGGCAATGTAACAGTCCCGCTGTGCCAGCGTTCTGTGTTTGCCACATTACTTTCTCAGCAGTGTTCCGCATTCGCTGCTTTCCAGGCCTATCTCCGGGACAAAGCCTGGGTTGCTCAACGGCACCAGACTATGTCCTCTCTCGTCCAACCAGGACTCCACAGGTGCGCTTCATACAAACTTCCTCCACATGTGTCGTGTGCACTGGACTTCATCTGG
Source organism: Opisthocomus hoazin (assembly GCF_030867145.1). Taxonomy (NCBI): domain Eukaryota; kingdom Metazoa; phylum Chordata; class Aves; order Opisthocomiformes; family Opisthocomidae; genus Opisthocomus; species Opisthocomus hoazin. Next base: position 44,462,743 of record NC_134453.1, on the reverse strand, counting down.
GTCTGTCGGTAACAGTGCATATTCCAGGTCATAGTAAACCAGCTCCCGCACAGCTAATTCCCTCAAGTACTGAATAACCCTCTCCATATTGGTCCACTTGCCAGGATAACATACAACATCCTCACTGAAGGGGTACCTCTCCCTCACGCCTGACAGAAGCCTCCTCCAGAGGCTAAGGACTTGTCCCTTTTTTCCCAATGGCCTTGTCAATGCCCCCATCCCTGGCCAGGGATCCCAGCTGCTTGGCTTCCTTGCCCTCTAATTCCAAGCTGCTGTCCCCGTTATCCCAGCACCGCAGCAGCCAGGTGACAATGTGCTCGCCTGGGTGGCGGCTGAAATCTTTCCGCATGTCTCACAGCTCGCTCAGGGACAGGGACCGGGTGATGATCTCTGTCTCCTGGGATGACCCTGGCTCGTTGTTACCCTTCCCAGAGCGATCTGATTTCTTTGCGTCTTTCTTCAGTTTTACAGGGGCGACTGCTACCGGCAAAGGTTGGTTATTGGGCTCAGCCATGATGCCTGCTGCCAGAGCTGGAGCAGCTGCCGTGCCCACCGGGGAAGCTGGGACACCCCCTGCGCCCGTGGCAGTGGAAGCCATGGTGCCGGTCGGGGGGGGCTGTGACTGCCTGCTGGGCTGGAGCAGCTGTAGGGTCGGCTGGGGGGGCAGCACCAGTCGCAGTGCCTGCCGCTTCGTTTCCCCCCCCCTTCCTTTTTAGTGCACTGAACAGTGTTGAACAGGGCAGCTCCGTAGGCGTGGGCCAGACCCCAGCATGTTGCGGTGATTTGTGTCTCTCTGGAGTTCCCAGGGTGGCAGCACACTTTTTGCAGATATTTTACTAGTTCGTCGGGATTCTGTACTTGTTCAGGGGTGAGTTTCAAAAACACCGCAGGTGCCCACTGCCCTAGGTACTTTCCCATGCTGTCCCACACACCCAGCCACTCACAGCTATCCAGCCCCGGGGCAGGTCTCTGCACGATGTTCTTAACGACTTGTTTAACCCTAAACAAAGCCTGCAACCCATTCAGGAGACAGAACAATAGGAGAGTGCTGGCCTGAGCATCCCACTGGTACTCGAAATTCTCAAAAGCCGTTAGGACCAGCCTGAGGGAGAGAGGGGGGGTGACAGAGTGGGGGAAGGTATCCCCTCCGGTTTTCCCCACAGATTGGGTTTGATTATTAATAAATTCTAAGACATAGGATCCGAGGTACGGAAAGGAACGCAGTGCCGCATGCAAATACAAGCCTAATTTCATGCACAGTGATGTTATCATGTCATAAGTTGATATCATACAGTACAGCAAAATCGTCATCCTGATCCTTTTCCCCAAGGTAATGAACAGCACAGCAGTGAACACATACAGCAGAGAAGGGTTTACATACCACAGCCACTTGATCAAAGCCAGAAACATTTTTTACCGGTGACTGTTTAATTAACAAAATAAATGCGTGTAACAAAATGTAAGAAAGCTGTTTTAACACACGCTGCTCAGCCCTGCCATTATCCCTGCCCCACGCTTGGGCACCAAATTTAACGTTATAGTTTGGCTGTGGCCGGCAACAAAAGCACCATGCGGCCACCCCTCCCCCCCCCCGGGGTGTCACCGAAAATTCAGGAATAAAACCTCGTAACAGCAATTTAGTGTTAAAAGACAGGTATTCTCTATTGCAGCGCTGAATGCACGGGGGATAATTCCACCGAACGTGCATACCTCATACCCTTGCCATGCAGTTTATATAAATCAAAAATATACATATTTATTTTATTTATGCATATTCAATATTATTCTCTTTGCCGATTGGTATAAATCTATCTCGCTTCACGTTTAAAGGTATAGTTCACGAAAAATCAAGAGCGCAGACTCGAAGAGGGGTGGTCGCACCTCGGAGGCGGGTAGCCTTCGGGATGGAAGTGTGTTTTGGTATTAAAATGATATTAAAACGATCAAAGTTCACGAGAGGGTAGCACTTTGGCAAGGTTTCGAAAACCTGTTGGCTCAGGGGGCCAGATGAGCTGCTTATCAGTTCTAGAGGACCATTTCTTCCCGCTTTATCATCACGGAGCGCAACCACGGAATCTTCGCTCCGTTCCATCCTCTATGGTACATTGCAGGGAGCTGCTGTGTTAGGGGATTCCTTGCATGCCTGCTGCAGCTGTGTCCCACTCCATCATTTCTCTTGACAAAAACACAATGACTTACTATGGTTAGCATTAATAGTTACTTAGAGAATAGACCTTCCGTCCTAATGTCCAGGTGGGTCGGGTTGTACCAGGAACATAGCAGCACTGTTCATGTTTATGGTCAACTGATTCCATCACCTTGGTTACAGGGGTGCGGAGGACAATGGAAAGAAACAGGCAAAAAACTGGTGGGTCGGGATAAGGGCAGTTTAACAGAGCAGCAAACAAAGGGAAAACAGTAACAACAACAACGATACAGATAAGGAGAATACACAAAACAAAACAGCAGAACGCAGAGAGCAACTCTCACCACCCTCCACCGCCGCGCGCTCCCGAGCCGCGACTGCCTTCCCGCCGCCCAGCTTCCCCCAGCCAGAACCCAGCATGACGGCACATGGTATAGAATAGCCTGCTCTGTTTGGCCAGGTTGGGTCAGCCTGAGTGGCTGTGTTCCCTCCTGGCTTCTGATGAAAAATTAACCCTGTCCTGGCCGAACCCAGGACAGTACCCAACCCATGTGGTGGAAGTTTGTACAGAGCGCACCACCATCATATGCGAACTCATTGGCAGTATCAGCATGGAAAGAAGAAGAGAAACCAACAGTGGATGAAGTAGCTGGCCAACTCCAGCAATACGGAGACAGTCCCTCTTCCTCCCTAGGGGCCTGCATCTTGGCTGTGGAAAAACTGTCCCAGGAAGTCCAGCAACACAGAGAGGAGGGTATGGAGAAACTGTCCCAGGAATGGTTGGCAAAAGCACCCCATTGTGACTGGCCCTGAGGCTCTGTGCATCCTTGGCATAGACTACCTCAGGAGAGGGTATTTCAAGGACCCAAAAGGATACCAGGAGGCTTTTGGCATAGCTGCCTTGGAGATGGAAGAAATTAAACAGTTGTCTACCTTGCCCGGTCTCTCAGAAGACCCTTCTGTTGTGGGGTTGCTGAGGGTCAAAGAAACAGGTCCCAATCGCTACCACAACAGTGCGCCAGTGGCAATATCGCACCGACAGAGACTCCCTGATTCCCATCCATAAGTTGATCTGTCAACTGGACAGCCAAGGAGTCATCAGTAAGGCTTGCTCACTCTTAAGTAGTCCCATATGGCTGGGGTGCCATGTCCCCATAAGACTTGCTTTTCAAGGCCTAGGATGTGTTCCGGGAAGTGGCATGGGGTATGGGATATAGAATCATAGAATCACAGAATCATAGAAAGTTTTGGGTTGGAAGGGACACCTAGAGGTCATCTAGTCCAACCCCCCCACAGCGAGCAGGGACACCACTAACTAGATCAGGTTGCTCAGAGCCCTGTCCAACCTGGTCTTGAATGTTTCCAGGGATGGGGCCTCCACTACCTCTCTGGGCAACCCGTTCCAGTGTTTCACCACCCTCATTGTAAAGAATTTCTTCCTTATATCCAGCCTAAACCTACCCTGTTTTAGTTTAAAACCTTTACCCCTCGTCCTGTCACTGCTGTCTCTACTAAAAAGATTGTCCCCATCTTTCCTATAGGCTCCCTTTAAGTACTGAAAGGCTGCAATCAGGTCTCCCCGCAGCCTTCTCTTCTCCAGGCTGAACAAGCCCAACTCTCTCAGCCTGTCCTCATAGGAGAGGTGCTCCAGCCCTCAGATCATTTTTGTAGCCCTCCTTTGGACCCGCTCCAACACCTCCATGTCCTTCTTGTGCTGAGGGCTCCAGAGCTGAACGCAGTACTCCAGGTGAGGTCTCACCAGAGCAGAGTAGAGGGGCAGAATCACCTCTCTCGACCTGCTGGCCACGCTTCTCTTGATGCAGCCCAGGACACGGTTGGCCCTCTGGGCTGCCAGCGCACATTGCCGGCTCATGTTCAGCCTTTCGTCTATCAGTACCCCAAGTCCCTCTCAGCAGGGCTGCTCTCGATCCCTTCATCCCCCAGCCTGTATTGATAGCGGGGATTACCGCGACCCAGGTGTAGGACCTTGCACTTAGCCGTGTTGAACCTCATGAGGTTCACACAGGCCCACCTCTCCAGCTTGTCCAGGTCCCTCTGGATGGCATCCCGTCCTTCTGGTGTCTCGACCGTACCACTCAGCTTGGTGTCATCTGCCAACTTGCTGAGGGTACACTCGATGTCGCTGTCCATGTCATTGATAAATATATTGAACAGCACCGGTCCCAGTACCGACCCCTGAGGGACTCCACTCATCACTGGTCTCCATCTGGACATTGAGCCATTGACCACTACCCTTTGGCTGCGACCATCCAACCAATTCCTTATCCACTGAACGGTCCACCCATCAAATCCATGGCTCTCCAATTTAGAGAGAAGGATGTTACGGGGGACCGTGTCAAAGGCTTTACAAAAATCCAGATAGATGACATCCATAGGTTTTCCCTTGTCCACCCTTCTTGTTACACCATCATAGAAAGCCACTAGGTTGGTGAGGCAGGACTTGCCCTTGGTGAAGCCATGCTGGCTGTCTCGAATCACCTCCCTGGCCTCCATGTGCCTTAGCATATCTTCTAGGAGGATCTGTTCCATGATCTTCCCAGGCACAGAGGTGAGGCTGACAGGTCGGTAGTTCCCAGGGTCTTCCTTTCTACCCTTTCTGAAAAGGGGCACAATGTTTCCCTTTTTCCAGTCACTGGGAACTTCCCCTGACTGCCATGACTTTTCAAATATCATGGAGAGTGGCTTGGCAACTCCATCAGCCAGTTCCCTCAGGACTCTGGGATGCATCTCATCAGGTCCCATGGACTTCTGTACATTTAGGTTCTGCAGGAGGTCCCGAACCTGGTCTTCACTTACAGCTGGAGGGATTTTACCCTCCTGGTCTCCTTCATGCCATTCATCGACTCGGGAGGGGTGAGGAGAGAGGTTGCCAGTGAAGACTGAGGCAAAAAAATTGTTGAGTACCTCAGCTTTCTCCTCATCTGCTGTTGCCAGTTCGCCGGTCTCGCTCATGAGCGGGGGTACGCTTTCTTTGACCATCTTTTTCCGGCTGACATACCTGTAGAAGCCCTTCTTGTTATTTTTCACATCCCTTGCCAAGTTCAGCTCCAGCTGTGCCTTGGCCTTCCTGACCTCATCCCTACACAACCGGGCAGCTTCCCTATACTCTTTCCAGCCATCCGGTGGTTGCTTCCGCAGTGATTGTGCTAGACGAACTCATAAAGAAAAAGAAGTTAGCAGCTGAGTCATTCCTCAAGAACACATTTACTTCCAAGAAGAAGACAAGATGGCAACCTTCCTCCATGAACAGGGTCCCAGATTCCTGGGAAGACATGGCAGTTTAGTACTGTTGGGGTTGATGTAGCTTGAAAGTTAGCACGACTAGGCCGCTTAAGCAAAACAGTTAGCATAACTGAACAGGCCGCTGGAAAAGACAGCTAAGAATACCAATTGAGAAAGTTCTGATAGTGCACATGACGTGGGTTAGCAAAAACAAGATGTGTTCAAGGACGTGGAGGCAGTCTGTTGCTCTTGGCGTTAGTGCATAGTTACCAATCATAAGGGAATGTGGGGCGTGTGAACAGCGTGTGATTTATGTCTGTAGCTTATCCGAATAAGCGTAATCGCATGTACAGATATGAAAAATGTATACAACCGCACAAGTGGAATAATAAAGGAATCCGACTGTGCACTGCATCAATGTGTGTGAGAGTCGTTCCTGTCCTTGCACGGATGCTGAAACTCAGCATTGTGGTGACCCTGAAGATTTACCGCAGCCGAAGAACGCAGGGGACTGCTGGCTGGCGAGGTAAGCCGGGCTGCCCGAGAAAGGCAGTAGCGGATCCGCGGCACGCCGGGGGGGGCGTGAACATCGGCAGTATGGGTTCCACTGTATCAGCGTTGGAAAACACGGCCCTGAAAAGCCTGTTGGAATTGGCGGATCGAGCCAACGCTAAGTTAACTGAAGGAGACATATTGGGACTATTATTGTGGTGCCGCCGCTGAAAGCTGATAACAACAATGGATCAGCTGTTCGATCCGGATGCGTGGCACAGAGTTGGGATGGACTTGTGGGACTCTGTGCAGGTCGGAAACAAAGAGGCGCGACAATTAGCCCCTGTTTTCTGAACTGTTAAAAATATGATTGCTGATATGAAGGACGATGCTACTGTGGCTGCAGCCGCCGCGAGAGCTGTTTATGCAATCAGTCAACCCGCTGGAGAGTATCAAGATCCCTGTATGGCACCCCGGGCTTATCCCGTTCGTCCTAGTGAAAAGGAGTTCTGGGGAGGACCGAGTATTGAATTGGGAGACTGGGCACCAGTGCCACCTACAGCTCCACCACTGCCAGAGAATGTGCCACTTCCGGACTCTGATTTTCAAGAAATGGATACTGACTCGCCCGAAGGACCAACATCGCTATTATACCCAAAGGTTCATAAAAGTGAACTTATGGACGCATTGAGAAAGCAACAGGATCAAATGACAAAGCTGTTGGACGAGATGCAACGACTAGATAAAGGATCACGTAACGCCACGATTAAACAGGCATATCAAAAGGCTCACCAAGCCATAACGGACGGTTTGTGAGCGGTCGAGCAGCACATATGTGGGGAGTCGGACGGGATGGGGGAGGTGATTTCAGGGGGGTCAAATAATGGAAGCATTAACGAAAGTAAGCCACCAGAACATTTGCAACGGCGCTGGGTTAGGCTGATGCTGGAAGACGGGGAAATGAGCTTAGCTGATGCTGATCACTATTTACGCAGTAAATACGGTAAGGGGGTGGGGGATGACGAACGTGAGGCGTGGAAGAGGGGCGTGAAGTGGAGAGAGCAAGGAGGGGGGGCATCCGGTGTTCAAAAGCCTCATTGCGCACGCGGTGGGTGTGGTTTGCAGGGACCCGGAGGTACAGAGGGTGGTGGTGTGGCCGCTGGAGGTTGGAGTGGAGACGGGACGCCCCCGATACACGACCCTAATTTTAATATGGGACAACGATGGAGGGGGGTAATAGAAAATGCTGTAATTGAAGGACAAATGCTACCAAACAGTTTAACAGCATTCCCGGTGTTTACGCAGGGGAATCAACGGATATGGGCTCCTTTTGACTGGAAAACAGTGAGTCAGTTACAAAAAACTGTAATGAACTATGGTTTGGATAACAAGCAAGTTATGACGCTGGTTACCACCTTTTTCAAAAATCAGATATTAGTGCCAGCTGATGCCCGAGCCTTGTTAGAATTGGTGTTGCCCCCCCACTGCCTTTATGTTGTGGAAGGATAAGTGACGGGATAAATGTGAAGTTGCAATGATGCAAAACCTTCATCTAGGTGCCGATGATCCTTTACGTGTAGTTACCCTAGACCAGCTCATGGGTACTGGCGCTTTCCACGAGGGGGCAGCTCAAGCAGCGCTACACCCTTGAATATTGCAACAGTCACAGAGCTTAGCCCTGGCCGCTTTAACTGAGTTACCACAGATTGGGAAGCCTGTATTACCTTATACGCAGATTCGTCAGGGTCCTGATGAGCCGTACATGCACTTTATAGACCGATTAAAGGAAGCATTAGATGCGACACCAAATCTGCCAAGTGAAGCAAAAGGTGCAGTAGGAAAGGATTTAGCTTTTCAAAATGCCAGCACTCAATGTCAACAGATAATTGCATCCCTACCTAGTGGGTATACCCTTAGTCAGTATGTGGAGGCTTGTTCCCAATTACCTCGCTTAGCGGAGGAAAGAGAGAAGGCCAGAATACATGCGGCTGCTATGGCCGCTGCTTTACGACCTGCCATGCAAACGGGGAAAGGGGATCGAGGTGCTAAAGCAAAAACTGGTTGTCTTATTTGCGGAGAGGAAGACCATTACAAAAGAAACTGTCCTCAGATCAAGAAGCAAAAGGTGGTGGCTGATGAATTTGTAGGGACATGCCATAGATGTGACAAGTTCGGGCATAAAGCAGCTCAATGCAGGTCGCAGTTTAAAAAGGTATGGTACCCCCCTGTCGGGAAACGGGCAGAGCAGCGCCAGGATGGGGGGCGCGAGGACAAGAAAGTTCCCCACAGCTATGGCTGTCTCGACGAGCTCTGAGCCGCCACAAGTGGCTCCGCAGGAGTCGATCTGGCTGTGGGACAAGACATCACTATAGAAGATGATAAGGTGCATGTCGTCCCCTCGGTAGCCACAGGACCTTTAGGTCATGTGTAGGCGTGGGTTACGGATCCGTTGTAACGATGTGACCCCAATATGAGTATGATCGTACACCTTTATTAGTCAGCAAAACAAGGTTTATATAGCAAAACTATTACAGCATCTGAATGGTTAAACCCCCAATCCATATATAGGCAAAACTACTGCAAGTCGTTGTGATTGGTGCAGAGCTGCATCTCGAAGTGAAAACAGTACTGTGGCAGGAAACAACAACGTGGCAGGAAGGAAGTGACAGTGTGGCAGGAAACGGTGACAGTCCCCCTGCTCCAGTGTCCCAAGCTCGTCGCTCTGCCTTCCCAGCAGGGTTCCGTGTCAGCCGCTCCCAAGGCTCACTTCCGGATCGGAACCTGGGTTGCTCAACGCACCAAACTATGTCCCCTCTCGTCCAGCCAGGACTCCACAGTCATGGGCTGAGTGCATTGTTGGTGGGGCGATCCTCTGCATCTAGACAGGGAATCTTTGTCCTACCAGGGGTAATTGATGCAGATTTCACAGGCCCAATAGGGATTATGTTAAAGGTATTCACGCCACCATTAACCATCAAACGAGGCAGCAAGGTTGCCCAGTTGATTCCTTTTATTGCTCAGGTCCCCCTAACTGACCCTAACTATAGGGGAAGTGACACCTTTGGCTCAAGTGGACCCCCCTTGGCGGCATTCGTACAATCTCTTTCCACAGAACAGCCAATAAGAAAGATCACTATTAAAGGACCGAACGGCATTGTACTAAAAGACCAGAAAATGTTGTTAGACTCCAGAGCGGATGTTACTATAATCCCGAGGGCCCAATGGCCAGAGTCATGGCCATTGACGGTAGTGTCGGGCATGGTGACAGGAATCGGTGGTGCAACAGCGACACAAATGAGTACTGAGTTCATTACCTTTGTAGACCAAGATGGTAAATTGCTGGCACAAGCACGCCCTTATGTCTTGAATACCACTATTTGGCTATTAGGCAGAGACGTATTATCACAATGGGGTTGTGTCATTCAGACGCCTTTTTGACAGCGGCCATTGAAGAGAGCGCATCCAGGCCTACACTGAAGCTCACGTGGTTGACAAAATAGCCGATCTGGGTGGACCAATGGCCGCTGTCTACTGAAAAGCTCACCCGTCTCCAAGAATTGGTGGATGAACAAGTGAAGTTGGGGCACTTGGTCCCGTCCACTAGTCCTTGGAATACTCCTGTGTTTACCATTCAGAAAAAGTCCGGAAAATGGAGACTCTTACAAGACCTAAGAGCACTTAATGCAGTAATGCAGGATATGGGGCCGCTACAACCTGGACTACTGTCGCCAGCTATGATACCTGAACAATGGGATATCCTGATTCTAGATTTGAAGGATTGTTTTTTTACCATCCCGTTACATCCGGACGATTGTGAAAAGTTTGCATTTACAGTACCCGCCATTAACAGAGCATCACCCACGAAGCGGTACCAATGGGTAGTGCTACCACAAGGTATGAAAAACTCACCAACAATGTGCCAATGGTATGTGGATTTGGCGCTGCAACCTTTCCGACGATCTCATCAGGAACTAATTTTGTATCATTACATGGATGACTTATTATTGGCCTCACGATGCCCAATCCAAGATGACATTGTTCTTGAATTAAAGGGGATGTTGGAAGATTGGGGTTTAGTGGTGGCTCCTGAAAAGATTCAATGACAACCCCCATGGAAATATTTGGGCATGACTTTAACTGAAACCGTGATTAGGCCGCAAAAGTTGACTATACGTGCTGACAACGTCAAAACCCTTAATGATGTCCAAAAGCTGGTGGGAGACCTTCAATGGATTCGGAACGTTTGTGGAATAACCAATACGGATTTACAGCCCCTGTATGAACTATTGCAGGACGGAAAGGATCCTCACGAACCACGCCAATTAACACAACCAGCAGAGGCAGCACTTCAAATTATCACGCAGAAGATTTCACACGGTTCTATCTCCCGGATACTTGAAGGCTCCCCGATCCAGTTATATATCTATGACTCTCGGGAAGAGAACATTGGGATATTGGCTCAATGGCGGGAGCAACAATCAGACCCATTATGCATCCTGGAATGGATTATCGGTCCTAGCCATTTCAAACGAACTGTGACCACAAGGACTGAGGCTATTGCGGCTATAATCCATAAAGGATGCCAACGAGCAAAAATTATTGCTGGAGCTGTACCACACCAAGTAATAATGCCACTTACATCCCAATTGGTCGCACAGTTTTGTCAAACCAATGATGAATTTGCGGCGGCCGTATTGAACCAACCGTTTGTAACAGATAATCACTACCCGCGTCACCCATTGTTTAAGACATGTTTACGGTTGTTGCCATGGAATATTGTGACTGATTGCCCGCTAGACGCATTGACAGTGTTTACGGATGGGAGCAGCAAATCGAAGCGTGCTGGGTTTGTGTGGCAACTACATGGCTACTGGTACTCGCACAGCCTTGTGGCGGAAGGATCTGCTCAAATTTTAGAACTTTTAGCAGTAGTGGAAGTATTGAAACGGTGGCCTCAACAACCTCTTAATATTGTGATTGACTCACTGTATGTTGTTGGTATCGTACAAAGGTTACATTTTGCATTTATCGATAAGATACAAAACCCATTGCTGTTCAGTGCCATAACTCAGTTATGGCACATGCTTCAACAGCGGCAAGAGCCACTATTTGTAGCTCATATTAGAAGTCATACTTCCATGCCTGGGGGCCTAACAGAAGGTAACCACCGTGCGGACCAACTAGTGACAGCCACTCCCGTACAACTGTCCACAAGCTTTGATGCTGCACGAGCAGCGCATGATTTTTTCCATCAGTCTGCGGCGGCGCTGCAATGACAGTTTTCATTATCTAAAGCAGATGCGCGTGCTATTGTTGCAGCCTGCCCTGACTGTGCGAGACTCACTCCTATACAGGATGGTGGTGTGAATCCTCAAGGTCTACAGCCCAGACAACTTTGGCAAACCGATGTGACCGAGTTGCCCCAGTTTGGGCGTTTGAAGCACATCCATGTCTCTGTCGATATGTGTTTGGCTGCCATCTGGGCAACAGCAGCTACTTCTACCAATGCCAAAGCAACGCAACGACATTGGGCGCAAGCCTTTGCTGTGTTGGGAGTACCTGAACAAATTAAAACTGACAATGGCCCAGCCTACAGGTCTCAGGTGGTGGCCCGTTTCCTTCAGCGGTGGGGTGTTAAGCATGTACGGGGCATCCCATACAACTCCACCGGTCAAGCTATTGTTGAGCGTTCCCATCGCTTACTAAAAGATCATTTAAATATTTTAAAAAAGGGGGGAGAGCAATCCCCGATAGACTGTCTACACAAAACCCTTTTTGTCCTGAATTGGTTGAATGTTAGAGGAGGTCATAGTGACCCCCCAGCTGTTCGGCACGGGGGAACAAACAAAAATGTCTATGACAACGATGTGGTGTTAGTAATGGTATTCCGCCCGGATAAAGGGGTTTGGGAAGGTCCAGTACGACTACTCACTTGGGAGAGGGGATATGCTTGTGTTTCTACAGATAATGGACAGACGGAGTGGGTGCCAGCAAAATGGATCAAACCCATCTTGAATGAACACGGAAGAAGAAGGGGAGGTGATGAAATGACAGTGGGCCCGGTTAACAAAGATGCTGACCACGTGGTTGAAGGCGCTACATCCTGACGATGTATAGCTGTTATCTGTACCATCTGACGAGTGTCAATATGAGTGCCTGCTTTCTAGGGCTCCGGGGTTAAGTTTTGGAGAGTGAATTATTTTGCTCCTTTCTGGTAGTAGAGTTTGGGTACCCAGGTAGGACCCTGCTCCTGAACATCAATGGTCCCAGGGATCGCAGGACCTCCAACCGGCACCGAGGGATTCTCGGGGAGAACCTCTGATCACTGGACCAAAAAGTTCTGAGCAGGGACTATTAATAAGACAAAGGCATTCTTCCAGTATTACTTTTTGTTGCCTGCCTGCTGTCTGTTCATAAGTCTTTGTAATATTTGGATTTATGTTAAAAACTTAGTGTGCTTGTGTGTGTGTGTGTGGTCGCGACCATAAATGTGTGATTTTATGTTATGGTGTTTGTATTTCTGTGACCTGATGGACTGATTTGGTTTTTGTGATCTAATGGATTTGTCTGGACTAAGTAACTGCCTTTGCATCTTCTGGTTTGGTAAGTTTTCCGGTTTTTGACTTTAGACTATTGTATCTGCATTCTGATTTATTTGGGCTGCGGAAGTATTTGATGCAGCAAGAAACAGATGGGGAATTTCTGGCTGGTTAATGTCACTAATCAAAATGCTATTGCTTATTGCTGTAATGATTATGGCAGTGATTATGTTGGTCCCGTGTATAATACGCATAACACAAAAGGCACTAGAGGTAACTGTGAAGAAAAATTTTGTGATGCAACTAACACAAATTGAGCAAATGTTTTTAAGGCAATGATAAGATAGCTTAGCTTTTTTTGAAAAGAAAAAGGGGGAGATATTGGGGTCGATGTAGCTTGAGAATTAGCACGACTAGGCCGCTTAAGCAAAACAGCATAACTGAACAGGCCACTGGAAAAGACAGCTAAGAATAGCCATTGAGAAAGTTCTGATAGTGCACATGACGCGGGTTAGCAAAAACAAGATGTGTTCAAGGACGTGGAGGCAGTCTGTTGCTCTTGGCGTTAGTGCATAGTTACCAATCATAAGGGAATGTGGGGCGTGTGAACAGCGTGTGATTTATGTCTGTAGCCTATCCGAATAAGCGTAATCGCGTGTACAGATATGGAAAATGTATACAACCGCACAAGTGGAATAATTGTCCTGGGTTTGGCCAGAACAGGGTTAATTTTCACCGGAATCCAGGAAGGGGCACAGCCAGGGGGTGGGGGCTGACCCCACCTGGCCAAACAGAGCCCGGTATTCCATACCATGTGACGTCACGCTGGGTTCCGGTGGGGGAGGCGGTGCGGCGGGAAGGCACTCGCGGCTTGGGCAGGCGCAGCGCTGGTCCGGTTTCGGGAGAGCGGCTGTTGTACGGTTCGTGGTTGTGTTTTCTCCTTATTTGTATCGTTGTTGTTCCTGTTTTCCCTCTGTTTTGCTGTTCTGTTAAACTGCCCTTATCCCGACCCACCAGTTTCTGCCTCTTTCTTTCCATTCTCCTCCGCACGCCGGCGGGGGGAGGGGCGGCCGCGTGGCGCTTTTGTTGCCGGTGGTAGCCGAAACCAAAACATTCTATTGGCGCCCAAGCGTGGGGCGGGGATAACGGCAGGGCTGAGCAGCGGGTGTTAAAACTGCTTTCTTAGATTTTGTTAAATTTTGTTGTAGGCATTCTGTGTTACTTAAATAGTCGCCGGTAAAAATGTTTCTGGCTTTCATCAGATGGTTGTGTTTTTTGAATCCGTACTTGCTGTACTTGTTCCCTGTGGTGCTATTCATCGTCACGGGAAAAAGGATCAGGATTATGATTTTACTGTACTGTACGATATCGACTTATGACATGATGACGTCAATGTGCATGAAATTAGGCTTGTGTTTGCATGCGGCACTGCGGTCATTTCCGTACCTCGGACCCTATGTCTTAGAATTTGTTAGTAATCAAACACAATCTGTGGGGAAAACCGAAGGGGATACCTTCCCCCACTCTTTCGCCCCCCCTCTCTTCCTCAGGCTGGTCCTAACTGCTTTTGAGAATTTCGAGTACCCCTGGGATGCTCAGGCCAGCACTCTCCTTTTGTTATGCCTCCTGAACGGGTTTTGGTTTTTGTTTAGGGTTAAGCAAGTCGTTAAGAACAGACAGAGACCTGCTCCGGGGCTGGATAGCTGTGAGTGGCTGGGTGTGTGGGACAGCATGGGCAAGTACCTAGGGCAGTGGGCACCTCCGGTGTTTTTTAAACTCACCCCTGAGGAAGTACAGGATCCGGACAAACTAGTAAAGTATCTGCAAAAAGTGTGCTGCCACCCTGGGAACTCCAGAGAGACACAGATCACCGCAACGTGCTGGGGTCTGGCCCACGCCTACGGAGCCCTGTTCAACACTGTTCAGTGCCTTAAGGGGGAAAGGGGGGGGAACGAAGCAGCAGGCACTGCAGCTGGCGCTGCCCCCCCAGCCGGCCCTGCAGCCCCTCCAGCCCAGCAGGCAGTCACAGCCCCCCCGACCGGCACCACCGCTGCCACAGCTGCAGGGTCTGCCTCGGTTTCCCTGGCAGGCACAGCAGCTGCTCCAGCCCCAGCTCCAGCTGCAGGCAGCGTGGCTGAGCCCAATGACCAACCTGTGCCGGCAGCAGTCGCCCCTGTAAAACTAAAGAAAGACGCAAAGAGAGCAGATCGCTCCGGGAGGGATGATAATGAGCCAGGGTCATCACGGGAGATAGAGACAGAGATCATCACCCGGTCCCTGTCCCTGGGCGAGCTGCGAGACATGCGGAAAGATTTCAGCCGCCACCCAGGCGAGCACATTGCCACCTGGCTGCTGCGGTGCTGGGATAACCGGGCCAGCAGCTTGGAATTAGAGGGCAAGGAAGCCAAGCAGCTGGGATCCCTGGCCAGGGATGGGGGCATTGACAAGGCCATTGGGAAAAAGGAACAAATCCTCAGCCTCTGGAGGAGACTTCTGTCAGGCGTGAGGGAGAGGTACCCCTTCAGTGACGATTTTGTATGCTATCCTGGCAAGTGGACCAATATGGAAAGGGGTATTCAGTACTTGAGGGAATTAGCTGTGCGGGAGCTGGTTTACTGTGACACAGACGATGAGCAGGTACCCACAGACCCAGATGAACTCCAGTGCTCACAATCCATGTGGAGGAAGTTTGTGCGGAGTGCACCCTCCTCGCATGCCAACTCACTGGCAGTTGTAAACTGGAAAGGTAAAGACGCACCAACAGTGGACGAGGTGGCTGTCAGACTCCGGCAATATGAGGAAAGTCTCTCTTCCTCCCTTGTCTCAGCTGTGGAGAAACTGGCCCGGGAGGTCCGACAAATGAAAGAGAGTAGGTCCTACTCCCCACCTGCACGGGCCAGTGTCTCAGCTATTAGGGGCAAGCGTTTCTCTGCTCAGGAGAGGGAATACAGAGGCTACACACCACGGGGCACCCTGTGGTTCTACCTGCGTGACCACGGAGAGGACATGAGGAAGTGGGATGGAAAACCCACCTCAAGTCTAGAGGCACGAGTACGTGAGTTGCGAGGTAAAACAATCACAAAAGGGGACTCTGTTAGGAAAAATGCTGCTCCAGTTTCCAAAAGCCAGCTCTCCAGACCAGGTAGACAGTTTGACCTTGATTCCGATCCTCTGGAAGGGACCTCCAAGTCATTTTTACAGCAGGTGAGCAGCAATTTCTCTGACGAGGATTAGAGGGGCCCTGCCTCCAGCCAGGTGGAGGAAAGGGACAACCGTGTCTATTGGACGGTGTGGATTCGGTGGCCTGGCACGTCAGATCCACAAGAGTATAAAGCTCTAGTGGACACTGGTGCACAGTGTACTTTAATGCCATCAGAGTTCAAAGGGTCAGAGCCCATTTGCATTTCGGGAGTGACAGGGGGGTCCCAAGAGCTGAGTGTACTGGAGGCTGAAGTGAGCCTCACTGGGCAGGACTGGCAGAAGCACCCCATTGTAACTGGCCCCGAGGCTCCGTGCATCCTTGGGATAGACTATCTTAGGAGAGGCTATTTCAAGGACCCAAAGGGGTATCGGTGGGCTTTTGGCATAGCTGCTGTGGAGACGGAAGAAATTAAACAGCTGTCCATTTTGCCTGGTCTCTCGGAGGATCCTTCTGTTGTGGGGTTGCTGAGGGTTGAAGAACAACAGGTACCCATCGCAACCACAACAGTGCACCGGCGACAGTATCGTACCAACCGAGACTCCCTTCTCCCCATTCATCAGCTGATCCGCCAGCTGGAGAGTCAAGGAGCGATCAGTAAAACTCGCTCACCCTTTAATAGTCCCATATGGCCAGTAAGAAAATCTACTGGAGAGTGGAGACTGACAATAGACTACCGTGGCCTGAATGAAGTCACACCACTGCTAAGTGCTGCCGTGCCAGACATACTAGAACTTCAATATCAGCTGGAGTCAAAGGCAGCCAAGTGGTATGCTACAATTGACATCGCTAATGCATTCTTCTCCATCCCTTTGGCAGCAGAGTGCAGGCCACAGTTTGCTTTCACCTGGAGGGGCATCCAGTACACCTGGAATCGACTGCCCCAGGGGTGGAAACACAGCCCCACCATTTGCCATGGACTAATCCAGACTGCACTGGAAAAGGGTGAAGCCCCAGAACATCTGCAGTACATCGATGACATCATTATATGGGGCGACACAGCGGAGGAGGTTTTTGAGAAAGGGGAGAAAATAGTTCAGATCCTTCTGAAAGCCGGTTTCGCCATTAAGCGAAGTAAAGTCAAGGGACCTGCGCAAGAGATCCAGTTTTTGGGAATAAAATGGCAGGATGGGCGCCGACAAATCCCAATGGATGTCATCAACAAAATAGCAGCTATGTCTCCACCAACCAGCAAAAAAGAAGCACAGGCCTTCCTGGGTGTTGTGGGTTTTTGGAGGATGCACATCCCAAATTACAGCCAGATTGTAAGTCCTCTCTACCACGTGACCCGGAAGAAGAATGATTTTGAATGGGGCCCTGAGCAACGACAGGCATTTGAACAAATTAAACGGGAGATAGGTCATGCCGTAGCCCTTGGTCCAGTCCGGTCAGGGCAAGATGTTAAAAACGTGCTCTACACCGCAGCCGGGGAGAATGGCCCAACCTGGAGTCTCTGGCAGAAAGCACCAGGGGAGACTCGAGGTCGACCCCTGGGGTTCTGGAGCCGGGGATACAAAGGATCCGAGGCCCGCTATACTCCCACTGAGAAAGAGATTCTGGCAGCATATGAAGGCGTTTGAGCTGCTTCAGGAGTGGTTGGCACTGAAGCACAGCTCCTCCTAGCACCACGATTGCCGGTCCTGGGCTGGATGTTCAAAGAGAGGGACCCCTCTACGCATCATGCCACTGATGCTACGTGGAGTAAGTGGGTCGCTCTGATCACCCAGCGCGCCCGAATGGGAAACCCCAGTCGCCCAGGAATTCTGGAGGTAATCATGGACTGGCCAGAAGGCAAAGATTTCGGAGCATCGCCAGAGGAGGAGGTGACACGTGCTGAAGAGGCCCCACTGTATAACCAGCTGCCAGAAGATAAGAAACAGTATGCCCTGTTCACGGATGGGTCCTGTCGCATTGTGGGGAAGCATCGGAGGTGGAAGGCTGCTGTATGGAGCCCTACACGACAAGTCGCGGAAACTGCCGAGGGAGAAGGTGAGTCCAGCCAGTTTGCAGAGGTGAAAGCCATCCAGCTGGCTTTAGACATTGCCAGTCGAGAGAAGTGGCCAGTGCTCTATCTTTACACTGACTCTTGGATGGTGGCCAATGCCTTGTGGGGGTGGCTGCAGCAATGGAAGAAGAACAACTGGCAGCACAGAGGCAAACCTATCTGGGCTGCCCCATTGTGGCAAGATATTGCTGCCCGGCTAGAGCAGTTGGCTGTAAAAGTCCGTCACGTGCACGCCCACGTCCCTAAGAGTCGGGCCACTGAAGAACATCAAAACAATCACCAGGTAGATCAGGCTGCTAAGACTGAAGTGGCTCAGGTGGATCTGGACTGGCAACATAAGGGTGAACTGTTTATAGCTCGGTGGGCCCATGACACCTCGGGCCACCAAGGAAGAGACGCGACATACAGATGGGCTCGTGACCGAGGGGTGGACTTGACCATGGACACTATTGCACAGGTTATCCATGAATGTGAGACATGCGCTGCAATCAAGCAAGCCAAGCGGGTAAAGCCTCAGTGGTATGGAGGACGATGGTTAAAATATAAATACGGGGAGGCTTGGCAGATTGACTACATCACACTGCCACAAACCCGCCAAGGCAAGTGCTATGTGCTCACAATGGTGGAGGCCACCACCGGATGGCTGGAAACCTACCCTGTGCCCCATGCCACCGCCCGGAATACCATCCTGGGCCTGGAAAAACAAGTCCTGTGGCGACATGGCACTCCCGAAAGAATTGAGTCGGACAACGGGACTCACTTTCGCAACAGCCTCATAGACACCTGGGCCAAAGAACATGGTATTGAGTGGGTGTATCACATCCCCTACCATGCACCAGCCTCTGGAAAGATCGAGCATTACAATGGGCTGCTAAAAACCACTTTGAGGGCAATGGGGGGTGGGACTTTCAAAAATTGGGATACCCATTTAGCAAAGGCCACCTGGTTGGTTAACACCAGAGGGTCCACCAACCGGGCTGGTCCTGCCCAGTCAAAACCTCAGTCCCTGTAGTGCACATGCGGAACATGTTAGGGAAGACGGTTTGGGTTAGTCCTGCCTCGGGCAAAGGCAAGCCCTTCCGCGGGATTGCCTTTGCTCAAGGACCTGGGTGTACCTGGTGGGTAATGCGGAAGGATGGGGAAGTCCAATGTGTACCTCATGGGGATTTGATTTTGGGCGAGAATAGTCCATAAATAACTTGTATAAAGTTAATTGTTAAATAACCCTGTCACTGTCTGTTATCACTGTTATAATTGTTATATTTTGTACCAGTAGTAGCATAGTAAGAATCGTCCAGATTAAAGAAGGATGGACTTTTTCAATGAAAACCTAGCAGAGCACAGCGATGATGGAACTGGACCTGGTTTTCAACAACTGGCATCCAGCAACTTCATCAAGACCAACATCTCCTGCAGACTGTGGGCACGGGCCGCACCAGATACATCAGCCGTGAGCTCCGGATGCAGCAAGTGACCGCCCATCACCACACATCACCTCCCCTGCCACGGAGGACCATAACGACAGATGGAGCCTGAAGTCATGGATTAAATGAACTCAATGGACACTTTAGAGTGATGATCCATAGACTAAAAGAATGATATCTGGAGACAGGAGAAGTGGTGGTGATCAACTGGACAATGGGGGACCTGGGCATGACGTAGATGGTATGGAATAAGGGGTGGATAATGTCCTGGGTTTGGCCAGAACAGGGTTAATTTTCACCGGAATCCAGGAAGGGGCACAGCCGGGGGGTGGGGGCTGACCCCACCTGGCCAAACAGAGCCCGGTATTCCATACCATGTGACGTCACGCTGGGTTCCGGTGGGGGAGGCGGTGCGGCGGGAAGGCACTCGCGGCTTGGGCAGGCGCAGCGCTGGTCCGGTTTCGGGAGAGCGGCTGTTGTACGGTTCGTTGTTGTGTTTTCTCCTTATTTGTATCGTTGTTGTTCCTGTTTTCCCTCTGTTTTGCTGTTCTGTTAAACTGCCCTTATCCCGACCCACCAGTTTCTGCCTCTTTCTTTCCATTCTCCTCCGCACGCCGGCGGGGGGAGGGGCGGCCGCGTGGCGCTTTTGTTGCCGGCGGCAGCCGAAACCAAAACAATAATAAAGGAATCCGACTGTGCACTACATCAATGTGTGTGAGAGTCGTTCCTGTCCTTGCACGGATGCTGAAACTCGGCAAGTACTGTGCCAACTAATGCTGTAGTTAAAGGAGATTAATAGATCAGGAAACACAGTATCCTCACAGCCTTTGTCAAGATCACTCTAACAGCAGAGTCTGTGTGGGCCTCTATAGCTAGACACGACTTGTCTCTGTGTAGATAAAATAAATTGTTTTTCATTTAAAAGGATAAAGTTAGTCTGCAAAGACAAGACCTTCTTAAAATTCAATTTCTACATGTCAGTCTTATTTTTTCTAAGTAGCATTTTTGAAATAGTAGTAGTATATTCATTTTAATGTAAGGAAATTTAAATTAATTCATAATAATATCTTTATAAAAAAATAATGCACTTGGATTAATAGACTATTGAATTGCAGTCAATACTATTGATCTCCAGTTTTGCAGTGAACATCAAATAGGAGAGTTTATATTCTTTTTAAGCAATGATTTTAAAACTATAGCTGCTGTCTTTATTGATTAAGGAGACAGTGATACTATGTAATTTACTATTGATCTCTAGTGTAGTAAGAAAGCTCTGACACGATAAAAGCAGAGGAGGTCATCAATTGCTACACCTGCAACTCAGCTGTAAGATTCAAGTATCTTAACTATTTCGGAAAATATTGATAAACTGGTTTAGGTTGGTCTGATATTTAAAGCTGAGACCTGTAGAAGTTTAGCTAGAGGAATGAGATGTTTTTTTCATAATTTGTTGTTATTCCAGAATAATTTCTCTCTTACTTTGTCTCCTCTGAAGTGAAATAATATTTGTATATAAAGTGGCAAAAATGGCCATTGCAATAAAAATCTTTCGAGCATAAATCTCCTTAAGGTAAAATTTATTCAGAAGTCTTTTAATGCTCATTGTATATAATTCCTTCTCACTTAGAAGTTATTCCATATTTTGGGAGGAGGGAGAACAAAACAAAAAAGAGCTTGGATGTGTTCACTAAAATGTATCCACTAAAAATAATAAATAAAGTAACTAGCAACTTAAAAAATAAAGTAGGATGCATAAAAAATGCTTGCAAAGCTTGGAATATATTGAAAGTCCTTGTTTAAACGATCATGCAAAAATTGTTTAATACCTAGAATAATTGCTTAAGATCTAAAATACTACAGGAATCTGGTATGTACTGTCAGAAAATTCTTTAAGCCAGTTGTATATTTTGTTATAAGATGAATGTGAATATTAAGTAAATAGATAGAATAATCTTAATTAGCTACAGGAAAAAACCTGATTTAACCAAGAAGCTGCTCAGTGCTAGTCAGCATTTTTAGAATTGTATAGTGGATGTTATTAGGATGATTTATTTTCCAAACTTCATTTGAGAAAAATATTACTTGTAAGATGGTATTTTTAATTCAATTACACATATAATATTATAGTTTTTAAGAAACCATTTAGCCATATTCTGGATTCTCGGGACTGCATTGCACCACACAGGTGCACCAACTGCAAAATCTTTCCTTACAGAGACCAGCTCCTAGCGCACCAGCTCTGTGTATTGCTCTCCCTTGTCTCTGACACAGGAGATGTGCTGATAAAAACTTCAGCACAGCTGGAACATTGCTTTGTTCTCCACAGCATGATTAGAGTCAACTAAGTAGATTTTCCCAGAGTTTCTCTGGGATAAAATCCATGCTTAGAAGCTTAAATATCAGGAAAATGCATAAATGGTCAAGAGAGAATCTTCCAGCTCTTTCTTCATCACAGCTGCACTGCATACAGAAGAGGCAACACAGAAAATGTAGCCTGAACTCAAATTTTCCCAGAATCTCAAAATTCTGAGAAGTTTCTATAAACTTATGAAAACCTATTTTGAAACAAATATGCTTGAAAGTCTCTTTCCTTCACAGAGGAATAATATTAAAGTGAACATCTTTCAAAATTAATCTTAAACTTCTAGACTTGCGTAAAAGCTGCCCCATGATTTGGCAGCAAGCATCATTAGTAACAGTTTCACTTCAGTGATGCCGCTTGAATATACGTAACATTTATTCATTTTGGAAGAAATGTTTACCTACTCTTCTATTACTTCTGAGACTGAGAGGTGAAATTAATTATCCCCTTTTGTGGGTTATGCTGAGTTATACTATAATTTTAGTTACTACTGTAAGTTCTTGGCAGAGAAAGGCAGAAGTAGTAAAGAAATACATATCTAAATAATTTGTTTCTGGCCTTAATAAAAATAATGAACATGAGAGCTGTGAGAAGGTAGCTGAATGGAATGAGAGTAGGACAGTGGAACTTGCAGGCAATTCACCATTGTCTAGGATAGTGGAAACTGGGATATCTCAGGTGATGCAAAACATGGTTAATAACATGGGGAACATAATAGATGAACACTCCAGCATTCTGAGATGGTGGTTATTCCTGCATTTTCCAGGTTATTCCTCTGGGTTGTCAGGCCCAGATTATTGTTCTGGCTCTAACAATATAAAAAGAGCAATGAAGAGGGAACAGAAACCTGACTGGGTTTAGTGCAGAGCCACCAGAGGCTGAATTAGCAGTGTGTGAACCCAACTGTACTGCTTCCAAGACCTGTTAAAGCCATGAAGCAGCAGTGTTGCTTTGGCATGATTGGAACCAGAGCTAGCAGATTTTT
The DNA here is from genome assembly GCF_030867145.1 of Opisthocomus hoazin. Taxonomy (NCBI): domain Eukaryota; kingdom Metazoa; phylum Chordata; class Aves; order Opisthocomiformes; family Opisthocomidae; genus Opisthocomus; species Opisthocomus hoazin. The sequence continues at coordinate 44,440,348 of NC_134453.1, read as the reverse complement.
GTCAGGCCTGAGCTTGGGTGTCACTGTTCTGTGTTGGCAGAACAGGGACTGTTAAGGAGCAGGTTGAGAGACATCTCAGTACCTTGTGTGACCTAACCCAGCCCTGAAGCTGAGCGCTGTGCTGATGATGTTACCTCTGTTAGACCCAAGCTGATTCTTGCAGAGCTACTGGAATGTCTCAGCACTGCACAGGTCCTAGTGGGCCACAGCTGGCCAGCTCTGAGCTGTCCAGACAGGGCTACATGGTGTGGTGGGTTGACCTTGGCTGGATGTCACATGCCCATCAAGCCGATCTATCACTCCCCCTCCTCAGCTGGACAGGGGAGAAAAAATATGATGAAAGACTCACGGGTCGAGATAAGGACAGGGAGAGATCACTCATCAATTATCGTCACGGGCAAAACAGACTCGACTTGGGGAAATTAATTTAATTTATCACGAATCAAACCAGAGTAGGGTAATGAGAAATAAAACTAAACCTTAAAACACATTCCCCCCACCCCTCCCTTCTTCTCGGGCTCAACTTCACTCCCCAGTTTTCTACCTCTTCCCTCCGAGCAGAACCAGGGGATGGGGAATGAGGTTTGCGGTCACTTCATCACACGTTGTCTCTGCCACTCCTTCCTCCTCACTCTCTTCCCCCTGCTCCAGTGTGGGGTCCCCCCCACAGGCTGCAGTTCTTCGCAAACTGCTCCAGCGTGTGTCCCCCACAGGGTCACAAGTCCTGCCAGCAACCCTGCTCCGGCACAGGCTTCTCACAGGGTCACAGCCTCCTTCGGGTGCATCCACCTGCTCTGGCATGGGGTCCTCCACACACTGCAGGTGGATATCTGCTCCACCATTAACCTCCATGGGCTGCAGGAGGACAACCTGCCTCACCATGGTCTTCACCAGGGACTGCGGGGGAATCTCTGCTCCAGTGCCTGGAGCACCTCCTCCCCCTCCTTCACTGACCTTGGTGTCTGCAGAGTTGTTTCTCTCACATATTCTTACTCCTCTCTTCTGACTGTTATTGTGCAGCATTTTTTCCCCCAGAGCACCCGCTGCCCGGGGCAGAGCTGCGGGGAGATTTGCAAGGGGCGTCGGTGGGGGGCGTCATGGTGGGTTTCTCTGTGGTGTCCCCAAACCGGGAAGGGGGCGGTGGGGAGTAACTGGCATCCCTGCCCGGTCCGCCGGCGGCACCAGAGGGCGATGGCGACCAGGCGAGACCCCCCCCCTGCGGAAAGGCGGGATGGAGGGGGAGACGGAAGTGGAGGTGAAGGGAGGGAGAAAGCGAGGGGAGAGCGGAGAGGCGGAGCAGGAAGGAGCAGCACGGGAGAGCGGCAGAGCGAGGGGTAGCAGCTCGGTGAGAGGCGATGTGAGGGCCGCCCCTGCCGCCTGGGGCTGCACGCTGGGCAGAGGCGTCGGGAACAGGCAGGCGCAGGGCGGCTCCGCCAACAGCCATCCTCCGAGCCTGGGTCGCCTCCCGCTGTGCTATTTAGGGGAGGGAGGGGTGGCGAAATGGGGGGGGTGCTCGGAGTGGCCAAAGCACACGGGGCGGCAATGCCTCCTGCCAGGGTGACTAGCGCCTTTTCCCATGGCCGTCTCCTGAAGCGACCCCCCTGCCCCAGCATGGATGTGGCCAACAACACTACCTCCCCAGAGCGCTCCCCCGAGGGGGCAGGCCACCGTGGCCACACCAAGGTGACCCTGGGCTACCAGCTGCTCACCTCCCTGCTCCTGGGCATGCTCATCCTGTGCGCTGTGAGCAGCAACACCTGCGTGATCGTGGCCATCACCCCGGAGTGCTCCTTGCAAACTGTGAGCAACTATCTCATCGGCTCGCTGGCCGTCACCGACCTCATGGTGTCTGTGCTGGCACTGCCCATGGCAGCCCTCTACCAGGTGCTGAACAAGTGGAAACTGGGGCAGGTCACCTGCGACATCTTCATCTCACAGGATGTGCTGTGCTGCACCTCTTCCATCCTGCACCTGTGCGCCATCACCTTGGACAGGTACTGGGCCATCATGGACCCCATTGACTATGTCAACAAGCAGACTCCCCAATGGGCTGCTGTGCTTATCAGCCTGACCTGGCTCATTGGCTTCTTGATATCCATCCCACCCATGCTGGGCTGGAGGACACCTGAGGACCACTCAGACCTCGACGTCTGCACCATCAGCAAGGACCACGGGTACACCATCTACTCCACCTTCAGTGCCTTCTACATCCCGCTTCTCCTCATGCTGGTACTTTACAGCTGCATTTTCAAGGTGGCCTGCTTCAGGATCTGCAAGACCATCAAGAAAGCGGAGAAGTAGAAAATCATTAACACTTGCCTCACCACCTCCGCAGCCACTCTGCAGAAGAAAAGCAACAGGGAGCCCGACAAAGGTTGGTGGCGGACTGTGGACCCCAAGCCCGGCACCTGTGTCAACAGCACAGTGCAGCAGGGTGAGGACAAGGCCATCCTGGAGATCATCAAGGTCCAGCACTGCAACAGCTCCTCCAAGACTCACCCGCGGTTGCCCAGCGAGACATGTGGCTCCCCGCTGCCCCCCTCCTTCAAGAGGTGCAATGAGAGGAACATGGAAGCCAAGTGGAGGATGACCCTGTCCCAGGAGAGGAAGACTGTCAAGACCTTGGGCATCATTATGGGCACCTTCATCCTCTGCTGGCTGGCATTCTTCATCGTGGTGCTGGTCCTGCCCTTTTGTGACGGTAAGTGCTACATGGCTGAGTGGCTAGGTGCAGTCATCAACTGGCTGGGCTACTCCAACTTCCTCCTCAACCCCATCATCTAACAAAGACTTCCAAAGTGCTTTTAAGAAAATTATCAAGTGCAAATTTTGCAGGCAGTGGAGCCTGCCGCTCTGGGATAGGGCAGTGGGGGCTCCTGTCACTTGCTCCATCTGCCTGTCCCCCTGCCGCAGTGTACCCCCCGCCCAGCCCCTCTCCAGTGCAGGCAGAAAGATGTGGGGCACCTAGACCTTCCCCTGCAGAGCACCCAAGCCCCTTGCTCCTCAGCCCGACGGACAAGCCCCGTGGGGCAGGGCAGGGCTCTGCCAGGGACGGCCCAGGGAAAACCATTCCAGGAGGGCTCTGTGGCTGCCCTCACCTCGCCGGGGGCTGGTGCTCCTGCCTCCCTCCCCTCTGTCATTTTGGGTAGACTTAGGGTTTGCAGGTTGTTGCTTGTGGTTGCTGTAAACCACAGCATCTGTCCAAGTAGCATCGGTAAAAATAAACCATCCTATGCAGAAAACCACCATGTCAGAGTTTTTTCTTGGATTTATGAGGAGACGACGGGGGACTTGGAGTCTGACCTCACTCTGTCTGTGCAAGTACAGAGGCTGAAGGTGACTCCCCAAGCAGAGGAAGGGGCTTTGGGCTCATCGCTTCCCGGGCTGTGAAACCGCAAAATGGATTTTCTTGTGGGAAAAGCAACCGTGTTTGTAACCTTGCCAAGGTACTTCCAACAACATCCCTGTCTGCGTTACATGTGTCTAACAGCTCTCCTGCTATGCTAGGACGTTCCAGTTCATCAGGTTTCCCTTGGTTACAGTGCGGGGAGGGGATGGGGGTTAAGCCCTAACCGCACTCCTCATTTTATGGAGATTTTTCTTTTTTAATGCCTTTGACTGAGGATTTTCCACCAAGGAAAAGCTTGGTGCTGCTTTTTTTTTTTTTTGAAGCCACCTCAAAGTTTCTCTGGAGACGTTGCAGTTGCTTCGGAGGCAGCCAACTGCGACACATTTTGCTTGGGGAAAAAAAAACAGAAAACCAACAACAAAATGAACCAAATCAATCAACCAAAACATTGCCATATGCTCCGTGGCAGTAGAGGAGAGGCCGAGAGCAATTGATGGTGAGCAATTGTTTTCATTTCATCGCCTGTCTTTCTTGGGTTTTATTTCTATTTCTTTGTTATTTTCCTTTTCATTACAATTTATTATTATTATTTATTTTCATTATTATTTTATTTCAGTTATTAAACTGTTTTTGTCTCAACCCATGAGTTTTCTCACTTTTACCCTTCCGATTCTCTTCTCCATCCTGCTGTGGGGGGAAGTGAGTGAGCGGCTGTGTGGTGCTTAGTTGCTGGATGGGGTTAAACCACGACATTGTGGTTAGATGGCAATAGACTTGGTGGTAAAATTGGGAACTCCCAGGTTCAAAGCTCTCTTCACAAAACCTAATACCCTGTTCTAGCCATCTTATGTGCAGAAAAAGAAACATCCAGATAGGAAAAATAAAAAAAGAAAAAGCATGAAACTCATTGGATCAGGTCTATCCCTTGAAGAATACTTCTGTCTTCAGAATAGTTGCAGAAAGCATGAATTTAGTTTATTATGTCTTGAGCCAGCTGACACACTACCTTATTTTGTCATAGTTCAGTGCACGTGTATTTAATCGAAACACCGTACAGGTCAAAGAGGCAACTTTCCCCACTGTACTTCAATTACAGACACCTATTGTGAAAATCCTTGGACTAGTTGCCTGAAAATTCCATGGGCAAGTCAGCCAATTGCTCGAAATTGCTGGGTAAAAGTTCTCTAGCTTTCAAAATTGCTACAGTGAAATTACTGTGAAATCTGTCTTTGAAGTCTCATTTTCTTCTGCAGCTCCACAAAACTTTTTTAAAAATCAGATTTGCACAAATTCTAATTAAACTCTGGCTGGCTTCAGCAAGGGAAACAGAGGGTAACGAGAACACTCTGTCTTTTCACCAACTCATAGCTGTGACTTTTTAGCAGAGACAAGCAAAACAATGCTTCCCTATGGAATTTAAGTAAATGTGTGTGGGATATTTTTGAGAATAAGTTTTCACAACATCACAACAGAATGTGATCTGTTGTAAAAAGAATATTTAAGTTATTAAAATTAAAGACAGGTAACATCTTGTCTTACCTAGATTAAATAATCTCCTTTATGAGCCACTCAGTGGAGAAAAATGTTTCAAGTAATATAAAGTAGCAGCTGTGTTTAAGTGACTTATGACATAGACACAGTTTATGTCCTGTAATACATTGCTAATACTGACATAATTAAATTATGTTAAAATAGCTACGTAAAAGGCATTGGCCACATTCAGAATTTAAGTAATTTACAGATGTTATAGAATTTTATAGTACGTCATTAGAAATGTCATGTATTTTATACAAAAATGGTGTTTTGGCTGAACTGTTTTCTCCCCATCAAATTACTGCTGAGGCACAAGAATTTCTGAGGCAGCAGAGATTCAGAAGAGGTGAGTGCTTCTAGATGTGCCTCTCCACTCCCCATCCCCCAAAGTGTGCAGGAGCTCATCCCCTGCCTTTCCAGGGTGTCACCATTTAAAGCAGGGCAGCAATAAACAGAGTGGCAGACACTCTCTATTAACCCCCACCCTTCCACCAGAGGAAGGGAAAAGGAGGAAAAGGGAGAGAGACTTACAAGTTGAATATAAAAAGTTTTATGAATAACATAAATAATATTAATAATAAAAGAAATAATGCAAAATATACAAAACCGACAGTGAGTTTCCCGGAGTTGGGTGCCAGGGCTCTGACGTCCTGCCAGCAGCTGCCAGACAGCACCAGGAAGTCCCGGACTGGCCTCAGCAGTAGGCAGGAACTGGACTCAGGAATGCACAGATCAGAATCTGGATCAGGATCGCAGGCAGAACAAGGAGCAGGGTCCTCTTCAGAAGGCAGCCATGGATGAAGAGAGCGAGACCCTCATGATCCCCCAGCTTTAAACTGAGTATGACATGAACGGCATGGAATACCTCGTAGGTCAGTACTGGGTCCCCTGTTCCATCCGCCTCTCCCTGCAAGTATGACCCTTTATGACTCCTCACTTGAGGGACCTGAGAGATCTGTCAGTGACCTTGGCTGCTATAGGAATAATTATAAACAGGGGCCTTTTTCTGCATTCCTCTCTTACCATTAGCTCAGTAAGACTATAAACATTAGGTGTTATCAACTTTAGAGCGGACAGTGTCTGTAAAATATGCAGCCAGCTTCAGAAAAATGCAGTTACTTAGAAGAACTTAGCTCTAGGAAAGATTCACTAAAAGAGAATTGGTTCTGTTTAAACCAAAACCAGGACACAGGGATATCACCTTAGGCACTGGCAGCTGCATAAGGGACCTGCTTTGAGAGCACAATTTCTTGCGCAGTTCCCAACTGCCAGTAGGATACTGCAGTACTTACCTACTGCTAAGCATTGGTGTTGTGATGGTGTCCATAGAAAACTGCATCATTCTCACTGTAAAGTAAGAGATTTACCTATCTGGACATGTAATCATTGTAATAAGTGGCAGTATTTATGAAAAGCATGTGAAGAATAAATAGATAAATTACATTTGGAACTGAAGTCTTTTGTAAATAAAAATGAGTAAGACTTGCTTTTACAAGTTTTTTATTTACTTGCAATGTCACAATCAGTCTAGTGCTGCCCTAGGAAGCATTACTAGGTTGCTGAAGACGAAGGTGATAACTTGATAAGAGAGAAAATTAACGGTGGATTATAGGGTAATCAGAAATGCATCTGCATGGCAACAAGAAGAGAACTTCAGTGCCCTTCTGATATGTCACATAGATCTTTTTTTATTTCACTCAAATACTGAAAGTCCTTATCATGACTCATCTCTCCAGTTTGGAAGCATTTTATTTTTTGGTAGCTGTCTTTTACTCAAAAAGCAAAAGCAAAAGCAAAGAAGGATAGTGACATATACCCTGGAAGGAGAAGCAATCACGTTTCATTCTAAGAACTTCCTTCATATTTTGATGAAGAGAAAAAAAAGTTATGATGTAATTTCACTCATAGTTCAGTCAACTGCTGTGTTTCAACAAGTAAGGATGATTATATTCAGCACTTTTCTTGCATGGAAATCTTCCTGTTTATTGAGCAATTTAATTTTTCCTTTCCTTGGTGGATTTTAGGATTTATTGTATACAGAAGATTAGTAGCAGTAATAGCAATGTGAAATAATGTAATATAGAGTAGATTATGATAGAGAGCAAAATAATTCACATTCTACTTCCAGTAGAAGTCTTTACAATCAGAATAAAGATTTTCATATTTTTTCTTCTGTTTGATTTGTAAAATGTATTTGTAGAGTTTTACTATTTTAGTCTTGTGTTGGAAAGTAGTCTGGTAAATCTACAGTTCTAAAGCCAGTTATTCTGGAAGGATACTAGATTTTGACATCACTGCTTGTGAATAGGGACGGTAGTTGCTGTGTTGAAAATTTGTCATCAAGATTGTAGAGTGGATCTATACCACATGCTGCTTATTATAAACATGACTGTTTATATCTTCTTCTGAACATCATAGAATTGTAGAATGGTAAGGGTTGGAATGGAACTTAAAGATCATCCGGTTCCAACACCCCTGCCACGAGCAGGGACATCTTCCATTAGACCAGGTTGTTCAGAGCTCCATCCAACCTGGCCTTGAACACTTCCAGGGAGGGGGCATCCACAGCTTCTCTGGTCAGCCTGTTCCAGTGTTTCACCACCCAGGAAAGCACACACAAACATGCCAGCCTCCCCAATGGATGTAACCTTGTCTTTGTTGTATTAGTGTCCCAAAGAAATAACTTTAATTTGAAGAGTTTGCGTCTGAAACCAAGCACAGTGGATTCCTCCCAGAGTATCACACACAAAGTACGGCCCATCATTATATTCATGATTGCTACATCCTGGGCCAGAGTGACCTGCTCTTGAGCTCAAGACACTGGTAACTGCACAGCTGGCTACCGTTCTCCTGCAAAGTCAATTTTAAATAAAACCATAATGGAAGGGCTATTCAGGTTAAGACATAGGTATGACAGCTTCATCCTTCTTTTCCTGAGGAAGCAGGTAAAAAAGCAAAAAAAAAAAAAAAAGACCATGTCAGAGGAAGCCTAAATTCAAAATCTAAAAGTAACTACTTTTGTTGTATATTGAAAGTGCAATTTGAAATTAAAAAAAAATGCATTTGCTTCAATCAATTTTGTTGAAAAAAAAATTTACATACTAAATAAAAATCAGCTAGTTCTAACAGAGATATTACTTCATCACAAGCACGGTAGCACTTTGGATCCCTGCTGGTGAAGGGTGTTTGTGCTGTGGGGCTGGTTAGACTCTCATGCAGAAGGCAGTCAGAAGGCAGAGAGACCTGCAGCAGTTCCAGCAGAAAATGGGTTTTGGTTTGAACTTACTTGAAAGCCTAAAAGACTGATAAAAATAGTGTCGTTCCTGAAGCTTGAAGATATCCTTGTGATCAGAATCACAAGGCACAAAAAGCAAGTCCTTTGATACCAGTGATGGCCAGGACGGTCCGTGCAGCCTTCTTCCTTTACTTCTATTTCCCCATCAAAAAAGGAAAATTGACCGGAATCACAACTTCTCTGAGATTTTTTGGGTTTGCTTTTTTTTTTGGTGTGGTGTTGGCTTTTTTTGCAGTGCATACAAGAGCAGCAGGAAGGAATCCAGGAGAATATCAGCACTTAATTCCTGTCCCAAATAAGACAAAAGTTTAATAAAAAATGTATTGCAGCAGGATGAAATTAAAATGTTAAGCAAGCCTGGGATATGGTCAGTCTCTGGAAGAAGGAACTACGAGGAGGTATAGGCAACTCCCCTATTGTGCTCAGCACTAGCATTAGATGAAGTAAGCATCAATTATCAGATACATCATTCATGCTGGCATTTTTAAAAATTATATAGAATTATTTTTTAAAAAATTTTTGACAGTGTCCTTCTATCACTGATTTTATATGATAAGAATATGACTTAAAAATTGGGAAGTTAATCATAGCATGCATGAAACAGGTCTCAGTAGTGATGGCAGAGACAAAATGCCTGTGGCTCAGTCCACTTGTAGATATACAAATTTGCATACAAGAATTTTTGGTGAGAAGGCTCAGGGGGCAAGATGGAGTAGGACACACTGGGAGTGCCAAATCCTTTCCCCAGAGCAAAATCTTTCATCTTAATATTTAAGGTCATGGTGAGTAGCAGGTTTAAATTACCAGGAGGAAGGCTATTCTTATTCTGTTGCTAAATATTAGGAAAGGAATTATTCACATGCCATGCCCAATCTTCAGGCAAGAGAGAGTCACATAATTTAGTTAAGTGCCAAATAATGATGAAGAGCTGGGCTAAGTGCCTGCACTGACCCAGGATCCTGCAGCTCTTCAGGTTCCTCTCTTTCTATTTGTTAGTCTCTTCCTGGTGACCTCAGTTTTGCACTACTATTTCTACCAACAGACACGGGCTATCTCTCAATTACTCTGTTGGTGAAGAGTAATATATACATATACATGCATTTCAGCTTACTGTGTATGGCAATTGATATAGATGCTTATGCTTCAGTTCTCTGTGGATGAGTGTCCTGGGTTCGGCTGTGAATATTCTCACAAGAAGCCAGGAGGGCTGACCCAAACTATCCAATCAAATGGGATATTTCATACATTGTGACATCATGCTCGGTGTTTAGGTAGGGAAGCTGGCTGGGAGAGGGTAATTTGCTACTCAGGAGCAAGCTGAACATTGAGTGATGAGAAAATTGCACTCTCTATATTCTTTTTAACAGTGTTCTTGTTATTTTCTTCTCCCTATGCTATTCTGTTAAACTTTTTTTATCCCAACTGTCCTGGGTTCGTCCAGGATAGGGTTGATTTTCACCAGAAGCCAGGAGGGGGCACAGCCAGCTGGCTGACCCAAACTGGCCAAAAAAAATGGGGTGTTTAATACCATGTGATGTTGTCGCGTTAAAAGGAGTAAGGGAATCTGATAAGCAGCAAAGGCAAAGCCCTCACATTGAGTCACGAGGTTCAGAGAAGACCCCCTTGCATTCTAAACTCTCTCTCAGAGGAGAGTCTAGGTGCAGCTGGGTCTACTCCTAGTCCCAGACTTGGTCAACGGTTTATGTCTAAAGGGTTAAGTGTGTAGCCACTTATCAGATTCAACTTGCCTGTCAGAGCCCCTCCAAGGACTTTCACTGAAACAGTTTCACAAAGTTGAAGCAATAGGTAATTTATTCAAGCGACAGGTATCACAGATTCGGGATTGCCATTGATAAATGCACTGTCTACAAAAGTTGAGCTCAAAGTAATAGTTTAGTGCTTTAGTTAACAGTGTGTTCCCGGGGATACTTCTGACAAAGTCAGAGGCGCGACTCTTACCAAAAAGGCATCCCTTCTTGGGGGGGGAAGAGAGGTTCAGGCCCGTTGACCCGTCCATCAGGTAAAGTTCCTGCTTGGCTCCTCCTCCCAAAGAGAGTTTTCAAGTGCCAGTTTTTATATGTTTGAAAATCTTTTGGCAAGGTGGGACTAAGTCAGTCAAGTATTATGTGTCAATTGGCTATTGGCATGGTATGTTGTGTTGTCAGAAGTGGGACTCAGCAGTCTGACACGCCTTCGGAGCGGGCATCTTGGTATGTGCTCAGGGGGGCCAAATGTTTAAGCAACCTCTGTCTACGTGGCCTTCCCGGAGATCACTTGATTTACAATGGTGGGTTATCCCCCCTTACTTCTGTCTGATAAGATAAGCGCAAGTCAATTGCTCCCTTTGTTAACTCCTCACTCTTGGCACTTGAGTCCGATCATATCATTGACAAGTCCAGCAAGGCTAAGACCACAGACGTCATGCTTGGTTCTGAGTAAGGGAGCTGGCCGTGGGGGAAGTTAATCGCGTCTCGGGAGCGCGCTGGGCATCAGGCAGTGAGAGTTGCTCTGTGCATTTCCACTGTTTGTTTTGTATATTCTTATCAGTATTATTGTTGTTACCGTTCGCTTTGTTTGCTGTTCTGTTAAACTGCCCTTATCCCGACCCACGAGTTTTTTTCCTTTTTCCTTTCCATTCTCCTCCCCACCCCAGCGAGGGGAGTGGCGATAGAGTGACCGCGTGGTCCTTTGTTGCCAGCCAGGGCCAAACTACAGCACCAACCCATGAGTTTTTGCCTTATCCTTCTGATTGTCCTCCCCATCCCACCGGGGTCGAGGAGTGAGAGAGCGGCGTCTGGTTCTTTGTTTCTGGCTGGGGCTAAAGCACGACACTCCTTTTTGGTGCCCAATGTGGGGCATGAAGGCGTGGGATAACAGCAGGTCTGACCAGAGTGTGTTAAAACAACTTTGTTATAATTTGTTGCACACATTTATTATATTAGTTAAATAGTCACTGGTCACAATATTGTTTTGTTTTGTCACATGATTGTGTTACGTAAATTCTTATTTGCTGTATGTCTTCCCTATGGTGCTATTTGTCACCTCTGGGAAAAGGATCAGGATTATCACTTTGTTGTACTGTGTAATATCGACATGATATGATAATGTAACCAAGGTGATGGAATCAGTTGACCATAAACATGAACAATGCTGCTATGTTCCTAGTACAGCCCGACCCACCTGGACATTAGGTCTAGGAACAGAGGGTCTATTCTCTAGGTAACCATTAATGCTAACCGTAGTAGGTAATTGTGTTTTTGTCAAGAGAAATGATGGAGTGTGGTTCTGTGAAGCGGACTGAAGAAACTGACCAGGATTGCCAAGATTGCGAGCCTAGTGGGCAAAAGGTAATTCCGGCAGGGGGAGATCGCGACCACCGACTCACAGACCCCCCTACTCAAGTAATACCACCTACTCAAAAAGGAACAATAGAAGAGGGTAACTGAGTCTGCGCAACAATTTACGTAAGAAGCGAGAAAAGTTTACACCAATCACCAAAGAGAATAATACTGAATATGCATGAATAAAATAAATATGTATATTTTTGATCTATATAAACTGCATGAAAAAGGTATGAGGTATGCACGTTGGGTGGAATTATCCCCCGTGCATCCAGCGCTGCAATAAAGAACGCCTGCCTTTTAACACTACATTGGTGTTACGAGGTTTTATTCCCAGATTTTCGGTGACAGTTTCTGGTGACCCTGATGGGAAGGGTCCCTTGTGAATACCGGCGGATCCGTGGGATAACAGGACCTCCATCCGGCATCGAGGGATTCTCGAGGAGAACCTCTGATCCCTGGACCGAAGGATTCCGAGTAAGTCCCCTGGAAATTAATTGAGGCATTCTTTTAATAAGTAACGTGGGTTAGAGTCCCACTGAAGCCTGTTCGTAAGGCGCGGTGAAAGCCACGCAGGGTTGGGCTAAAAAGGTACCTCGGTTGGAAAGTCTCTGCTTGGTGAAAGCCAGTGGAGCGGGGCCCAAGGGGGGAGTCTTCAATGGGGGGGGGGTTGAAGTCTCCAAGGTTGGGATCTCCGGCAGGGGGCCAATGTATATTCTGGATGGTGGGGAGAGATGGCCAGAGAATGGGACGCTGCGTTATAACACAATCTTGCAATTAATGTTGTTTTGTAAAAGGGAAGGTAAATGGGAAGAGATGACATATGTAGATCTGTTTTTCTCATTGAGAAATCATCCAGAATGGCAAAGGCAGTGTGGGATACATCCACACGGTTCTATGGTGATGGCTTTAAAGAAGGGAAAATGTGAAGAGGGCTCAAAAAAATGTTGTGCTGCTTGTAGTGTTGGCAAGGAATGTTTGAAATATGGGTCTGAGGAGAATGGCGTTGAATTGATGGTCGCACCTCACCAGAGATGGGGAGGTGATCAGGAGGATCAAGAGTTGGAGGCTGATAGTCCTTCTGCTTCTCCTATGGCGGGGGGGGGGGGGGCAGCAGGAGGATTCAGCCCAGTTTCAGGAAGGACATGGGGAAGGATGGGGGTGGTGGTGAGTGAACTGGCTCCCCTCCAAGCCCCTCTCCGAGAAGCGGTAGGGAATAATGGTCCAGTAATAGTGAAAGTTCCATTTTCAATAACTGTTTTAAGGTCATGGAAAGAAATTGCAGGCACATATCGGGAGGACCCTGAAAGGGTAGTGAAGGTTATTGAAACAATAATTAGAACCCAAGGCCCTGACTGGAATGATTTGCAAGTGATATTGGACACTTTGCTCGATGATACTGAAAAGAAAATGGTATTGAATGCTGCTAGAAAACAGGTAGAGGGAGTGCATGCTCACGGGGATTTACAGGGAACAGTGGATCAGAATTTTCCATCCTCAGAGCCTGAATGGGACCCAAATCAGCTGGGACCCAGGGGAATGTTAACTAGATATCAAAGTTGGATTTTATTTGGTGTTAAGCATGCGATGCCAAAAGCAATAAATTGGTCAAAAATCTATGAGGTGAGACAAGAACTAAATGAGTCCCCTTCAGCCTTTATGGAGAGACTGAAGGTGACTGCCCGAAAATATACTAATTTGGATCCAGAAAAGCCAGAAGAAGCAATTACCCTCCATATTTATGGGTCAATTGGCCCCCGATATTAGAAAGAAGCTCCAGAAATCAGAAGGACCTGAATCTAGAGATTTGGGCAAGATGCTTGAAATATCCTGGACTGCGTATAATAATAGAGAAAAAGAAAAAGAAGTGAGACAAGCGCAGAGGGATGGAAAATTATTAGCAGCCTTAACTGAAAATAACAGAAGGGGTAGGGGAAGAGGACGAGGAATAAATTTTGGAGAAAAAGGGAAGGTGAATCTTCGATTGGCACGAGATCAGTGTGCTATTTGTAAGGAACGTGGGCCCTGGAAAAGGGAATGCCCTAAAGCCGGAGAATTAGATCCGACTCTCCGTGCAATCAAGCTGATGACTCCAGATGAGTAATCATGAAGAGGACCGGGGGAGTCAACCCTAGCTGAACCCCTGGTTATGTTGAAGCTAGGGAATGAGGAAGTAGAATTTTTAGTAGATACAGGGGCCACTTATTCGGTATTAAACACATGTAAAGGGAAATGTAGTCATAAATCAGTAGATGTTGTTGGTGTGACAGGGCAAATAGAAAATAGGCCTTTTTTAGAGCCATTGAAACTTAGATTGGGAAAACAGTGGGTAACTCACCAGTTTTTATATATGCCTGAATGTCCGTTGCCTTTGTTAGGACGAGACTTATTAAGCAAATTAGAGGCACAAATAACTTTTAAAAATGGGGAAATTGAATTATTGATACCAGAATCAAAAGCCGTAGAGGCAAGGGTGTTTATGTTACAGGATTCTTTTAAGGAGGAGCAAATTCCAGAAGAGGTGGAAAAACGCAGTAATCCCCTTGGTTTGGGCAAATGAAGTTCCGGGACGGTCCAAATTGGCAGAACCGGTAAAAGTGACCTTGAAACCTGGATCCAAACCGGTAAGACAAAAACAATATCCTATTAAGTGGGAGGCTCAAAAAGGATTAGAGGGGTTAATCACGAAATTTTTGGAATATGGACTTTTGGTAGAATGCGAGTCAGAATATAACACTCCTATATTACCAGTAAGGAAATCTGGAGGAAAAGAATATCGACTAGTCCAGGATTTAAGAGCCATAAATCAGATAGTTCAAGATATACACCCAGTAGTAGCCAATCCCTATACTTTACTGACATCTCTGAAAGAGGAACATAAATGGTTTACTGTACTAGATTTAAAGGATGCCTTCTTTTGCATACCTCTGGATATACAAAGTCAAAGCATATTTGCTTTTGAATGGGAGAGCCCTGCAACAGGATGAAAGATGCAATTGACACGGACTGTACTTCCACAAGGATTCAAAAATAGCCCCACAATATTTGGGAATCAGTTGGCAAAAGAATTAGAAATATGGAAGAAACAGAACCAGGAAAAGGGAACATTGTTGCAATATGTGGGTGATATTCTGATAGCAGGAAGCAAGGAAGAATGTATTGAAATTACTATCAGTTTATGGAATTTTCTGGGCCAAGGGGGATACAGAGTCTCCAGAAATAAGGCCCAGATAGGAAAAGAAGCAGTGATTTATTTGGGATTTGAAATATCTCAAGGGCAAAAACAATTAGGCAATGAAAGAAAAGAAGCCATTTGTCAAATCCCAGCACCCAATAGTCCAAAGGAGCTGAGAGATTTCTTGGGGATGATTGGATGGTGTCGACTTTGGATTCCAAACTATGGACTATATGTGAAGCCACTCTATGAAGCTTTAAGAGAATCCAAAGACTTGTATCTGACATGGACACCTGAATGCCAAAAATCTTTTAGGGAACTTAAAAAGGCATTGATGATGACCCCTGCCTTGGGTTTACCTGATCTAACCAAACCTTTTGAGCTGTTTGTCCATGAGAGGCAACATCCAGCCCTTGGAGTGCTGGCACAACGTCTGGGATCCTGGAAGCGGCCAGTAGGATACTTCTCTAAACAACTTGACAACGTGAGTAAAGGATGGCCGGGATGTTTATGCGCTGTGGCAGCAACGGTATTGCTGATTCAGGAAGCTCGAAAATTGACTGTGGGCCAAAAGATGGTGGTGTATGTATCACACATGGTGATAACTGTTTTAGAACAAAAGGGGGTCATTGGCTATCCCCCAATAGAATGCTGAAATATCAGGTTGTCTTGCTGGAACAAGATGATGTGGAATTAAAAACCACAACCATCGTAAATCCAGCAATGTTTCTGTCGACGGAAAATCCGACAGAAAATCCAGAACATGACTGCCTGCTAACTGTTGAACAAGTCTATTCCAGCAGATCGGACCTGAAAGATGAACCTCTGGAAAATCCTGATTTGAAGTTATTTACAGATGGGAGCAGCTTTGTGAAAGAGGGAAGACGAACGGCCGGATACGCTGTTGTCACCACCACCGAGGTACTGGAGTCAGGAACGCTACCTGCAAATACCTCGGCACAGAAAGCAGAATTGGTGGCGTTGAAGCAAGCCTTGCGAATGGCAGAAGGAAAGAGGGTAAATATATGGACTGATTCCAAATATGCATTTGGTGTGATTCATGCTCCTGGAGCCATCTGGAAAGAAAGAGGACTGCTCTCAGCCCGAGGATCATTGATAAAACATAAAGAAGAAATCCTCCAGCTCCTAGAAGAGGTGCAGAAGCCAAAGGAAGTGGCAGTAATGCATTGTAAGGCTCATCAATTTAGTCAGACAGCTGTAAACATAGGTAATCGACTGGCAGACAAAACAGCAAAGGAGGCTGCGGAACAAGGTATCCTTGCACTAGTACCAGTAAAACAGATAAAAATCCTAAATCTAAAACCAAAATATAATAAATTGGATGAGCAATTGGCGGAACAATTAAAAGCATCACAAAATACAGAAGGGTGGTGAGTAACGCCAGAAAAGCAGGTAATAGTAACCCCGCAAGTTATGTTAGAACTTGCGAAAGAAAAGCGTGCGCAGACACATTGGGGTGTAGATGCTCTGGTCTCGAGTTTAAAATCATCTGTAGTGTGTGTAGGAATGACAGGAATAATTAAATTGATAGTGGCCAAGTGTCCAATTTGTCTCAAGAATAATCCTTTAAATCGGAAAAAGGCACCCTTAGGAGTTACAAAACAGGGTAACTCCCCAGGAGACTATTGGCAGGCTGATTTTTCTGAATTACCTAGATAAAATCGATTTAAGTATTTATTAGTATTGATTGATACATTTTCTGGATGGCCAGAATCCTTTCCTTGTCGCACCAACAAAGCAAGAGAAGTGGTTAAAATATTGCTAAAAGAAATAATACCAAGGTCTGGGGTACCAATTGGCATGTCTTCCGATAGGGGACCACATTTTGTAGCAGAAATAGTTCAACAAGTAAGTAAAATTTTAGGGATAAATTGGGATTTACATACCCCCTGGAGGCCGCAATCAAGTGGGAAAATTGAAAGGATGAACCAAACATTAAAAGGAGAAATAAGTAAAATCTGTCAAGAAGTATCTTTAAAATGGCCACAAGCCTTACCATTAGCACTCCTGAGAATCAGAATCCAACCAAGATCTAAAGATGGTGTAAGTCCATACAAAATCTTGTATGGCAGACCTTATCAAACTCCTCTAATCCCAGGGTACATGAGAATAGCAGGGGAAACAGATTTAAAAATGTATTTGATTTCTTTAGGAAAAACCCTCGAAGCACTCCGAAAATACGTTGTGCTGACCAGATCACTTGCTTTGGATACACCTGTGCATCAGTATCAACCAGGTGATTTCGTGTGCATAAGGACTTGGAACTCTGAACCACTGCAGAAGAAGTGGAAGGGACCTTTCCAGGTACTGTTAACAACTTACACTGCTGTCAAAGTAGAAGGAGTGGAACCGTGGATACACTACACTCGAGTGAAGAAGGCCCCTTCATGGAGAATCATCAACAGAGATCCAGAGACTGCAAAACTAATTTTAAAATATGTCTAAAAGAGGGGGCTATCATTATAAAATATGGAAAAAAATGAATTCTGACCTGGAGACTGATGATGATGGGAGCATTGTTTAAAGTATTAAAAGTGAAAACAAGAAGTAAGGATCCACTGCCAATAGAAGCACAACAGTTAATATACATCCCAAGAATTCTGGAAGAAAATTGGTTTGACAAAATTTTCAATGGATTGGGGTGGAATCTGAGTTCCTGGGTAAAATCCTTAATTAGTACTGGGCTACATTTGTTAATTGTATTTTTAGTGATATTACTCATTTATTATTGTTTAAAAAGGAACTCACCAATAAAACAACCTTCAATCGAACGATTATTCAGACAGTATCCAAAAGACAAAATTTAAGTGATTTGGTCATGATGCTCCCACCATCATATAGTGGATAGTGGATAATTGAATTGTTATAAAATCATTATTGACAGTAGAGTATTGAATTAGTGTATAACGAAAATATAATTTAATTTAGGATGGAAGTATTGAAAAGAAGATTATTTCAAAACTTCCAAAGGGGGGAAATGTAACCAAGGTGATGGAATCAGTTGACCATAAACATGAACAATGCTGCTATGTTCCTGGTACAGCCTGACCCACCTGGACATTAGGTCTAGGAACAGAGGGTCTATTCTCTAGGTAGCCATTAACGCTAACCGTAGTAGGTAATTGTGTTTCTGTCAAGAGAAATGATGGAGTGTGGTTCTGTGAAGCGGACTGAAAAAACTGACCAGGATTGCCAAGATTGCGAGCCTAGTGGGCAAAAGGTAATTCCGGCAGGGGGAGATCGCGACCACCAACTCACAGACCCCCCTACTCAAGTAATACCACCTACTCAAAAAGGAACAATAGAAGAGGGTAACTGAGTCTGCGCAACAATTTACGTAAGAAGCGAGAAAAGTTTACACCAATCGCCAAAGAGAATAATACTGAATATGCATGAATAAAATAAATATGTATATTTTTGATCTATATAAACTGCATGAAAAAGGTATGAGGTATGCACGTTGGGTGGAATTATCCCCCGTGCATCCAGCGCTGCAATAAAGAACGCCTGCCTTTTAACACTACATTGGTGTTACGAGGTTTTATTCCCAGATTTTCGGTGACAGTTTCTGGTGACCCTGATGGGAAGGGTCCCTTGTGAATACCGGCGGATCCGTGGGATAACAGGACCTCCATCCGGCATCGAGGGATTCTCGAGGAGAACCTCTGATCCCTGGACCGAAGGATTCCGAGTAAGTCCCCTGGAAATTAATTGAGGCATTCTTTTAATAAGTAACGTGGGTTAGAGTCCCACTGAAGCCTGTTCGTAAGGCGCGGTGAAAGCCACGCAGGGTTGGGCTAAAAAGGTACCTCGGTTGGAAAGTCTCTGCTTGGTGAAAGCCAGTGGAGCGGGGCCCAAGGGGGGAGTCTTCAATGGGGGGGGGGTTGAAGTCTCCAAGGTTGGGATCTCCGGCAGGGGGCCAATGTATATTCTGGATGGTGGGGAGAGATGGCCAGAGAATGGGACGCTGCGTTATAACACAATCTTGCAATTAATGTTGTTTTGTAAAAGGGAAGGTAAATGGGAAGAGATGACATATGTAGATCTGTTTTTCTCATTGAGAAATCATCCAGAATGGCAAAGGCAGTGTGGGATACATCCACACGGTTCTATGGTGATGGCTTTAAAGAAGGGAAAATGTGAAGAGGGCTCAAAAAAATGTTGTGCTGCTTGTAGTGTTGGCAAGGAATGTTTGAAATATGGGTCTGAGGAGAATGGCGTTGAATTGATGGTCGCACCTCACCAGAGATGGGGAGGTGATCAGGAGGATCAAGAGTTGGAGGCTGATAGTCCTTCTGCTTCTCCTATGGCGGGGGGGGGGGGGGCAGCAGGAGGATTCAGCCCAGTTTCAGGAAGGACATGGGGAAGGATGGGGGTGGTGGTGAGTGAACTGGCTCCCCTCCAAGCCCCTCTCCGAGAAGCGGTAGGGAATAATGGTCCAGTAATAGTGAAAGTTCCATTTTCAATAACTGTTTTAAGGTCATGGAAAGAAATTGCAGGCACATATCGGGAGGACCCTGAAAGGGTAGTGAAGGTTATTGAAACAATAATTAGAACCCAAGGCCCTGACTGGAATGATTTGCAAGTGATATTGGACACTTTGCTCGATGATACTGAAAAGAAAATGGTATTGAATGCTGCTAGAAAACAGGTAGAGGGAGTGCATGCTCACGGGGATTTACAGGGAACAGTGGATCAGAATTTTCCATCCTCAGAGCCTGAATGGGACCCAAATCAGCTGGGACCCAGGGGAATGTTAACTAGATATCAAAGTTGGATTTTATTTGGTGTTAAGCATGCGATGCCAAAAGCAATAAATTGGTCAAAAATCTATGAGGTGAGACAAGAACTAAATGAGTCCCCTTCAGCCTTTATGGAGAGACTGAAGGTGACTGCCCGAAAATATACTAATTTGGATCCAGAAAAGCCAGAAGAAGCAATTACCCTCCATATTTATGGGTCAATTGGCCCCCGATATTAGAAAGAAGCTCCAGAAATCAGAAGGACCTGAATCTAGAGATTTGGGCAAGATGCTTGAAATATCCTGGACTGCGTATAATAATAGAGAAAAAGAAAAAGAAGTGAGACAAGCGCAGAGGGATGGAAAATTATTAGCAGCCTTAACTGAAAATAACAGAAGGGGTAGGGGAAGAGGACGAGGAATAAATTTTGGAGAAAAAGGGAAGGTGAATCTTCGATTGGCACGAGATCAGTGTGCTATTTGTAAGGAACGTGGGCCCTGGAAAAGGGAATGCCCTAAAGCCGGAGAATTAGATCCGACTCTCCGTGCAATCAAGCTGATGACTCCAGATGAGTAATCATGAAGAGGACCGGGGGAGTCAACCCTAGCTGAACCCCTGGTTATGTTGAAGCTAGGGAATGAGGAAGTAGAATTTTTAGTAGATACAGGGGCCACTTATTCGGTATTAAACACATGTAAAGGGAAATGTAGTCATAAATCAGTAGATGTTGTTGGTGTGACAGGGCAAATAGAAAATAGGCCTTTTTTAGAGCCATTGAAACTTAGATTGGGAAAACAGTGGGTAACTCACCAGTTTTTATATATGCCTGAATGTCCGTTGCCTTTGTTAGGACGAGACTTATTAAGCAAATTAGAGGCACAAATAACTTTTAAAAATGGGGAAATTGAATTATTGATACCAGAATCAAAAGCCGTAGAGGCAAGGGTGTTTATGTTACAGGATTCTTTTAAGGAGGAGCAAATTCCAGAAGAGGTGGAAAAACGCAGTAATCCCCTTGGTTTGGGCAAATGAAGTTCCGGGACGGTCCAAATTGGCAGAACCGGTAAAAGTGACCTTGAAACCTGGATCCAAACCGGTAAGACAAAAACAATATCCTATTAAGTGGGAGGCTCAAAAAGGATTAGAGGGGTTAATCACGAAATTTTTGGAATATGGACTTTTGGTAGAATGCGAGTCAGAATATAACACTCCTATATTACCAGTAAGGAAATCTGGAGGAAAAGAATATCGACTAGTCCAGGATTTAAGAGCCATAAATCAGATAGTTCAAGATATACACCCAGTAGTAGCCAATCCCTATACTTTACTGACATCTCTGAAAGAGGAACATAAATGGTTTACTGTACTAGATTTAAAGGATGCCTTCTTTTGCATACCTCTGGATATACAAAGTCAAAGCATATTTGCTTTTGAATGGGAGAGCCCTGCAACAGGATGAAAGATGCAATTGACACGGACTGTACTTCCACAAGGATTCAAAAATAGCCCCACAATATTTGGGAATCAGTTGGCAAAAGAATTAGAAATATGGAAGAAACAGAACCAGGAAAAGGGAACATTGTTGCAATATGTGGGTGATATTCTGATAGCAGGAAGCAAGGAAGAATGTATTGAAATTACTATCAGTTTATGGAATTTTCTGGGCCAAGGGGGATACAGAGTCTCCAGAAATAAGGCCCAGATAGGAAAAGAAGCAGTGATTTATTTGGGATTTGAAATATCTCAAGGGCAAAAACAATTAGGCAATGAAAGAAAAGAAGCCATTTGTCAAATCCCAGCACCCAATAGTCCAAAGGAGCTGAGAGATTTCTTGGGGATGATTGGATGGTGTCGACTTTGGATTCCAAACTATGGACTATATGTGAAGCCACTCTATGAAGCTTTAAGAGAATCCAAAGACTTGTATCTGACATGGACACCTGAATGCCAAAAATCTTTTAGGGAACTTAAAAAGGCATTGATGATGACCCCTGCCTTGGGTTTACCTGATCTAACCAAACCTTTTGAGCTGTTTGTCCATGAGAGGCAACATCCAGCCCTTGGAGTGCTGGCACAACGTCTGGGATCCTGGAAGCGGCCAGTAGGATACTTCTCTAAACAACTTGACAACGTGAGTAAAGGATGGCCGGGATGTTTATGCGCTGTGGCAGCAACGGTATTGCTGATTCAGGAAGCTCGAAAATTGACTGTGGGCCAAAAGATGGTGGTGTATGTATCACACATGGTGATAACTGTTTTAGAACAAAAGGGGGTCATTGGCTATCCCCCAATAGAATGCTGAAATATCAGGTTGTCTTGCTGGAACAAGATGATGTGGAATTAAAAACCACAACCATCGTAAATCCAGCAATGTTTCTGTCGACGGAAAATCCGACAGAAAATCCAGAACATGACTGCCTGCTAACTGTTGAACAAGTCTATTCCAGCAGATCGGACCTGAAAGATGAACCTCTGGAAAATCCTGATTTGAAGTTATTTACAGATGGGAGCAGCTTTGTGAAAGAGGGAAGACGAACGGCCGGATACGCTGTTGTCACCACCACCGAGGTACTGGAGTCAGGAACGCTACCTGCAAATACCTCGGCACAGAAAGCAGAATTGGTGGCGTTGAAGCAAGCCTTGCGAATGGCAGAAGGAAAGAGGGTAAATATATGGACTGATTCCAAATATGCATTTGGTGTGATTCATGCTCCTGGAGCCATCTGGAAAGAAAGAGGACTGCTCTCAGCCCGAGGATCATTGATAAAACATAAAGAAGAAATCCTCCAGCTCCTAGAAGAGGTGCAGAAGCCAAAGGAAGTGGCAGTAATGCATTGTAAGGCTCATCAATTTAGTCAGACAGCTGTAAACATAGGTAATCGACTGGCAGACAAAACAGCAAAGGAGGCTGCGGAACAAGGTATCCTTGCACTAGTACCAGTAAAACAGATAAAAATCCTAAATCTAAAACCAAAATATAATAAATTGGATGAGCAATTGGCGGAACAATTAAAAGCATCACAAAATACAGAAGGGTGGTGAGTAACGCCAGAAAAGCAGGTAATAGTAACCCCGCAAGTTATGTTAGAACTTGCGAAAGAAAAGCGTGCGCAGACACATTGGGGTGTAGATGCTCTGGTCTCGAGTTTAAAATCATCTGTAGTGTGTGTAGGAATGACAGGAATAATTAAATTGATAGTGGCCAAGTGTCCAATTTGTCTCAAGAATAATCCTTTAAATCGGAAAAAGGCACCCTTAGGAGTTACAAAACAGGGTAACTCCCCAGGAGACTATTGGCAGGCTGATTTTTCTGAATTACCTAGATAAAATCGATTTAAGTATTTATTAGTATTGATTGATACATTTTCTGGATGGCCAGAATCCTTTCCTTGTCGCACCAACAAAGCAAGAGAAGTGGTTAAAATATTGCTAAAAGAAATAATTCCAAGGTCTGGGGTACCAATTGGCATGTCTTCCGATAGGGGACCACATTTTGTAGCAGAAATAGTTCAACAAGTAAGTAAAATTTTAGGGATAAATTGGGATTTACATACCCCCTGGAGGCCGCAATCAAGTGGGAAAATTGAAAGGATGAACCAAACATTAAAAGGAGAAATAAGTAAAATCTGTCAAGAAGTATCTTTAAAATGGCCACAAGCCTTACCATTAGCACTCCTGAGAATCAGAATCCAACCAAGATCTAAAGATGGTGTAAGTCCATACAAAATCTTGTATGGCAGACCTTATCAAACTCCTCTAATCCCAGGGTACATGAGAATAGCAGGGGAAACAGATTTAAAAATGTATTTGATTTCTTTAGGAAAAACCCTCGAAGCACTCCGAAAATACGTTGTGCTGACCAGATCACTTGCTTTGGATACACCTGTGCATCAGTATCAACCAGGTGATTTCGTGTGCATAAGGACTTGGAACTCTGAACCACTGCAGAAGAAGTGGAAGGGACCTTTCCAGGTACTGTTAACAACTTACACTGCTGTCAAAGTAGAAGGAGTGGAACCGTGGATACACTACACTCGAGTGAAGAAGGCCCCTTCATGGAGAATCATCAACAGAGATCCAGAGACTGCAAAACTAATTTTAAAATATGTCTAAAAGAGGGGGCTATCATTATAAAATATGGAAAAAAATGAATTCTGACCTGGAGACTGATGATGATGGGAGCATTGTTTAAAGTATTAAAAGTGAAAACAAGAAGTAAGGATCCACTGCCAATAGAAGCACAACAGTTAATATACATCCCAAGAATTCTGGAAGAAAATTGGTTTGACAAAATTTTCAATGGATTGGGGTGGAATCTGAGTTCCTGGGTAAAATCCTTAATTAGTACTGGGCTACATTTGTTAATTGTATTTTTAGTGATATTACTCATTTATTATTGTTTAAAAAGGAACTCACCAATAAAACAACCTTCAATCGAACGATTATTCAGACAGTATCCAAAAGACAAAATTTAAGTGATTTGGTCATGATGCTCCCACCATCATATAGTGGATAGTGGATAATTGAATTGTTATAAAATCATTATTGACAGTAGAGTATTGAATTAGTGTATAACGAAAATATAATTTAATTTAGGATGGAAGTATTGAAAAGAAGATTATTTCAAAACTTCCAAAGGGGGGAAATGTAACCAAGGTGATGGAATCAGTTGACCATAAACATGAACAATGCTGCTATGTTCCTGGTACAGCCTGACCCACCTGGACATTAGGTCTAGGAACAGAGGGTCTATTCTCTAGGTAGCCATTAACGCTAACCGTAGTAGGTAATTGTGTTTCTGTCAAGAGAAATGATGGAGTGTGGTTCTGTGAAGCGGACTGAAAAAACTGACCAGGATTGCCAAGATTGCGAGCCTAGTGGGCAAAAGGTAATTCCGGCAGGGGGAGATCGCGACCACCAACTCACAGACCCCCCTACTCAAGTAATACCACCTACTCAAAAAGGAACAATAGAAGAGGGTAACTGAGTCTGCGCAACAATTTACGTAAGAAGCGAGAAAAGTTTACACCAATCGCCAAAGAGAATAATACTGAATATGCATGAATAAAATAAATATGTATATTTTTGATCTATATAAACTGCATGAAAAAGGTATGAGGTATGCACGTTGGGTGGAATTATCCCCCGTGCATCCAGCGCTGCAATAAAGAACGCCTGCCTTTTAACACTACATTGGTGTTACGAGGTTTTATTCCCGGATTTTCAGTGACAATAACATCACTGGCCATAAAGTTAAGCTGCTGTTTTTATGTGGCATTGCTATCATGCCTGTACCTTGGGTGCTATCTCTTGTCATTTATTAATAATCACATCCAGTTTTTGGGGAAGACAGGAGGGGATACTTTCCCCCACTCTTTCACCTCCCCTTTGTCCTTCAGGCT
Source organism: Opisthocomus hoazin (assembly GCF_030867145.1). Lineage (NCBI taxonomy): Eukaryota > Metazoa > Chordata > Aves > Opisthocomiformes > Opisthocomidae > Opisthocomus > Opisthocomus hoazin. The sequence continues at coordinate 44,415,490 of NC_134453.1, read as the reverse complement.
AAATACAACATCTTTTGAGATTTTTTTGGATGTTCAAGATGGTATACTCCTATTGCTATGTCTCCTGAACGTGTTTCAGGTCTTGTTTACGGTTAAACAACTATTTAAAAATATCGCGCAGAGATCTGCTTGGAGGCTGGATAATTATGAGTAGCAGGATGTGTGGGATAGTATCGGCAAGTATCTACGACAGTGGGTACCTCCGGTGTTTGGTAACCTCACCCCTAAACAAGTGCAGAATCCTGACAAACTAGTAAAATATTTGGAAAACGTATACTGTCTCCCTGGCAATTCCAGAGAGACACAAATCACTGCTACGTGCTGGTGCCTGGCCCATGGCTACAGAGGAATCCTGTTCAACACTATTCAGTACTCTCAAGGGAATGAGTGGGAAAAAACCGAGGGACACTGTGGCTACCGCAACCCCCGCCACGGGCACTGCGGCTACCTCTACCCCTGCAACAGGCACTGCAACTGAACCAGAAAACCAACCTGTGCCAGTATCAGTGGCCCCTATACAGAAAAAGAAATATGCAAAGAAATCAGTTCACCCCATAAGGGATGATGACGCATCAGGGTCATCAAAGGAGGCAGAGCCAGGGATAATACCTGTCCCTGAGTGACCTGTGAGATATGCGGAAAGATTTCAGCCACCATCCTGGTGAGAACATTGTCGCCTGGCTGCTCCAGTGCTGGGATAACAGGGCCAGTAGCATGGAATTAGAGGGCAGGGAGTCCAAGCAGCTGGGATCTCTGGCCAGAGAAGGAGGAATTGACAAGGCTTTTGGAAAAAAGGTACAAGCCCTCAGCCTCTGGAGTGACGTGCGGAAACAAACTCCACAACTCACAGAGAGTTATAAAGCAGGTACGTTTATTGCGGTGCCGGGTGCAAGGGGGATCGCTCCTCCTAACTTGCACACCGAGTCACAAAGCATGCACCTATTTATTACACTGTAAATTCTGTATAAAGGAACTTTACTGAACTGTAAAGCAGTCCACACTTTCCAATTTATCACCACCATTTTTCCTGTCTTTTGTGTATACACGCACCGATATCATTCCCTTAGTCTATGGGCCATTCATCTAAAATGTCTGTTGAGCTCATTTAATCCATGATGTTGGGCTCCATCTGTCGTAACAGTCTTTCAGGGCAGGAGAGATGATGTGTGGTGTTGGATGGTCACATGACGCATCTGGAGCTCGTGGCTGGTGTATCTGGTGTGGCCTATGCCCATGGTCTCTGGGTTGAAGATGTCAATCTTGAGGAAGTGGCTGGGCACCAGCTGCTGAAGCCAGGTCCAATTCCATCACCGCTCACTTTGCTCGGTTTCATCAAAGTTCACCCTTCATTGATTGGGATGATTCTTACTGTAATACCATTGACAGGGCACATAGCAACTATAGCAGTGATGACAGACAGTGGCAGGGTTGATACTGAGCAGAAAAATTTAGATCATAGTAATGCTTAGCTCATAGGAATATAGGGCAGAAATGCTTAGGTCATAGTGACCTTGTTTAATTTAGGCCTGACTGCTTTGTATAAACAATGCATACCTTACTAACAATCATGCCCTTGAGGAGGAGCTAACAGACTGATAAAAGGGGAACACTCAGCCCAGAAGGCACTGAAAGCTGGATGAATGCCAAAGAAGCATGAAGTTAACAAAGATCTAGGGTCGCTAGGAAAAAGGTAAAGGCGGCAGAGGGAGATTGAGACCACCGACTCAATTCAGAACCAAAAAGACTGCACCCCCCTAGCTTGTGAGAATATGTAGTTAAATAAAGAAGGAATATACCCTTAAGATGAGTGTCTAACGCGACGAACCCTTAAGATGAGTGTCTAACGCGACGAACCAATCAGAATGTAACAAGTAATTTCTTTGGTTTTGTAAGAGTAAATAGTCCTGGTGACTCTGCTAAGCGGTGTGCTAGCTTTGTGGAATTCTCACCCAGCACCCATATCTGCACAAATATGCAATAAAGACAATATCTCTGCTCTGTCTGCATATTGGCGTATCGCACACTGGGTAAATAATCCCACTTTTGGGACAATGGGGTTATTTAGCAATTAGCATTGCACAACCAAATTAATTGGTTATTCTCACGCAAAATCAAATCCCTTTGAGGTGTACATAGGACTTGTCCATCCTTCTGCATCACACACCAAGTGCACCCAGGTCCTTGAGCAAAAGCAATCCCACAGGTGGATTTCCATTTTCCCATGGAAGGAATAACTCAAATTGTCTTCCCTAACATATTCCTCATGTGCACTACTGGGACTTTATCCCTTTCTATAGGACGTGTGTCCTGGGTTTGGCCAGGACAGGGTTAATTTTCACCGGACTCCAGGAAGGGGCACAGCCGGGGGGTGGGGGCTGACCCCACCTGGCCAAACAGAGCCCGGTATTCCATACCATGTGCCGTCATGCTGGGTTCTGGTGGAGGGGGCGGCGCGGCGGGAACTCACTCGCGGCTTGGGGGGGCGCGGCGCCGGTCCTGTTCGGGAGAGCGGCTGTCTGGGTCATGCGGTTCGTTGTTGTGTTTTCTCCTTATTTGTATCGTTGTTGCTCCTGTTCCCTTTGTTTGCTGTTCTGTTAAACTGCCCTTATCCTGACCCACCAGTTTCTGCCTGTTTCTTTTCATTCTCCTCCGCACGCCAGTGGGGGGAGGGGCAGCCGCGTGGCGCTTTTGTTGCCAGCAGCAGCTGAAACCAAGACATTAAATTTGGCGCCCAAGCATGGGGCGGGGATAACGGCAGGGCTGAGCAGCGGGTGTTAAAACTGATTTTTTTACATTTTGTTAAATTTTGTTATACGCATTTTTCTGTGTTAAAATAGTCGCCGGTAAAAATGTTTCTGTCTTTCATCAGATGGTTGTGGTTTTTGAATCCGTACTTGCTGTACTTGTTCCCTGTGGTGCTATTCATTGTCACAGGGAAAAGGATCAGGATTATGATTTTACTGTACTGTACGATATCGACTTATGACATGATAACATCAATGTGCATGAAATTAGGCGTGCATTTGCATGCGGCACTGCGATCATTTCCATACCTCAGACCCTACGTCTTGGAATTTGTTAATAATCGAACCCAGCCTGTGGGGAAAACTGAAGGGGATACCTTCCCCCACTCTTTCGCCCCCCCTCTCTCCTTCAGGCCAGTCCTAACTGCCTTTTGAGAATTTCGAGTACCCGTGGGATGCTCAGGCCAGCACTCTCCTATTGTTCTGCCTCCTGAATGGGTTGCAGGTTTTATTTAGGGTTAAACAAGTCGTTAAGAACATCGTGCAGAGACCTGCCCCGGGGCTGGATAGCTGTGAGTGGCTGGGTGTGTGGGACAGCGTGGGAAAGTACCTAGGGAAGTGGGCACCTGCGGTGTTTTTTAAACTCACCCCTGAGGAAGTACAGGATCCAGACAGTCTAGTAAAATATCTGCAAAAAGTGTGCTGCCACCCTGGGAACTCCAGAGAGACACAGATCACCGCAACGTGCTGGGGTCTGGCCCACGCCTACGGAGCTGCCCTGTTCAACGCTGTTCAGTGCCCTAAAGGGGAAAGGGGGGGAAACGAAGCGGCAGGCGCTGCGACTGGGGCTGCTCCCCAAGCCGGCCCTGCAGCCCCTCCAGCCCAGCAGGCAGTCACAGCCCCCCCGACCGGCACCACGGCTGCTGCAGCCACAGCTGCAGGGTCTGCCTCGGTTTCCCTGGCAGGCACAGCAGCTGCTCCAGCCCCAGCTCCAGCAGCAGGCATCGCGGCTGAGCCCAATGACCAACCTGTGTCAGTAGCAGTCGCCGCTGTAAAACTAAAGAAAGACGTAAAGAGAGCAGATCGCTCCGGGAGGGATGACAATAAGCCGGGGTCATCGCGGGAGATAGAGACAGAGATCATCACCCAGTCCCTGTCCCTGGGCGAGCTGCGAGACATGCGGAAAGATTTCAGCCGCCACCCAGGCGAGCACATTGCCACCTGGCTGCTGCGGTGCTGGGATAATGGGGCCAGCAGCTTGGAATTAGAGGGCAAGGAAGCCAAGCAGCTGGGATCCCTGGCCAGGGATGGGGGCATTGACAAGGCCATTGGGAAAAAGGAACAAGTCCTCAGCCTCTGGAGGAGACTTCTGTCAGGCGTGAGGGAGAGGTACCCCTTCAGTGATGATTTTGATGCCATGAAAAGCCAGAACTGAAGACTCAATAGTCGGCAGACTATTAAGCAGGTATTCTTTATTGCGGCGCCGGGCACATGGGGGATCTCTCCTCCAAACGTGTGCACCGAAGAGACAGAGTTACTAGGTATTTATGCTATGTTAACATACATATTCATTACATTTCCAAGAAATGTTTATCATAGTAATGGCTTTTCCGAGAATTCATTAATATATGGTAATGTCCATCGAACATGTTTGTTTGGCGTCTCTCGGCAGGGGTCTTCAGATTATCCTGCAGCCTCCTTATCTCTGTAGTTTGCATACCTGTTCTCCCAAGGCCCAGGCGCCTAAAGGGATTATTCAGGAGTCCCTTGTCTTGCAACCGTCCGAATTATTCACAAAGTACCAAGACTTGTTTCTGACCACCTGAAGTGATAACATCCCCTACATGTTACATTTGTTACATTTACAGTTATCAATTTTGTATGCTATCCTGGCAAGTGGACCAATATGGAAAGGGGTATTCAGTACTTGAGGGAATTAGCTGTGCGGGAGCTGGTTTACTGTGACACAGACGATGAGCGGGTACCCACAGACCCAGATGAACTCCAGTGCTCACAATCCATATGGAGGAAGTTTGTGCGGAGCGCACCATCCTCACATGCCAACTCACTGGCAATAATAGACTGTAAAGGTAAGGAGGCACCAACAGTGGATGAGGTGGCTGTCAGACTCCGGCAATATGAGGAAAGTCTCTCTTCCTCCCTTGTCTCAGCCGTGGAAAAACTGGTCAAGCGACTAGAAAGGAATATGTCCTACTCCCTGCCTGTACGGGCCAGTGTCTCAGCTATTAGGGGCAAGTGTTTCTCTGCTCAGGAGAGGGAATACAGAGGCTATACACCACGGGGCACCCTGTGGTTCTACCTGCGTGACCACGGAGAGGACATGAGGAAGTGGGATGGAAAACCCACCTCAACCCTAGAGGCACGAGTGCGTGAGTTGCGAGGTAAAACAATCACCAAAGGGGATTCTGTTAGGAAAAATGCCGCTCCAGTTTCCAGCAGCCAGCTCTCCAGACCAGGTAGGCAGTTTGATCTTGATTCCGATCCTCTGGAAGGGACCTCCAAGTCATTTTTACAGCAGGTGAGCAGCAATTTCTCTGACCAGGATTAGAGGGGCCCTGCCTCCAGCCAGGTGGAGGAAAGGGGCAACCGCGTTTATTGGACGGTGTGGATTCGATGGCCTGGCACGTCAGATCCACAAGAGTATAAAGCTCTAGTGGACACTGGTGCACAGTGTACTTTAATGCCATCAGAGTTCAAAGGGTCAGAGTGGATTTGCATTTCGGGAGTGACAGGGGGGTCCCAAGAGCTGAGTGTCTTGGAGGCTGAAGTGAGCCTCACTGGGCAGGAGTGGCAGAAGCACCCCATTGTAACTGGCCCCGAGACTCCGTGCATCCTTGGGATAGACTATCTTAGGAGAGGGTATTTCAAGGACCCAAAGGGGTATCGGTGGGCTTTTGGCATAGCTGCTGTGGAGACGGAAGAAATTAAACAGCTGTCCATTTTGCCTGGTCTCTCGGAGGATCCTTCTGTTGTGGGGTTGCTGAGGGTTGAAGAAGAACAGGTGCCAATCGCGACTACAACAGTGCACCAGCGGCAATATCGCACTAACCTAAACTCCCCGATTCCTATCCATAAGGTGATCTGTCAACTGGACAGCCAAGGAGTGATCAGCAAGACTCACTCACCCTTATAAGAGTCCCATATGGGCAGTGAGAAAATCTACTGGAGAGTGGAGACTGACAGTAGACTACCATGGCCTGAATGAAGTCAAATTGCTGCCAAGTGCTGCCGTGCCAGACATGCTAGAATTTCAATATCATCTGGAATCGAAGGCAGCCAAGTGGTATGCCACCACTGATATCGCTAATGCATTCTTCTCCATCCCTTTGGCAGCAGAGTGCAGGCCACAGTTTGCTTTCACCTGGAGGGGCGTCCAGTACACCTGGAATCGACTGCCCAAGGGGTGGAAACACAGCCCCACCATTTGCCATGGACTAATCCAGACTGCACTGGAAAAGGGTGAAGCTCCAGAACATCTGCAGTACATCGATGACATCATTGTGTGGGGTGACACAGCGGAGGAGGTTTTTGAGAAAGGGGAGAAAATAGTTCAGATCCTTCTGAAAGCCGGTTTCGACATTAAGCGAAGTAAAGTCAAGGGACCTGCGCAAGAGATGCAGTTTCTAGGAATAAAATGGCAGGATGGGCGCCGTCAAATCCCAATGGATGTCATCAACAAAATAGCAGCTATGTCTCCACCAACTAGACAAAAGGAAGCCCAAGCCTTCTTAGGTGTTGTGGGTTTTTGGAGGATGCACATCCCAAATTACAGCCAGATTGTAAGTCCTCTCTACCACGTGACTCAGAAGAGGAATGATTTTGAATGGGGCCCTGAGCAACGACAGGCATTTGAACAAATTAAACTGGAGATAGTTCATGCCATAGCCCTTGGTCCAGTCCGGTCAGGGCAAGATGTTAAAAACGTGCTCTACACCGCAGCCGGGGAGAATGGCCCAACCTGGAGTCTCTGGCAGAAAGCACCAGGGGAGACGCGAGGTCGACCCCTGGGGTTCTGGAGCCGGGGATACAAAGGATCTGAGACCCGCTATACTCCCACTGAAAAAGAGATTATGGCAGCATATGAAGGCGTTTGAGCTGCTTCAGAAGTGGTCGGCACTGAAGCACAGCTCCTCCTAGCACCACGATTGCCCGTCCTGGGCTGGATGTTCAAAGAGAGGGTCCCCTCTATGCATCATGCCACCGATGCTACGTGGAGTAAGTGGGTCGCACTGATCACCCAGCGTGCCCGAATGGGGAACCCCAGTCGCCCAGGAATTCTGGAGGTAATCAGGGACTGGCCAGAAGGAAAGATATTGGAGCATCACCAGAGGAGGAGGTGAAACGTGCTGAAGAGGCCCCACTGTATAACCAGCTGCCAGAAGATAAGAAACAGTATGCCCTGTTCACGCATGGGTCCTGTCGCATTGTGGGGAAGCAGCGAAGGTGGAAGGCTGCTGTATGGAGCCCTAAACGACAAGTCACGGAAACTGCCGAGGGAGAAGGTGAATCGAGCCAGTTTGCAGAGGTGAAAGCCATCCAGCTGGCTTTAGACATTGCCAGTCGAGAGAAGTGGCCAGTGCTCTATCTTTACACTGACTCTTGGATGGTGGCCAATGCCTTGTGGGGGTGGCTGCAGCAATGGAAGAAGAACAACTGGCAGCACAGAGGCAAACCTATCTGGGCTGCCCCATTGTGGCAAGATATTGCTGCCCGTTTGAAGCAGTTGGCTGTAAAAGTGCGCCACGTGGACGCCCACGTCCCTAAGAGTCGGGCCACTGAGGAACACCAAAACAACTACCAGGTAGATCAGGCTGCTAAGATTGAAGTGGCTCAGGTGGATCTGGACTGGCAACATAAGGGTGAACTGTTTATAGCTCGGTGGGCCCATGACACCTCAGGCCACCAAGGAAGAGATGCGACATACAGATGGGCTCAGGACCGAGGGGTGGACTTGACCATGGACACCATCGCACAGGTTATCCATGAATGTGAAACATGCGCTGCAATCAAGCAAGCGAAGCGGGTAAAGCCTCAGTGGTATGGAGGACGATGGTTAAAATATAAATACGGGGAGGCTTGGCAGATTGACTACATCACACTGCCACAAACCCGCCAAGGCAAGTGCTATGTGCTCACAATGGTGGAGGCCACCACCGGATGGCTGGAAACCTACCCTGTGCCCCATGCCACCGCCCGGAATACCATCCTGGGCCTGGAAAAACAAGTCCTGTGGCGACATGGCACTCCCGAAAGAATTGAGTCGGACAACGGGACTCACTTTCGTAACAGCTTCATAGACACCTGGGCCAAAGAACATGGTATTGAGTGGGTGTATCACATCCCCTACCATGCACCGGCCTCTGGAAAGATCGAGCAGTACAATGGGCTGCTAAAAACCACTCTGAGAGCAATGGGGAGTGGGACTTTCAAAAACTGGGATATTCATTTAGCAAAGGCCACCTGGTTGGTTAACACCAGAGGATCCACCAACCGGGCTGGTCCTGCCCAGTCAAAACCTCAGCGCCCTGTAGAATGGGAAGAAGTCCCCATAGTGCATGTTTGGAACATGTTAGGGAAGACAGTTTGGGTTACTCCTGCCTCGGGCAAAGGCAAGCCCGTCCGGGGGATTGCTTTTGCTCAAGGACCTGGGTGTACCTGGTGGGTAATGCGGAAGGATGGGGAAGTGCGATGTGTACCTCATGGGGATTTGATTTTGGGCGCGAATAGTCCATAAATCAATTGTATAAAGTTAATTGTTGAATAACCCTGTCACTGTCTGTTATCACTGTTATAATTGTTATATTTTGTACCAGTAGTAGCATAGTAAGAATCGTCCAGATTAAAGAAGGATGGACTTTTTTGATGAAAAACCTAGCAGAGCACAGCGATGATGGCACTGGACCTGGTTTTCAACAACTGGCATCCAGCAACTTCATCAAGATCAACATCTCCAACCTGCAGACTGTGGGCACGGGCCGCACCAGATACATCAGCCGTGAGCTCCGGATGCAGCAAGTGACCGCCCATCACCACACATCACCTCTCCTGCCACGGAAGACCATTACGACAGATGGAGCCCGAAGTCATGGATTAAATGAACTCAACGGACACTTTGGAGTGATGATCCATAGACTAAGGGAATGATATCTGGAGACAGGAGAAGTGGTGGTGATCAACTGGACAATGGGGGACCTGGACATGACGTAGATGGTATGGAATAAGGGGTGGATAATGTCCTGGGTTTGGCCAGGACAGGGTTAATTTTCACCGGACTCCAGGAAGGGGCACAGCCGGGGGGTGGGGGCTGACCCCACCTGGCCAAACAGAGCCCGGTATTCCATACCATGTGCCGTCACGCTGGGTTCCGGTGGAGGGGGCAGCGTGGCGGGAACTCACTCGCGGCCTGGGGTGGCGAGGTGCCAGTCCTGTTCGGGAGAGCAGCTGTCTGGGTCGTGCGGTTCGTTGTTGTGTTTTCTCCTTATTTGTATCGTTGTTGCTCCTGTTCCCTTTGTTTGCTGTTCTGTTAAACTGCCCTTATCCTGACCCACCAGTTTCTGCCTGTTTCTTTTCATTCTCCTCCACACGCCAGTGGGGGGAGGGGCGGCCGCGTGGCGCTTTTGTTGCTGGCGGCAGCTGAAACCAAGACAACGTGGAAGTCTTAATTAGGCAGGGCCAGCCCGGTTGGTGGATTCCCTGGTGTTCGCTAACCAGGTGACCTTTGTTAAATGTGTATCCCAGTGTTTAAAGGTCCTACCACCCAGTGCTCTCAGTGCAGTTTTTAACAGTCCATTGTATCGTTCCATTTTCCCAGAGGCTGGTGCATGGTAGGGGATGTGATACACCCACTCAATACCGTGTTCTTTGGCCCAGGTCTCTATGAGGTTGTTTCAGAAACGAGTCCCATTGTCTGAGTCAATTCTTTCGGGGGTGCCATGTCTCCACAGGACTTGCTTTTCAAGGCCCAGGGAAGTGTTCTGGGCGGTGGCTTGGGGCACAGGGTAGGTTTCCAGCCATCCGGTGGTGGCCTCCACCATTGTGAGAACATAGCGCTTGCCTTGGCGGGTTTGTGGCAGTGTGGTGTTGTCAATCTGCCAAGCCTCCCCATATTTATATTTTAGCCATCGTCCTCCATACCACTGAGGCTTTACCCGCTTGGCTTGCTTGATTGCAGCGCATGTTTCACTTTCATGTGCGATGGTGTCCATGGTCAAGTCCGCCCCTCGGTCCTGAGCCCATCTGTATGTCGCGTCTCTTCCTTGGTGGCCCGAGGTGTCATGGGCCCACTGAGCTATAAACAGTTCACCCTTATGTTGCCAGTCCAGATCCACCTGAGCCACTTCAGTCTTGGCAGCCTGATCCACCTGCTGGTTGTTTTGATGTTCCTCAGTGGCCACACTCTTGAGTATGTGCGAATCTACGTGACATACTTTTACAACCAGCTTCTCTAGTTAGGCAGCAATATCTGGCCACAAAGGGGCAGCCCAGATGGGTTTGCCTCTGCGCTGCCAGTTGTTCTTCTTCCATTGCTGCAGCCACCCCCCACAAGGCATTTGCCGTCATCCATGAATCAGTCTAGAGAGAGAGCACTGGCCACTTTTCTCAACTGTCAATGTCTAAAGCCAGCTGGATGGCTTTCACTTCTGCAGACTAGTTCAATTCACTTTCTCCTTCAGCACGTTCTGCAACTTGACGTGTAGGACTCCACACAGCAGCCTGCCAACTCCGATGTTTTCCCATCAGCGAGCAGGGCATATTACTTCTCATTTTCTGGTATTTTATTATGCAGTGGGGCCTCTTCAGCAGGCGCCACCTCCTCCTCTGGTGACATTCTGAAATCTTTGCCTCCTGGCCAGTCCATGATCACTTCCAGAATCCCTGGGCAACTGGGGATTCCCATTCAGGTCTGGTGGGTAATCAGTGCAACCCACTTACTCCACATAGCATCAGTGGCATGATTTGTAGACGGGACCCTCTTTTTGAACATCCAGCCCAGGACTGGCAGTCGGGGTGCTAAGAGGAGCTGTACCAACCACTTCCAAAGCAGCTCAAACTCCTTCATATGCTGCCAATATCTCTTTATCAGTGGGAGTATAGCAGGCCTCGGATCCTCTGTGTCACTGACTCCAAAACCCGAGGAGCTGACCTCGAGAGTCCACTAGTGCTTTCTGCCAGAGAATCCAAGCAGGGCCATTCTCCCCAGCTGTGGTGTAGAGCACATTTTTAATATCTTGTCCTGACTGGACTGGACCAAGTGCTATGGCATGAACTATTTCTTGTTTAATTTGTTCAAATGCTTGTCGTTGCTCAGGGCTCATTCTTCTTCCAGGTCCCTTTACAGACAGGGCTTACAATCTGGCTGTAATTTGGGATATGCATCCTCCAGAAACCCACAATGACTAAGAATGCTTTTGTTTCCTTCTTGCTAGTTGGTGGAGACAGCTGCTATTTTGTTGATGACAGCCACTGGGATCTGGCAACGCCCATCTTGCCATTCTATTCCTAAAAACTGGATCTCCTGTGCAGATCCCTTGACTTTGCTTCATTTTATGGCAAGACCGGCCTTCAGAAGCGTTTGGATTATTTTACCCATTTCTCAAAAACGTCCTCCGCTGTGTCACCCCATACAATGATGTCATCGATGTACTGCAGATGTTCTGGAGCTTCACCCTTTTCCAGTGCACTCTGGATTAGTCCATGGCAAATGGTGGGACTGTGTTTCCACCCCTGGGGCAGTCGATTCCAGGTGTACTGGACGCCCCTCCAGGTGAAAGCAAACTGTGGCCTGCACTCTGCTGCCAAAGGGATGGAGAAGAATGCATTAGCGATATCAGTGGTGGCATACCACTTGGCTGCCTTCGATTCCAGATGATATTGAAATTCTAGCATGTCTGGCACGGCAGCACTTGGCAGCAATTTGACTTCATTCAGGCCATGGTAGTCTACTGTCAGTCTCCACTCTCCAGTAGATTTTCTCACTGCCCATATGGGACTCTTATAAGGGTGAGTGAGTCTTGCTGATCACTCCTTGGCTGTCCAGTTGACAGATCACCTTATGGATAGGAATCGGGGAGTTTAGGTTAGTGCGATATTGCCGCTGGTGCACTGTTGTAGTCGCGATTGGCACCTGTTCTTCTTCAACCCTCAGCAACCCCACAACGGAAGGATCCTCCGAGAGACCAGGCAAAATGGACAGCTGTTTAATTTCTTCCGTCTCCAAGGCAGCTACACCTAATGCCTCTCGGTACCCTTTTAGGTCCTTGAAATGCACTCTCCTGAGCCTCGGAGCCAGTCACAATGGGGTGCTTTTGCCACTCATTCCATGTTAGACTAGCTTCATCCTCCAATACAGTCAGCTCTTGGGACCCCCCTGTCACTCCAGAAATACAGGTGGACTCTGTCCCTTTGTAAACTGATGGCATTAAAGTACACTGTGCACCAGTGTCCACTAGAGCTTTATACTCTTGTGGATCTGATGTGCCAGGCCATCGAATCCACACTGTCCAATAAACCCGGTTGTCCCTTTCCTCCACCTGGCTGGAGGCAGGGCCCCTCTAATCCTGCTCAGAGAATTTGCTGCTCACCTGCTGTAAAAATGACTTGGATGTCCCTTCAAGAGGATCAGAAGCAAGAAGCAAGATCAAACTTTCTACCTTGTCTGTAGAACTGCCCTCTGGAAACTGGAGCAGCATTTTTCCTAGGAGAATCCCCTTTTGTGAGTGTTTTACCTTGCAACTCACGCACTTGTGCCTCTAGGTTTGAGGTAGCTTTTCCATCCCACTTCCTCATGTCCTCTCCGTGGTCATGCGGGTAAAACCACAGGGTTCCACGTGGTGTGTAGCTTCTGTATCCTCTTTCTTGAGCAGAGAAACTCTTGCTCCTAATAGCTGAGATGCTGGCCCGTACAGGTGGGGAGTAGGACATATTCTCTTTGAGTCACTGGACCAGTTTCTCCACGGCTGAGAGAAGGGAAAAAGAGAGACCTTCTTCATATTGCTGAAGTCAGACAGTCACTTCATCCACTGTTGGTGCCTCTTCACCTTTCCAGTCTATGACTGCCAGTGAGTTGGCATATGAGGATGGTGCGCTCTGTAGAAACTTCCTCCACATGGGTCATAGAACCATAGAATCATAGAATGCTTTGGGTTGGAAGGGACCTTTAGAGGTCATCTAGTGCACCCTCCCTGCAGTGAGCAGGGATATCTTCAAGTAGACCAGGTTGCTCAGAGCCCCATACAACCTGGCTTTGAATGTTTCCTGGGATGGGCCCCCCACTACCTCTCTGGACAATCTGTTCCAATGTTTCACTACCCTCATGGTAAAAAATTTCTTCCTTATATCGAATCTAAACCCACCCTCCCTTAGTTTAAAACCATTACTCCTTGTCCTGTCACAACAAGCCCTGCTGAAAATATTTTCCACATCTTTCCTGTAGGCCCCCTTCAGGTACTGCAAGGCTGCTATAAGGTCTCCCAGCAGCCTTCTCTTCTCCAGGCTGAGCAACCCCAACTCTCTCAGCCTGTCCTCATAGGAGAGGTGTACCAGCACTCTTATAATTTTTGTGGTCTTCCTCTGGACTCGCTCCAACAGGTCCATGACCTTGTGCTGGGGGCTCCAGAGCTGGATGCAGTACTCTAGGTGGGGTCTCACCAGAGCAGAGTGGCAGAATCCCCTCCCTTGATCTGCTGGCCATGCTTCTCTTGATGCAGTCCAGGATATGGTTGGCCTTCTGGGCTGTGGGCACACATTGTTGGCTTATGTCAAGCTTTTCATCCACCAGTACCCCCAAGTCCTTCTTGGCAGGGCTGCTCTCTGTCCCTTCATGTCATGTGCACTGGACTTCATCTGGGTCTCTGGGTAACTGCGCATTGTCTGGGTCATAGTAAACCAGCTCCCCCATGGCTAATTCCCTCAGGTACTGGATACCTCTCTCCATATTGGTCCACTCACCTGGATAACATACAACATCCTCACTGAAGGGATACCTTTCCCTCACGCCTGACAGAAGTCGCCTCCTGATGTGGGAAATAGATGTTTAGTTCGATTTTGCTATAACTTTAGTTTAATTTTGTTATATAGCTTTGCAGCTATGTTAAGGTAAGAGTTAAACACTGTCATTTAGTTTAGTTCTGTTCTTTGTAACCTTGCTAACAAGGAATGCTGTGAGCTCAAATGTTGCTAACAAGGACTACTTGCAAGACAAAGAGAAACAAGGACTGATAAGGACTGATAACCAGAACTTTGTTGTCTGTAAGAAGCAACTCTCTAGCTGAAACTGCTTTGGGACTCAGCCAACACAGACAACTCAGGAATTTTTGAGCCAAAGTTGAAAGCACACAGCGAGGAAGACTATGAGCCTTCATCCAGAAGACCACCACAGACGACCACCAGACGACACTGCGCAAGTGCTAAAGGGGGGCGGAGTATGATAATGAGTTCCGAGAAATAACTACAGTAGTTCAGCCTACTTAGATAAGCTTTGTAATAAATAGGTGCATGCTTCGTGACTCGGTGTGCAAGTTAGGAGGAGCGATCCCCCTTGCACCCGGCACCGCAATAAACATACCTGCTTTATAACTCTCTGAGTTGTGAAGTTTCATTCCACACGTCAATTTGGCGACCCAGATGGGACCCTCTCCGTCCGGCTGCGGGATCTGCTGAGGACGGGACTCCTCCGGGCCCCCCCGAGATTTCTCGGGAGGACTCCCCTACTCACCCAGGTCACCGCGGGGACAGACAAGGACCATCACCAGCGGACCAGGTATGTTTATACTGTAAGGGGATACCTGTAAGACGTGAGGAGACGTCCCACGCGAGGTAAAGAGCATTGGTGCTCGCCCCTGGGTTGGGGGTTTGAGGTCCCCATAAGATGGTGGTGGGGGTTTGAGGTCCCCGTAAGGTGGTGGGGTAAGACTTGTAAGTCTCGTACCCCGACTAATGGTAACTTGGGTTCTCCTGACTGCGGTAGCAGGAGTTATATTTGGTATTGCCATGGTTATTGTTATATGCTGTAAAAATTCGGTACCGTGTGTTGTGTGAAGGATCATACCATCTAACATTATTATAACACCTAACAATAAGGCCTTGATGTTTGTATGAAGTGCCGGGCTAGCCCCAGAATGTACATGTATTCTTGTGCTGTTATTGTGTGTTAAAAGTGCTGGGTGAGTGATTGGGCGAGTGAGATGCAGCCTGGCTGCAAAGTGAGTGTGGAGTTCTGATCCGCAGTTTCGTGTTCTCTGCAAGGACAGCAAGCCAGAGACTAAGGAAGCGTGTTGCAGACTGTGAAACAGGGCTACTTGAATCAAGTATTAACCCTTGGTGTTCTGTACATGGGGATTTTTCATGTAACTCGATTTTTAAGTGTTTTGATTGTGAGAAAAACATTTGGGTATGATTTAGAGATGATTGTCAGTGTACATAATGTGGAAATTGGTCTGACTGGGACAGGATTGATCGCTCAGGCAGACTTAAGCAAGCGATTTGAGGAAATTTAGGAAATATTAAAAATCGGTGAAATTCGGGCAATAAAAGTATAGCTACAGAATTCTTGTTATTACATGGGAAGGGACATAGGACAGAGTAGCACTGTGTTCCCTCAATGTGGAGCTCGTACTAGCTCCTGTCCACTTTGTCACTGCTGTTGCCTATTTGTTCACACTCAGTGTTCAAAGTGTTAGAAGTACATTATTTTGTCAAATGGAAGACAGGAGTTTTATGTTAATAATTGTCTTGAATTTAGGTGTATTTGCTGTGGGGTGAGTACACCTCTGCACCTTCTGCCTTGGATAAGGTATTACTGCTGTCGGTTTAATCAGACTGTATTCCTTAACTAGCAAGGGAGGAAGACAGGGAAAGTTCCTGCAGGATACACTAGGAGAGCAAAACATTAAATGAATAATGAGAGGTAAACAAAGTGGAGAGACAGTGAAAAAGAGCCTTTTAGGCTGTGTTTTGGCTCACTGGAATGATATAGGAGGACCACTAGGCAGGAGTGTGAACAAAAGGACCTTAATAAAGTATTGTAATCAGTAATGGCTTTGGTATAAATTAGATGATGAGGAAAATAGCCCTCTAATGGAACCCTGAATTGTAATACTTTCTTGCAATTGATGTTATTTTTGAGAAGAAAAAGGAAGTGGGATAAAGTTTCGTATGCAGCCGGTAACTATTTCTCGGTGCTTAAAGTACAGAAGTTTGGTTAAGAGTTGGAGCTGTCGGTGTTAAAAAGATTTGTTTAAGTGCAAAGTTGGTTTGTCATATTTTGATTAAGGGACAGAGAGGTGGACGTGGTAAATAATGGGGATGTCACAGAGCAGAGAGATATGGAAGAAAAGCCCTTTGGGCTGTATTTTGTATAAAATAAGAAAGAAGAATAAGGAAGTTGAAAGGATGTTGCTCAGCGTGTAGTATAGGGCAGAGATGTACTAAGTTGGATAAAATGAAGGATCCTGGAGGGATCATGTATCTGACCTGCCAGAACATTACTCATTGGGCAGTCAGCAAGAGATGCAGAAACTGAGAGTGGCAGACAGCAGGAATTTGGAAAATTTACTAGACGAGGTGTGGAGAGTGTTTAGTAACAGGGAGGAGGAGGATCGAAAGAAAGATAAGCAGATGTTGTTAGCAGCGTTACAAGAAAGTAAAAGAAGCGGGTGTTAGTAGCGGTGTTACAAAACAGTGAAAGATTCAGAAGTGAAGGACCTGAGAGGCCCTTGGAAAGAAACCAATGTGCGTGTTGTAAGCAGAGGGGACATTAGAAAAATGAGTGTCCAGAAAGGCAGAGCAGGAGGAAAAGAACACAGGCCCATGTCAAGGAGGATTGATGGGAACCTGGGGAACCTACCCTAGCAGATCCACTGGTTGTATTAAAGCTAAGGAAACGGCAACAGAGCGTGGAATTTTTCGTTGATACTGGAGCAACATTGTCAGTTTTAAATCAGGCTTTGACACCTGTAGATGATGACTTTGTAACGGTAAGGGGAGCTACTGGCCAAAGTGAAAAGGCGTACTTTCTAAAACCTCTTGAATTCAAATTAGGGAAACAATTGGGAGTACACAAATTTTTATATATGCCTACTTTGCCAAGACCTCTATTAGGACGAGATTTATTGGAACAATTAAAGGCAGAAATAAGATTTGACAAAAGGAAAGTAGAGCTCTGGGTGGGAAGTGACTAACTAATTGAAATTTTGAGTTTGGCCCTCATAAATACCCCTCCTGGCTCAGGAGTACCTGAGGAAGTCCAGAACTAGGTATACCCAGGAGTATGGGCCACAGAGACACCAGGAAAAGCGAAAAATGCCTCTCCAGTAATAGTCAAGCTTAAGCAAGGAACACAGCCTGTAAGGATTAGACAATATCCTCTTAGAATAGAAGACAGAGAAAGAAATTGACCAGTGGTCGACCGATTCATCAAATATGGGTTATTAATAAAGTGTGAATCAGAATATAACACTCCCATTTTACATATTAGAAAACCGGATGGTAGTTATCGAATAGTACAGGATCTCAGGGCTATCAATAAAATTGTTGAGGATCTGGACCCTGTTGTGGCAAACCCATACACATTATTAACTAAATTGATACCTGAATTGGCCTGGTTTACCGTCCTGGACTTGAAAGACACCTTCTTTTGCGTCCCATTAAGTTTAGAAAGCCAGTTGTTGTTTGCATTTGAATGGGAAAAACCAGACTCCAGAAGGAGGACACAGCTGACATGGACTGTGTTACCCCAGGGGTTTAAAAACAGCCCCACTCTTTTTGGAAATCAGTTAGCTAAAGACTTGGAACAATGGAAGAGACCCCACGGAGCAGGAACAATATTACAATATGTAGATTATCTATTCATAGCCACTGAAATGAAAGAACTTTTTATAATATGGACAATCAGTCTGCTAAATTTCCTTGGACTTAACAGCTATCGAGTTTCTCCACAGAAAGCCCAAATAGCTCGACAGCAAGTAACCTACCTCGAGTATGAGATAGCTGTGGGCCAACGAACACCAGGGACAACGAGGAAGGAGGCCATCTGTCAGACCCCTCGACCACAGACACCTAAAGAGCTCTGCACATTCCTGGGAATGACGGGATGGTGTCGCCTATGGGTATATAATTACGGACTCTTGGTAAAACCGCTCTATGAACTATTAAAATCTGATAAAAAACTCCTCATCTGGAATGAGGAAGCAAAAGAGCATTCCAACAGCTAAAGAAAAAGCTGATGGACGCCCCTGCTTTGGGATTGCCAGACACTACTAAGCCCTTCTGGCTGTTCTCTCATGAAAAGCAGGGAATAGCCCTAGGAATCCTAACTCAAAATCTGGGACCGTATCAAAGGGCGGTGGCATACTTCTCTAAACAACTTGATGAAGTAAGCAAGGGTTGGCCTAGCTGCCTGAGGGCAGTAGCAGCAGTAGTGCTGAACATTCAAGAAGCACGTAAATTTACACTAGGCCAAAAGATTACAGTACTGGTATCTCATACTGTATCAGCAGTATTGGAGGTGAAGGGAGGACACTGGCTCTCACCACAAAGTTTTCTTAGATATCAAGCTATCCTAGTGGAACAGGATGATGTGGAAATAGTGGTTACTAACATTGTCAATCCAGCATCTTTCCTCAGCAGGGCTACAGGGGAACCAGTATTGCACGACTGCTTGGAAACGATTGAAGCGGTATATTCCAGCCGACCTGATCTAAAAGAGGAGCCACTGGATGACGCTGAAGGTTCCTTGTACACAGACGGAATCAGCTTCATTCGACAAGGAGTCCGCAAAGCAGGATACGCGGTAACCACTACAGATCAGGTAATCGAGTCCAAAGCCCTTGCCCCAAACAGCTCAAAAGGCAGAAATAATAGCCCTAACTCGAGCATTAGAACTAGCTAAAGGCAAGAAAATTAATATCTGGACGGACTCTAAATACGCCTTTGGGGTAGTCCATGCTCATGGAGCTGTGTGGAAAGAAAGAAGACTCCTATCTACCCAAGGAAAACATATAAAACATGCCGAAGAAATTCTTAAGCTCCTGGAAGCAGTGCAGCTGCCTGAGAAAGTGGCTATTATGCATTGTAAAGTTCATCAGAAAGGAGACACCGCTCAAGAACTGGGCAACGCCATGGCGGACAGCGAGGCTAAAAGAGTACCTGAGAAGAATGAATTGGGAATGCAGTCTTTAGTCCCAGACGGTAAAGTACAAATTGATTGTGAACCCAAGTATTCTAAAGAAGATCAAAAATTAATTGAAGACCTAGGGGGAAAAATAGAGAAAGGTAGGTGGGCAAAGACTCCACAAGGGAAAATAATAATACCATTTGCATTGTTATGGGCCATAGTTATGGCAGAACATAGAAAATCTCACTGGGGAACAGAAGCCCTGTATAAATATTTGAACCGACTGATAGTCGCCCAAAATCTATACACTACTATCAAGCAGGTAACACAACAATGCGGGGTTTGTTTCCAGAGTAACCCTAAGACGGGACCTAAAGCCCAACTAGGACAAATCGGGAAAGGTAGTTACCCAGGGCAGCAGTGACAAATTGATTTCTCAGAACTGCCAAGAAAAGGGGTGTTTCGATACCTGCTAGTCTTGAGGGATACCTTTTCAGGATGGCCAGAAGCATTCCCTTGTCGAACTAATAAAGCTAGGGAAGTAACCAAGGTACTATTGCAACAAATAATACTGAGATTTGGAGTTCCTGCGGTAATCTCATTAGACAGAGGGTCACATTTTATTGCCAAGATCATTCAACAAGTTAGTAAACTTTTGGGAATAGATTGGCAATTACATACCCCATATAATCCAAAATCAAACAGTCAAGTAGAAAAGATGAACCACCTAATTAAACTGCAAGTTGTAAAATTGGGTCAGGAGGCTAACCTGTCTTGGCCCCCCTAATCATTGCCATTAGCACTCCTGAGAATTAGAACCAAACCCAAAACCAAAAAAAGGACTAAATGCTTTCGAAATAATATATGGGAGGCCCTACATGGTACAGGCAGGAACATCAACTCAAGTTGGGGATGAAGTATTAACTAGCTATATAATAAGTTTGCAGAAGCAGCTTTGAAAAGTAGAGGAACTGGTCTTAGGAACTAGAGCCCGAGGTCTTGACGGGCCTGTACATAATATTGAACCTGGTGATTATTTATATATCACATCTCTTTTAGATTCTCCACTAGAACCGAAATGGGAAGGACCGTTCCAAGTGCTGCTGACATCCCACACAGCAGTCAAGATTAAGGAGCAGACATCCTGGATCCATCATACAAGAGTGAAGAAAGCTCTTCAGCAGCAATGGAAAATAACGTCCACTGGACCCCTGAAGCTCCGCATACAAAGACGCTAACATGGACTAACCAAGCTAAGCTAAGAACCTTTGCAATAATGTGGGTGGTAACTGTGCTGAAACTCATGAGAGTTAATATTTGAGAATGGCCTTGGTCAAAAGCCTATTTTTGATATGCAGGAATTATGGGAAAAGACTTAGCGGGAATGAATCTAGAAACTGTCATCATATATGACAACAGGGAATTGCAATTACATGAATCAGAATGGAAGCATTCGATGCATAGACGGAAGGTCGGTAAAGGGAAAACAATCCATGTAGGTTGCAGAATCTTTAATGCTAGCAGTAGAAAAGACTTCCCTCCTTTAACCCAAGTTGCTATGAGAAGATTTTCTGAACAAAGAACAGAACCCACAATAGGTGGGGAACATTGTGCATCTGATGTTTGTTGGTTCAATTTTACTATAATTCAGTCAGTATCTGTTGTCTGTTTAGGGAGCACTGGCAAAGGAGACAGAGCATTATCATTTAAATTTGGGTTGAGCATATCACAGGAAAAGATTTCAACTACGGCTATACCTGTGCCCATCACGGTGTCAACTTCTCCTACAGCCCAGAAAATGACAGCACCTTATGTATATGAAGTGGGCCTCTATATAGTTAAGCGTATGGGCAAATGGAAAATGATAGTTCATTAAAGAAAGTGGAGCTAATAATGATTCTCACATCTCAAAGGAGAAAAAGGGATACAACAGGCCTTGTGGGAACGGGTTTAGGAATTTTGAACAGTGTAGATTCCAAGGTGCTAGCGAATAAGTTGTCCACCATTACGCAAGATTTAAGTAAAATACAACAGCCGTTATGATTGTTACTCTTAGCCGTAGGTAATAACCAATATCTAATGTCAGATGTACTACCCCAATGGGAAGGGCTAAATGAGAAAAGCCTGAGATCCATAGTTAAAGCTGTAGAAGCCACCCAGAATAGTACCTCCTTGGCCTTTAGCTGTGTTCAAGCTCAGTTATAAATACAATCTATGACAGCAGCTATTGTCAGGGAGGGAGAACAAGGCATATTACCTCTGGAAATTCGAAAGGTAATTTGGGAAAATGCAACAGAATTCGAGAAGAACTCTCGGTCTTGGTGGAAATTACTTGATTTTACATATAATCCTTTTAATAACATAGCCACAGCATTTGTGTTAACAATATCCGAGGCCACCGTATATGACATTTATCCTATTGTTGCATTAGGGATATTCCTTAATGAGACTTTGGTTCACCCTTTGGAACATGAAAAATGGACGAGACAAAGTAAGCATACGTGGCTAACAGTTAATGTAGAAACATGCATTACAAGAGAACACCAAGGCTACATTTGTGAAGGAAATTCATTACAGGCCCAAGATATCTGACAGTGACAGTGCCAAATATTTTGCCAAAACCCTTGAGGAGGGTAACTTTATAGCAAAAGAATTTGCAAAAGAAGAAAGAAAAGGGGGGATTTGATGTGGGGAACTGAAAATTAGTTCGATTTTGCTATAGTTTTAGTTTAATTTTGTTATATAATTTTGCATCTATGTTAAAGTAAGAGTTAAACACTGTTATTCAGTTTAGTTCTGTTCTTTGACTGCTGTGGCTCAAATGTAGCTCACAAGGACTGCTTGCGAGACAGACGAAGAGAAACAAGGACTGATAACCAGAACTTTGTTGTCTGTAAGAAGCAACTCCCTAGCTGAAACTGCTTCTATGGTTTGGGACTCAGCCAACACAGACAACTCAGGAATTTTTGAGCCAAAGCTGAAAGCACACAGCGAGAAAGACTATGAGCCTTCATCCAGAAGACCACCACAGACGACCACCAGACGACACTGCGCAAGTGCTAAAGGGGGGCGGAGTATGATAATGAGTTCCGAGAAATAACTACAGTAGTTCAGCCTACTTAGATAAGCTTTGTAATAAATAGGTGCATGCTTCGTGACTCGGTGTGCAAGTTAGGAGGAGCGATCCCCCTTGCACCCGGCACCGCAATAAACATACCTGCTTTATAACTCTCTGAGTTGTGAAGTATGATTCCGCACGTCAATCACCCCTTACTTCTGTCTGATAAGATAAGCGAAGCTCATTGTTCAAGTTGAACCACTCCCTATTGTTAACTCTTTGCTGTTTGACACATGAGTCCAAGCAAGTTCTCCTCTTGGTATCAACAAGTTTGGCAAGTCCATTGTCCCACACCCAGCTGTTGAGATGACCTTTAAAATAAATTAAAACCAAGAAAATATCTTCTTTGAACTTGCAGAACTAGGTGTTGATGCAAAAAAAATAAAGATTTATGACTTTAACAAGCTGTTGCTGTAGGCTGTTCGCAAGAAATTTCCATCAGTCCAATTGATTGAATTCTTCAAGTCTTCTTTGATAACATTTTTAAACTAGGTTTAGTAAAAAGTAAGTAGTTTAGGTCTCAATTTAGATGATCAATATTTTTAATTTAAATTATGAATAGAATGTAGGAAGTGACTTTTTTAAGTCAGTGAGGCACTCTTACTGGAATGTCTTAACAGAAGTAATCAGTGGTTTGTCCAGAATGTAACATTAAAACTCTGTAAAAAAAAGTTGTCCTTTCCATATTCAAGGCAAAATGAGGAAATGACAGTAATCCCGCTATTCTAGTTAAAATATTATATCCATAAATATTGCTTGTGAGATACCCAAACCAAAAGACCTTGAGGCCTCTGGAGGCTGTAAACCCAAACACGGGCACAGAGTAAAAAAGGAATCAGAGAGGTCATACAGGCAAGGGAATGAAGTACCGGCGCCTGGGAGCCAGAGGACTTAGCCAGAGGAAGTGGATAAAGACATATGAAATTAAAGTTATACAAGGTGTTCTCCATATGAGACTGAGGGAAGAGTAAGTAGGCAAAAAGTGGAAGAAGTAAGAGCTCTGTACTCCGGTCTTTCACATTCCAGCAAGCTGAAAGATGTTCATCCAAGGGTAACATTTTTCTCAAACAGCCAAACTTTTGCCCCTTTCAAGTGATACCTGCAAATATAGATGAGAAACTATTAATTTAAGTCATTAGAATTATTGCATAACAGATGTGACCAAACAGAAGTAGAGTTTTGTGAATAGTTAGGATAGTTGTAAGATAAGAAGTTCCTGAATAATCCCACTTTAGACAGCTCGGCCTTGGGAGAGCAGATGCGCGGAACCGTAGAGATAAGGAAGGTGCAAGATGACTATAAGACTGGAACAAAACAACCTTGAAGGTCATGGTATACGTGATCCTAGAACTGAAGCTACTGAAGGCGAAGGGCTCTGGAGCAGAGGCTCGCGCCGAGGGACCCTTTCTCCAGTGGCAAAACCGCAGCGGTGAGGTGGCAAAAAGCGCCGAGAGAGGGAGGAGATCCCCAGCCCCAGCCCCCCCCCCCCCCCCCCCCCCCCCCCCCCCGAGCGGGACAGTGAGAGGTGCCAACGAGCAGCAGCTCTGGCTCAGTGGGGGCGGAGTCGAGTGTGACAGCGGCCAAAAACCCTCAAGGATAAGAGCAGCCCCTAGGGAGCACGAGTGATCAGGAGCGTGGGCGAACAGAGCCGGCAAACAGAGGTGGCGCAGCAGCCGGGGAGCGGCGCAGTAGTTTGCGCGGCAGTTCGCGCAGGCAGGGTGTGCAGGGAAGGCATGCTGGCAGGGTGCAGCCCCCCCTCCTGGCTACTCAAGTAGTGGGCATCGCCTATCCAGGAAATATTCTAGCCATAGTTACCACCCATGGTAAAGCTTTGCTAGAAGGAGTGTGGGTGAAGGAAGGGGTTAAAAGGGATTTTAATAGAAGTGGCATTACCTAATACCTGCTGTGCATTTAAAAAACTGATAGTGCCTATCTATTGTCTAAATTAACTGAAGCAGAGAGTCTTGCATCTCCATACAAAGGGGTTAGTTCCTGATAGGGGCTGGGAGTTGCCTAGAACCGGTCAAGACCGACCCTGCTGTATGGATGGGAGCCAGGAGAGAACTGAGTTTGCGCAGAAACAAAGGTCAATCAGCGGACACCGTGATGAAGAGGATGGGCCTTCATCTTGGGACCCCCGACGACCACCACCAGGAGGCACTGCGCAAGTGCAACTGGGAGGAGTCTATGGAAATTACTTCTTGGAACTAACTATAATATGGAAATTATTTCTTGGAACTAATTTTGATATGCAATGAGGATAGATGCATATGTATAGGTGTATTGGGAAATCTAATGTATATGTAATATTTGATTGTATAAATTGAAGAGACACGTTGCTGCTCGGCACGCACAACTTTGGTGGGACTACCCCCCGTGCTGCCCGGTGCCGAATAAACATACCTACTTTACAATCTTACAGATTGTGGAGTCTGCTTTCCGCACGTCAGTTTTGGCGAGCCAGCCAGGAGATCTCTACTCGACCGTGGGAGCGACTGCGGAGCGGACGCTCCTAGGCGTGCCCCGGGCACTTTCCTCGGAGGAGCCTCCGCTGCCGGCCGCTCACCTGGAGAGCAGACAACAACCTCCTGAAGCCACGGATATAAACGGTATGTTTTGTAGGGAAGGGCCTGTAAGTCGTACGCGTGGCCAGGGCTGCTGGTAAATCACACTGAGACGTCTGGCATGCAGCATTGTCCCCGTGGGGAAAGGGTGCCCTGGTAAGTAAGGGGGGTTTGCTGACCGATAGAGCGGCCGCTAGCGATCTTGAGGGTAGATCGAGCAAACCCGAGGTTACCGCTGCATCCCAGTGTCGGGAGCCAGGACGGACCTGCTAATGTTTGGAAGGGTAAGCGGACCTCCGCACAGTTGTGTTCGGGTGGTTTTTGCGTGAATGCTAACCTCTACACAATTGTGTTTGGGTGGTTTTGTATAGAAGAAGCAGGAGAAGGGTAAGCCGACCTCTGCGCAATTGCGTTCGAGTGATTTTTGTATAAATGCTAACTGTAACTGTGTTTGGGTGGTTTTTGTATGAATGTTAACTGAAGTGATAATGTTATAATTTGAATACCCAGGGATTTTATGTTAAAAGTTTTGTCTTTGTGTGTGTGTATGTGTGGTTGAGACACAGCATTGTTGTGAAGTGAGTGGGAGTCCCGATCTGCGGTTCCGTAACTCCGCGAGGAGCACGGCCAGAGACGGACAAAGTGCCTGGAATAATTATAAAGCTTGTAAATCTTTTAATGTGCAACTTGGGCTGTGGTAGTACCTAATCACTCTCCTAAGTGATGGGGAATGGGAACTGGTTAATTATTAAAGTGGCAAAGCAAAGGAAATCACTCCTTAGGTGGTTTGGGCTCGAACCTTGGGAGTATTTGAATGAGGGGGGGAACTGGATACAAAGGGGAGAAGAGAGATTTTATTTTAAAGGAGCATATGTGACTCCCGCAGGGTGGCAGGTAGCCTTAGATTGGGAACAACCTCCAGAAATCCTTACAAGTCCTGGGGTTGGTGGGCAAGTAGGAATAATTCCCTGCTTCGCATGTGGGCTAGCTCCTAGATTATATAAGAATTGGCACCAAGCTTAGGTCCTGTTGAAGTGTAAATCTTGTGATAGAAAGTGGTGCTGTGTATCTAGGAGGCAAGGAGCGCAGTGTCCTAAGTGCCTTCCCCGGACCCCACGGTTTTATAGTTGGGAAAGAACTCACCAAGAAATTGAGGCAGTGAAGCTGGTGTCTGGAAGGGAAAATTTGATTCCGGAAATTTGGGATGTGTGGGAGAAAGATCGGGAGGAAACTATAGCGACTTGTAAGAAGCGATTCGCGTGGAAACTTATTAAAAGAATAGCAAAAGGCAAGTTAAAGAGGCAAGAAGTCGCGAAATGGGTAACAATCAGGGAGGAATTTTGAAAAAGAGTCCTTTAGGCTGTGTGCTCGCTCACTGGAAAGACATTGTTGGGACCGGAGGCATAGAAAGTAAAAGGACTCTTATCAAATATTGCAATCAATAGTGGCCTCTATATAAATTGGAAGATGGGGCCAAGTGGCCATTAAATGGGTCAATAGATTATAATACTCTCTTGCAATTAATGCTGTTTTTGAGGAGAGAAGAAAAATGGGATGAGGTCTCATATGCAAATATGTTTTTCACCCTCCGAAACCATCCGGAGTGACAAAGGGACTGTGGATTGATACCACCACAGGACCCCATGGTACTCGCACTTGAGTGAGAAAACAATAAAGAATTCAGAGGTAAACTGAGGCAGTGTTGTTCGGCATGTAGTATTGGACAAAGATGTACTAATCTAACTGACTTGTTTAAGCCTCCCTCTCGACCACAGGAACAGGATGCAAACTCAGATGAAATCCCCACTCCTCCAGACAGCCCTGTATCTTCCCGGACTATGATTTCCCCCTCCAAGACCCGGAGCGGGATGCTAACAGGTCTGCTCGCATGGAGAGATTGCAGGCATACCAAAAGTGGATTTCTAAAGGAATGGAAAGGGCCATTCCCAGAACCATAAATTGGCCAGCTTTTGTTGGAACAATTGGGTGCAAAAATTACATTTGAAAAAGGAGAAATTACTCTGGAGGTAAAGGATCGACAATATATTCAGATACTGAGTCTATTTCTAACCAGTCCTCCCACAGAAGGAGAATTCCCGAAGAGATCCTAAACCAGGTATACCCTGGGGTATGGGCCACTGAAGTCCCTGGAAGAGTGAAGAATGCTCCACCCATTGAAATTAGACTCAAGGAATTCATAGAATCATAGAATCATAGAAAGTTTTGGGTTGGAAGGGACCCCTAGAGGTCATCTAGTCCAACCCCCCCGCAGCGAGCAGGGACACCACTAACTAGATCAGGTTGCTCAGAGCCCTGTCCAACCTGGTCTTGAATGTTTCCAGGGATGGGGCCTCCACTACCTCTCTGGGCAACCTGTTCCAGTGTTTCACCACCCTCATTGTAAAGAATTTCTTCCTTATATCCAGCCTAAACCTACCCTGTTTTAGTTTAAAACCATTACCCCTCATCCTGTCACTGCTGTCTCTACTAAAAAGATTGTCCCCATCTTTCCTATAAGCTCCCTTTAAGTACTGAAAGGCTGCAATCAGGTCTCCCCGCAGCCTTCTCTTCTCCAGGCTGAACAAGCCCAACTCTCTCAGCCTGTCCTCATAGGAGAGGTGCTCCAGCCCTCGGATCATTTTTGTAGCCCTCCTTTGGACCTGGTCCAACACCTCCATGTCCTTCTTGTGCTGAGGGCTCCAGAGCTGAACGCAGTACTCCAGGTGAGGTCTCACCAGAGCAGAGTAGAGGGGCAGAATCACCTCTCTCGACCTGCTGGCCACGCTTCTCTTGATGCAGCCCAGGACACGGTTGGCCCTCTGGGCTGCCAGCGCACATTGCCGGCTCATGTCCAGCCTTTCGTCTATCAGTACCCCCAAGTCCCTCTCAGCAGGGCTGCTCTCGATCCTTTCACCCCCCAGCCTGTATTGATACCGGGGATTATAGAATCACACAGAATCACAGAATGGTAGGGGATTTACACACATTTACATCACATTTAGGCAGAACTGTCCCATGTGCATCTGGCGCTGCAGTCGAGAGTGCCTGCTTTCTAGGGCTCCAAGGTTAAGTTTTGGAGAGTGAAATATTTTGCTGCTTTCCGGTAACAGATTTTGGGTACCCAGGTAGGACCCTGCTCTTCAGCATCAATGGTCCGAGGGATTCTTGGTGAGAACCTCTGATCCGTGGACCGAGAAGTTCTGAGCAAGGACCATCAATAAGGTAAGGGCATTCTTCCAGTGTTATTTCTTGTTGCCAGTTAGTCAGTCGCAGTGAAAGCTTCACAGCATTGGGCTATATCTCTGGGGAGAAGGGCACGTACCCTTCCTGAAACAGAATTGAAAAGAAAGTACTCTTCCTGAAACCGAGGCTCGGGAATTTGTCTGTTAAATGTTGAATATTATTGTAAGTCTCTGTCTGTTTGCAATATTTGGATTTATGTTGAAAACTCAGTGTGCCTGTGCATGTGCAGTCGCGACTATGATTGTGTGATTTTGTGTGTTTGTTGTCATAGTGTTTGTATTTCTGTGTTCTGATGGAATTATTTGGTTTCTGCGATCTAACGGATTTGTCTGGACTAAGTAACTGCCTTTGCATCTCTGGTTTGGTGAGTTCTGCAGGTATTGATTATTCCTGGTTTCTGACTTTGGATTGTTGTATCTGGATTCTGATTTCTGGGGCTGCAGAAGCATTTGATGCAGCAAGGAACAGATGGGGTGATGTTTGCAGATTTATGCTTTCATGTACATTGATTTTAGCCTATATAGTTAATGAGTCATGCTTCTAGATACATTGATCTTAGCCTAGGTGATTAATACAGATACCCAATACTGAATGTTATGGATGTTTGTAAGTGTGATGAGTATACCTATAACCCAAGCGCAAATTTACTGAGCTTATATCATTGATCCACCATTATTTCGACTCCTGACATGGGGGGATGTATTCCCTCCAATTGGCAATAATGATATGTTCTGGTCAGGCGGTGTTTGGGTCCTACCATCCACACAGAAATAAAATTGGATGCAAGTAAATCAATCTACACCCGTATGTTAGGTAACAGATTTGCCATCAATATGTATCATTCTCAGGCTAGTTTGATCTTTCTTTACACCCAGCAGGTTATGGTATGCACTTCACATCTCTATGTCTTTTATTAGCATTTGTGTTCTTATGTCTGTTTGTAGTGTTGCAGTTTGTGTGGGCCTCAATGAGAAGGTTGTAGAAAGCTGAAGGCCGAATTATGTCAACTCTTATCGTCAACATTGTCTGGCTAAACAAAAAAGGGGGAGATGTGGGAAACCGTATGACTTGAGACAGAACAGCGCTGTCCCATGATCCTGAAGGATCAGCGCATCCTGTGCCTCCCTTCTCTGTTCTCAGGAGATAAGCTGTTTTCATGCATCCAGCTGCAAAAGATCCTGGAAAACAGCAACCATGAACTGGCATCCGCAAAGCCATGAATCCAAAGTTGATTGGCTCTAGTAACTGTTGTATTAGTATATAAGGTATTCACTTGAGCAATAAAATGGTTCTGATCAAGCACAAGACTGGGGTCCGTGAAGTCATTCACCACACCTCTCTGCTGTGTTGTATTTCCAGCAGATGTCCGGTAAGTTGCCAGCCTCTTGCAGAAAACTTCATCTGCCTCTTCATCCTGGTTAGGTGGTCTATAACAGACTCCCAGCAGGATGTATACCTTGTTGCCTTTCCCCCTCATCTTTACCCATAAGCATTCGACCTTGTCATGACAATCGTCGAGCTCTATACAATCGAAGCAGTCCCTAACACACAGAGCCACCCCACTGCCTCTCTTTCCTCCCCTATACCTTCTGAAGAGCCATCCATTGCAGCACTCCAGTCATGAGAGTCATCCCACTATGGTTATGTGATGTCAACCAAGTCATACCTGTCCTGCTGCACAATGGCTTCCAGCTCCTCCTGTTTGTTGCCCATGCTACGTGCATTGGCGTAGGCGCACTTGGGCTGGGTTGTCGATCTCACTCCCGACACTGGCATGCCACGCCTGGGCTCATCTCTAGTCAGCCGGGTTATATCCCCTTCCCCCTTCGAACCTAGTTTAAAGCCCTCTCAGTGAGCCCCGCCAGCTCGTGGACAAGAATCCTTTTTCCCCTTTGAGACAGATGGACTCCGTCTGTCACCAGCAGGCCCAGTGCTGTGCAAACCTCCCCATGATCAAAGAAACCAAAATTCCACCCATGGCACCAGTCTCTGAGCCACCTGTTAATCAGGTGAGTTTTCCTGCCCCTTCAGCTGTTCTTCCCTGCCACTGATGGGATTGAGGAAGACACCACCTGTGCCCCTGATCCCTCAACTAATCACCCCAGTGCCCTGAAGTCCCTTTTGATGGCCTTGGGACTTCTCGCTGCAATCTCATCACCGCCAACCTGAATTACCAGCAGCGGGTGATAATCAGAGGGTTGCACCAGACCAGGGAGCTTCCTAGCAACATCCCTATCCCGGGCCCCAGGGAGGCAGCAGACTTCCCTGTGGGATGGGTCCGGTCGGCATATCAGACCTTCTGTTCCCCTCAGAAGGGAATTGCCTATGACAATTACCCTCCTTTTTTTCTTAGCCGAGGCAGTCATAATACGTGGGGCTGACGGACTCGCCCTAGGCAACCCCTCGGATGAACCTTCACCCACATCCTCATTTGACTGGCCCTGGCCCTTTCCTACAATACACAGATATCATTCCCCTAGTCTATGGACCACCCTTGTAAAATGTTCAATAATATCCACAAAATTTCCACTGAGTTCACTTATTCCATGTCTTTGAGCTCCATCTGTTATGGTGTTCACTCAGGACAGGAGAGGCAGTGTGTTGTGTGGAGTTACTGGGAACCAAAGCCAGCTCTGGTTGGGTCACTGCTGTACTTGCACTGCTTCTCGGAAGGCTTGTCCTCCATTGGTTCTGGTGATTCCTGCTATAGTAATTCCTAAAACCTGCAATTCAAATCACGGGTTACAACAATTTAAAGGTATTTCCATTATAATAGCCACCCCTTGCCCCTTTGGGCCAGACCATAGGGTTTAGCATTGTAATGAATTTCTCCCCTTGCCCCTGCTCTGGCTTGGACTTATCCACAGACTGCAGTCCCTTAGGGTATAGTTGCTCCAACTTGAGCCTTATCTATGAGCCACAGTCTCTTCAGGGGGGGTATACCTGCTGCAGCACAGACATAACCAGGACCACAGATGCTTCGACATGTACCTGCTCTGGCATGGGCTTATCCAAGGCCACAGATGCTTCGGGGCATCCTGCTCCTGCATGGACTCATTCACAGGTGTTTTGGTTTGGCCTGGATAAATGCCAGGTGTCCATCAAAACTATTCTGTCACTCCCCCAACTCAGCTGGACAGGGGAGAGGAAATATGATGAAAGGCTCCAAGGGTCGAGAGAAGGACAGGGAGAGATCACTCAGCAATTACCATCACAGACAAAACAGACTGAACTTGGGGAGAAAAAGGAAATTTAATTTGTCACCAATCAAATCAGAGTAGGATAGTGAGAAATAAAACCAGATCTTAAAACACCTTCCCCCCACCACTCACTTCTTCCCCGGGCTCAACTTCACTCCTGTTTCTCCACCTCTTCCCCCCCCCCCCCCCCCCAGCCCCCGAGCAGCGCAGGGGGATGGGGAATGGGGAATGGGGGTTGTGGTCACAGAATCACACTTTGTCTCGGCTGCTCCTTCCTCCTCAGGGCAGGACTCCTCACACTCTTCCTGTGCTCTAGTGTGAGGTCCCTCTCACAGGAGACAGTTCTCCACAAACTTCTCCAATGTGAGTCCTTCCCATGGGCTGCAGCTCTTCACAAACTGCCCCAGTGTGGGTCCTTCGCATGGGGTGCAGTCCTTCAGGAACAGGCTGCTCCAGCATGGGTCTCCCATGGGGTCACAAGCCCTGCCAGCAAACCTGCTCCTGCATGTGCTCCTCTCTCCACGGGTCTGCAGGTCCCGCGAGCCTTTCATCATATTTCCTCTCCCTTGTCCAGCTGATTTGGGGGAGTGACAGAATGGTTTTGATGGGCACCTGGCATTTATCCAGGCCAAACCAAAACAAAGACAAAACGCCATCATGCCGAACATCCCCCCCTTCCTTCTTCTCCCCCCCTAGATTTTTATTACTGAGCATGAAATCACATGGTATGGAATATCCCTTTGGTCAGTTGGAGTCAGCTCTCCTGGCTGTGTCCCCTCCCAACTTCTTGTGCACCCTCAGCCTACTTGCTGGTGGGGCAGTGTGAGAAGCAGAAAAGACCTTGACTCAGTGTAAGCACTGCTCAACAATAACAAAAACATCCCTGTGTTATCAACACTGTTTTTAGCACAAATCTAAAACATAGCCCCATACTAGCTACTATGAAGAAAATTAACTCTATCCCAGCCAAAACCAGCACAAAGAAGAAGACTGACTTGACCTTCTTTTTCCTCTTTTTCTGACATAACTAATATGAAGAGCTGAAGGATGTGAGAATGCTTTATGTGATATAGAAGAGGCTTTAAGTTTTTCCTTGCTTAGATGTCTTAAGTTCTCCCTTTCCTCTCTCTTTGCCTTCAACAGATTTCCATGTTGGATAAAATGGAGTAAAATCTGATATGCTTTAACTGTGTTGAACATTGCAGTACTAGCAGGAGAAAAAAAATACTTTTATTGGCAGAATCAGTGGGTGGAATTCTCTGTGCTCTTGACTTTTTTGATCAAAACCTTTGCTTTTTCCAGAGTTGAAGACTTTCAGATGTCAATATTTGACTCCCATTGTTATTAATGCAGATATTTCCAAGATTAAAACAAGTAATATTACTTAGCAATGTACTTTTTGCTGTACAGAACACAAAAAAGACAGTTTGTTTGTACAATTTTCAGTTGAAGGAAAGACACAAAACTGGAGAATGGATTATTAAAATGTCTTTTGATTTAATATTGCAATAAATTCATTATCCCCTATTCAAAAAGGTGTTAGTTTGAGTGTTTAACCCAGCAGCTGGCAACTAAGCACTAGACAGCCCCTCCCCTTCTCCCACAGCAGGATGAGGAGGAGAAATGGACAAAAAAAGAAATGGACAAAAAAGGAAACTCGTGGGTTGAGACAAAGACAGTTTAATAAGACAATAAAGTAAATATTAGTGCTACTACTAATAACACCAATAGCACTAATAACAATGATAATAATAATGACAATGATAATAATGAATATAAAAATGAAACTATATAAAATAAAACTATTCTCACCACCTGACAACCCGAGCAGCAATCGTGGAATGCCAAACTCACAAATTTCTGGGAATTTTGCAAAACTCCTGAAAAGAAAACCCTGAACTCCTGGAAAAGTTTGGACTCCTGGACAAGAGAGGATTCAAACTCCAAATGAAAAAAAAAGAAGTGATTAAAAAGAATGGATGCCTTCCCCCTAGTCAACCCCCATTAATAAACCAAGTATGACATCTATGATATGGAATATTTCCATTGGCCACCTTGGCCTATCTGCCTGGCTATGCTCCCTCCCAGCTCCTGCACACCTGCTCATTAGCTGAACATGGGATACTGGAAAAAGTCCTTGATTTCATAGCAACAACAGAAAACATCAGTTTTATCAACATTCTTCTTGTACCAAATCCAAAACACAGCAGCTTCTGGGAGGAAAATTAACTCTATCCCAGCCGAAACTAGGACCCTGGGTTGACATTTTCAGGTAAATGTTGGCATATTGTATTTCAAATAGGTACTTCTACAAAATACTTGCTCTTATATTGGTGGATGCTGGGTTTAAGAAAAAGAAATCTGTAGTTTCTTTTAAAATTAAAAATAATAACAAAAGATAATAAACTAATGAGCTTCTTAGTGTATCTAGTTAATTTTGAGACACTTGCAAATTAGTTTTGTGGAAATTTATTATAAGTTATCTCAGAGAAATAAGGAACAACTTCAGAAACACTAAGCACTTTCTAATGTTACTAAAATTGCAAACAGTATTTCTGAACAACTTTGAACTTAATTTTTTAAAAGAACAGTATATTGTTTATTCCTTAAGATGCAGGTTTTTAAATGTAAAGTAAAATCACTTTGCAATATGTCTTGGCTGTTTGGGGGGGAAAATTTACTTTGAGATTGCCATAGTTTTCCTACTGTAAGAACTGAGAAACTCCGCTGATGACTGTTCACTCAGTCTTGTGTTCTTAGAGGCTTCTAAATTAGAATTTATAATTTCTAATTTAGTGAAATACATGAAGGATGCACACAAGCATTTTCCATTTATTTCTGCTCTATATGTGCGTTGGGTTTGCATGGCAAGGTTGTGGTAGCAGGGGGGCTACAGGAGTGGCTTCTGTGAGAAGCTGCTAGAAGCTTCCCCTATGTCCAACAGAGACAATGCCAGCCAGCTCCAAGATGGACCCACCACTGGCCAAGGCCAAGGTTAACGGTGGAGCAGATATCCACCTGCAGCCCATGGGGACCCCACGCCGGAGCAGGTGGATGTGCCTTAAAAAGGCTGTGAATATGTGGAGAGCTCATGCTGAACCTGCGAACCCATGGAGAAAGGAACCCATGCTGGAGCAGGTTTTTTGGCAGGACTTGTAACCTCATAGGGGACCCATGCTGGAGCAGTCTGGGGGTCCCATGCATGCAGCATGAGGAATAAACAAGAGGAGCCAGAGACGTGTGCACGCCTGCAGGGCTATGATCTTATGGGCATTGCAGAGACATGGTGGGATGGCTCCTATGACTGGAGTGTTGGAAGGATACGGGCATTTTAGGAAGGACAGGCAGGGGAGATGAGGAGGTGGTGTCACCCTCTATGTCAATGACCAGCGGGAGTGCATGGAGCTCCACCTGGGGATGGATGAGGAGCTGAATGGGAGCTTGTAGGTGCAGGATTAAAGGCAGGGCAGGGACAGGTGACATTATAGTGGGGGTCTGCTACAGGCCACACGACCAGGAAGACCGAATGGATGAGGCCCTCTATAGGCAGATAGAAGCAGCCTCACATTCACAAGCCCTGGTCCTCATGGGGGACTTCAACCACCCCAACATCTGTTGGAGGGACAACACAGCAGGGCATAAATAAGCCAGGAGGTTCCTGGAATCCGTTGAGGACAACTTCCTCCTCCAAGTGATAGAGGAGCCCACGAGGAGAGTTGCGATGCTGGACCTTGTTCTCACCAACAAGGAGGGGCTGGTGGGGAATGTGAAAGTCAAGGGCGACCTCGGCTGCAGGGACCACGAAATGGTGGAGTTCAAGATCCTTAGGGCAGCGAGGAGGGCACACAGCAAGCTCACTACCCTGGACTTCAGGAGGGCAGACTTTGGCCTCCTCAGGGATCTGCTCAGTAGAGTACCATGGGATAAAGCCCTAGAGGGAAGAGGGGCCCAAGAAAGCTGGATAATATTCAAGGATCACCTCCTCCAAGCTCAGGAGCGATGCATCCCGACCAAGAGAAAGTCAGGCAAAAACCCCAGGAGATCTGCATGGATGAACAAGGAGCTCCTGGACAAGCTCAAGCACAGAAAGGAAGCCTACAGAGGATGGAAGCAAGGCCAGGTAGCCTGGGAGGAATACAAAGAAATTGTCCAGGCAGCCAGGGATCAGGTTAGGAAAGCTAAAGCCCTGACAGAATTAAATCTAGCCAGGGACATAAAGGGCAACAAGAAAAGTTTCTATAGGTAGGTCTGTGATGAAAGGAAGGCTAGAGAAAATGTGGGCCCTCTCTGGAAGGAAGCTGGAGACCTGGTTACCTGGGATATGGAGAAGGCTGAGTACTCAATGACTTTTTTGCCTCAGTCTTCACCGGAAAGTGCTCCAGCCACACTGCCCAAGTCGCAGATGGCAAAGGGACTGGGAGAATGAAGAACCGCCCGCTGTAGGAGAAGATCAGATTCGAGACCATCTAAGGAACCTGAAGGTGCACAACTCCATGGGACATGAAGAGATGCATCTGCGGGTCTTGGAACCGGTGCTGTTTAACATCTTTGTTGGCAACATGGACAGCGGGATTGAGTGCACCCTCAGCAAGTTTGCCAACAACACCAAGCTGTGTGGTGCAGCTGACACACCAGAAGGACGGGATGCCATCCAGAGGGACCTTGACAGGCTGGAGAGGTGGGCCCCTGCGAACCTCATGAGGTTCAACAAGGCCAAGTTCAAGGTCCTGCATGTGGTTTGGGGCAATCCCAATCACAAATACAGGCTGGGCAGAGAATGCATTGAGAGCAGTCCTGAGAAAAAGGACTTGGGGGGTGTTGGTTGACGAGAAGCTCAGCATGATCTGGCAATGTGCGCTCGCAGCCCAGAAGGCCAACCATATCCTGGGATGCATCAAGAGAAGCATGACCAGCAGGTCGAGGGAGGAGGTTCTGCCCCTTTACTCCACTCTGGTGAGACCCCACCTGGAATATTGCGTCCAGCTCTGGAGCCCTCAGCACAAGGACATGGACCTATTGGAGCGGGTCCAGAGGAGGGCCACAAAGATGATCCGAGGTCTAAAGCACCGCTCCTACGAGGAAAGGCTGAGAGAGTTGGGGCTGTTCAGCCTGGAGAAGAGAAGGCTCTGGGGAGACCTTATAGCAGCCTTCTAGTACCTGAAGGGGGCCTATAGGAAAGATGGGGAAAATATTTTCAGCAGGGCTTGTTGCAATAGGACAAGGAGTAATGGCTTTGAACTAAGGGAGGGTAGATTTAGACTAGATATAAGGAGGAAATTTTTTACCGTGAGGGTGGTGAAACACTGGAACGGGTAGCCCATAGATGTAGTGGATACCTCATCCCTGGAAACATTCAAGGCCAGTTTGGACGGGACTCTGAGCAACCTGGTCTAGTTGAAGATATCCCTTCCCGTGGCGGGGAGGGTGCACTAGATGACCTCTAAAGGTCCCTTCCAACCCAAAGCATTCTATCATTCTATGATTCTATGTTCCTAAAGAATTGCAGCCTGTGGGAAGAACCCACATTGGAGAAGTTCGTGGAGGACTTTCTCCCATGCGAGGGACCCCATGCTGCAGCACAGGAAAAGTTTGAGGAGGAAGGAGCAGCAGAGACAATGTGTGATGAACTGACCTCAAGCCCATTCCCCATCCCCCTGTGCCGCTCAGTGGGAGGAGGTAGAGAAGTCAGGACTGGAGTTGAGCTCAGGAAGGGAGGGGTAGGGGGAAAGTGGTTTTAAGATGTGGTTTTGTTTCTCGTTATCCTACTCTGATTTGATTGGTAATAAATTAAAATAATTTCCCCGAGTCAAGTCTGCTTTGCTTGTGATGACAATTGGTGAGTGATCTCCCTGTCCTTATGTCGATCCATCAGCCTTTCCTTGTATTTTTTTTCCACTGTCCAGCTGAGGAGGGGGAGTAATAGAGTGACTTGCTGGGCACCTGGCATCCAGCCAGGGTTAACCCACCACAATATGTTAAATATCTTTTTCATCTTTTTCTTAACTAAACTAACCCCCCTTTGTTTTGGTTTAGTTTGGTTCCAGAGATACCCAGTGGTGGTGTCTACTTATCTGGGGGTCATGGGTAGAGTTCTACTACAAAATGCAAGGGGTTTTTCACTATTTTTGAGCCAGATGGCATGTGAATTGGGTCAGTGTTATGATTTGGCTGCGGCCGGCAACAAAAGCGCCATGTGGCTGCCCCTCCCCCCACCGGGGTTCAGAGGAGAATGGAAAGAAACAGGCAGAAAACTGGTGGGTCGGGATAAGGGCAGTTTAACAGAACAGCAAACAAAAGGGAACAGGAACAACAACGATACAGATAAGGAGAATACACAACACAAACTGCACAACCCAGAGAGCTGCTCTCCCGGACCGGACCGCCGCCACGCGCTCCCGAGCTTCGAGAGAGTTCCCGCCGCCCAGTTCCCCCCCCACCGGAACCCAGCATGACGGCACATGGTATGGAATACCCTGCTCTGTTTGGCCAGGTTGGGTCAGCCCGCCCGGCTGTGCCCCTTTCCTGGATTCCAGTGAAAATTAACCCTGTCCTGGCCAAACCCAGGACAGTCAGGAAGTAAGAGTTATTGTCTTGCTGTTTCAACTGCATTGCATGTGGAAGTCTTGCATTCTTTTGATTTGAAAGTACTTTCCCCTCTGTTTTCTGTGCTTGTTCCTCCACAGTCCAACTTGAAAGGGGCCCTTTCCCCTACTTTGGTCCTTCCCCTGAACATCCCGTAACAAGTTTTACGTTGCCACAATTCACTTAAAACATCTCATAAGAAGTTTTATACAATCTCTAAATTCTCTTCCTACTGCATCCCACAATAAGCCATATAAACCCCTTTAGTTTGCATGGTGTTGAAGGGTGAAAGTTTCTTTCCTTTTCCCATCTTGATGGGTCTCACACCGGGGATAATGGTCTAACCATTCTCTTGTGAGAACTCTCTTTCAGTTTCTAGACAGTTCACTGTACTCCATTTTCACTGATAAGATTACTGAGGTTCTATTACTACAAGTGTTTTACTATGTCTTTAAGTGAAATTTAGTACGTTTCTTATCCTCAGGTATAATACAGCTTTCAAAGAAGTAAAGACAAGCCCTTTTTTTGTTGTTGCTGCCACCAATGAAGGTAAAACAGAGTAAGTTCATATGCTTTATATGTGTTAGATTGTTATGTGAAAAATGTTTGAGTAATTCAGTGTTCTAAATCTGTGCTCTGTCCATTAATTAAATGAATATCTAACTTCTAGGTTGCAATCAATGGTGAGGGTGATTCAGGGCCTGGAAGCACTGTCATAGAAAATTTTTTAAAAAACCTGTTGCTGCTACTTCTGTCAGGTATATGTAACTGTATGGTGTCTTATCTAAACTGAATAATATATTGATTTGGTAGGAAAAGTAAAATAAGTGATTTTCTTAATATGCTGAAGTACTCACAAATGAAGAGGAACGTTTTGTTTCCTGTTGCAGTTGGATCAAATTCTTAGTAACATGACTGAAATGTGGGTTGATCGGACGGATAACATCACTCATCCAGAAAGAAGAAAACTTTCTGCTTTGGCATTGCTTTCACTTTTGCCATCATTGAATAGGTGAGCAAAT
The DNA here is from genome assembly GCF_030867145.1 of Opisthocomus hoazin. Lineage (NCBI taxonomy): Eukaryota > Metazoa > Chordata > Aves > Opisthocomiformes > Opisthocomidae > Opisthocomus > Opisthocomus hoazin. Next base: position 44,376,885 of record NC_134453.1, on the reverse strand, counting down.
TTAAAATGCCTTAAATAAGAATGCTGCAAAGGCCCTTAAGATGATTTTTAAGGTCTTTCAGAATTCTACAGGTAAATATTCAAATATAAGTAGTTTTGACTCTTTTTTTGCCGAAAGAAACTTAAAAAAGTAGAATTTTCATGCTATTTGGTATCTGTATTAATCACCTAGGCTAAGATCAATGTATCTAGAAGCATGACTCACTAACTATATAGGCTAAAATCAATGTACATGAAAGCATAAATCTGCAAACATCACCCCATCTGTTCCTTGCTGCATCAAATGTTTCTGCAGCCCCGAGAAATCAGAATCCAGATACAACAATCCAAAGTCAAAAACCAGGAATAATCAATACCTGCAGAACTCACCAAACCAGAGACGCAAAGTCAGTTACTTAGTCCAGACAAATCCGTTAGATCACAGAAACCAAATAAATCCATCAAATCACAGAAATACAAACACTATGACAACAAACACATAAAATCACACAATCATAGTCACAACCACACATGCACAGGCACACTGAGTTTTCAACATAAATCCAAATATTGCAAATAGACAGAGACTTACAAACAGACAAGGACTTACAATAATATTCAACATATAATAAATTCCCAAGCCTCAGTTTCAGGAAGAGTACTCTCTTTTCAATTCTGTTTTAGGAAGGGCACTTTCCCCTGTCCCTGGGGACCCATCCCAACACCGCAAAGCCTTCGCCATGACTAACTGGCAGGCAGCAAGAAACAACACTGGAAGAATGCCTTTACCTTATTAATGGTCCCTGCTCATAACTTTTCGGTCCAGGGATCGGAGGTTCTCCCCGAGAATCCCTCGGTGCCGGCCGGAGGTCCTGCAGTCCCTCGGACCATTGATGCTGAAGAGCAGGGTCCTACCTGGGCACCCAAAATCTGTTACCAGAAAGCAGCAAAATATTTCACTCTCCAAAACTTAACCTTGGAGCCCTAGAAAGCAGGCACTCGCTACTGCAGCACCAGATGCACATGGGACAGTTCTGCCTAAATGTGTGTATCATATAATTCATCTTTTTTTTTACTTTTTGAGAACTTATTGGCATATATTAATATCATAATCAGCTAGAGCAGCTTGCAGTGATAAGGATTCTCTATTTAACACCACTAAGTCATCTGTAGCCAGTGACAGGTAAATAGCATCAGGATCATGTCCTGTCAGTTGCTGGCAATGATTCCGACCTTGTGCTATTAAGGACACTATCATGTCTACCTTTGTGGTTAATGTTTTCATGGGCGTATGAGACAAAAAGATCCATTCCAGAGACTTCAACTCCTGCGCATTAGCACACCACTGACCTAAAAGAGCATAGGGCTGGAAAAAAGCATAAATTATATACAAATTTATTGGTAAATTTACATTAATTCTAAAGGTAAAGGCAGTTGCAATTTTATCTGAAACTTTTTGTAAGTCAATTTTTGCTTTTGGCGTCAATCTTCGAGAAAATAACAAATCTGAGTCCCTTTTAACAAGGAGGGGACAACTCTTCAGTCGTGACGCCGATATTTTCACCTTTCAACGAAGAGTGAACAACATCATCTAGAAAGGTCACCTGAACCACAGAAAGACAATAAAGTCCAGCTGTTTGTCCACAAGGAATTCTACTGCAGTAATTGAGTTGTATACACTTTTTCCAACCAGGGCCTTGAATGTAAGGAAGACGGTTCTCACCGCGCCGCTTCTGGGTCGAGCCTGGCCGTGTGGGCGCACCAGGGGCAGGGACGGCGGGGACAGGATGCGCAGCGCCGCCGGTTGCCAAGTGAGGGGAGCCCACCGGCAGGAAGGGGCGGCGCGCGTCAGGTGCGGCCCGCGGGGGGGCCATGTAACTCAGCAGTGTAAGGTTCGCTAACCCGTCTGGTGTGGTGACTGCTGGCGCTGCGGCCAGACCCAGCCCGGCGCTGCGGGCTGTGCTGTGTCAGAGGGATTGCATGGTTTTACGCTGGAATTCACTATGCTTTGATCTCAGGTCGGGTACGCCAATGTCTGTAGAGGGACCCTGTTGTACATTTTCGGGGTGCTGGGTTTTGCACTCCACTTCCCATTGCTTTGGATTTAAAAGGATCGTCAGGTTCTGGCGGATTTACCTCCCGCATTTCTCATGTTGGGTTAGGAATTTCATCGTATATAGAGTTAAATATTTCAAAGAACTTCGGCTCAGTCTGTTCCTGCTTTTCAGATAAGGTAGGAGGGGTAGCAGCCGCTTGTAAGATAGTTTCTGTGGGTCTTAGAGCATTTAAAGCTGTATGCACTGTTTTCCAAGTAGTAATTTCCTCAGAGATTTTAAGCTGCAAGACTTTGTTCTTTCAAAATTCTCTGTAAAATCTTTTGGTGGAGCTTTCACTCCTTTGTAGCTGACTGTCCCATGCTTCAGCGAGCCATGGGGGGACAGACCCGATTTCTGCTCAGGGTCTGTTGGACCCAGCCTTTGCTCGTGGCTCCGGCCTCTGCTCACGGCTCCGGCCCCGGCCTCTGCTCCGGCCCCTGCCTGCCTCTGCTCTAGCCGCTGCCCCGGCCTCTGCTCACGGCCCCAGCCCCGGTCTCGGCCCCGGCCCCTGTGTGCAGCCACCACCGCGTGCGAGTAACGTTTCTGTTCTGCATCTGTAGCATCTTCCTAAGCATATCAATGCTTAGTCTTTGTTCCTGGGAGAGCTTCCCGCCCATGGTTCCCAGCTGCTGACCTGTCATCAGGCAATTGGTGCACTTGTTCCTTGATCCGCGGTTCCTGGTTCAGCTGGGCTATGCCACCGGTCCTGGGCTCTGTTTCCACCTCCTTTCTTGTCCCTGTTCGAGCACCATTTGTGGCATATGACGGCACGGACTCAGCTTGTGGTGCAAGTGAGACAAAGTTTATTTTGCAAGCAGTGCTTTATACACCTTTACCCGGATGCTAGTTCCCTGGGAACTTTCTATCCCGATAAGGCAGCTATTTGCATGAGGTTCTCTATTCTACTTCTATCCAATCCATAGCCATATCACATGCCAGGTCAGCCAATGAGGTTGCTGATCATGCGCTGTCCATGTGCTGGCTGACAGTACACAACTGCTGTTTTTTAACTCCTTATCATGTACTTGATGTCCTTCAGCACATCAACAAGTCCTGTTTACTTCAACATTTTTCTCTTCTGTTTATTACAGCAATCTGCTTTTGTCCCGTTTGTCTACAGCTTTTCTCATCTGTAATTAAGTAGTTGCTTTAGTTGGCTAGTTAGTATTTTGGTGTTCCTTTCAGGGGACAATGTTTAGTCTTCTTTCATGCTAAGGGTGGATCTTGACCTTTCATCCTGTTTATTCCCTTTATGATATTAAGTGGAAGAGTTGCTGTGAAAGACTGTGAAAACAGTTTTTGCATTGTAAAGTTCTTATAGCAAGCAGTTTATACTATCGTCCTTTCTCTAGCCACTGTCATTGGTGGATAAACACAAAAGGAAAGTTTTTAATGAAAATACTGAATAATGTTACACTGACTTTTAAATTGTCACTACTGGAATTCATGTATAACACATGTTTAGGTCAGAGTTCAGTCCATACTTACCTTCAGATTATGCTTGTTTGCTTTCAAAGTCAGGAAGACAATATCGCATGAGTTTACATTTAGTCTGCTGGATTTCCTGAAGTCTTAGGTATTTTCTAATGGTAATTTAGATGTTGCTTACAAATTGTAAAGCTGTGCTAGTATTTGTAAAGCTGTAGAATATGTAGTGACTACCAAAAAAATCAGGGAACTCTAACATATATAATTTAAAGAGGTTTCATTGCTTTTAATGTGCACAGAAGCTTTCCTTTTTTGTCACAGATCATCAGGACAGTTCTGAAGGTGAACCAAGCAGCTGCTTTATGATAAAGCTTTTAGTTTTTTCAGTAAATGTAACAATATTATTTTACTTATGAGTATATTCAAAAGGTTCTTAAAAAGGTGTTATCTAAAATTTAAGGTGCAGAACTACGTCTGCCTTCCTATGAAGTTTCTTTTCAAGAGAGAAAGGAAAAAAGAACTTGCTTTAAATAATTGTGTTATTTTGAACTACCTTCAGCTGCTCCAAATTTCCTGCTGCAAGAACCAATTATTTCTGGCAGTCTTTAACACAATAAAACCTTCTTCAAATGACAGCTTTATCTTTCAGTTACTCAAATTGTTTAAGAAAGCTTCTTTTCAAATAAAAAAGCCTCTCTTTAGTGGGCATAGTTATGCAAAAGCTACGAAAATTTTACTATACAACTCATAGACTGCCAAGGCCAAACATACCTTCTGACGGAATGTGTGAAATTGATTCTGTCAAGTGATTGTTCATGCTACTAGTGAATGGTGTGAGTCACTCTGGTTTTGCCATTTCATAGAGATATTACATGTGCTCGCTGCATCTCATATGTGAAACTTCAGTTAAAAATAAAATTTTTCAAAAGTAGGCTTCTTGTGCAAGTCAATTTGCAGAGTTTAGGCAAAAATATTTTAAACAATACAGTATTTAAACAACATATTTTGTTTCATATAAAAAACTTTGTCAAGAAAAGCTAAGTAATTTTTCCTGTTGGAGTACCTCTCTAACCACATTCCTGATTAGATATTCCTTTGGATATCCAATGCCAGTTCAAGATTTCTCAGCTGCAGAACAGAACAGAATTTTGTCTCCCGAGGATGGCAGTGAGACATGCTCACTCTGGAAGGCCAAGCGTGTGGGTCTTCCTGCTGCAAAGTGGGGTTCCACCCTCAATTTGTTCCTATATGATGGTCAGGGGTAGTACCAGTAGCAAGCTCAGGTTTTCAGGATTCTGCTATAGGGAAAACAGGCATTTGCACTACATCTAGCACTTCCTGAGGGTTTTGCTCTTTTTATCAGTTGCTTCCTCTAGCCTATTGTCGTAGTTTAACCCAGCAGCCAGCAACTAAGCACTAGACAGCCTCTTTCTCATACCTTCCCTTCCCCCCCAGCAGGATGGGGAGGAGAAATGGGCAAAAAGGGTAACTTGTGGGTTGAGAAAAAGACAGTTTAATAACAACAAAGTAAATACTGATACTACTACTACTAACGATAATAATAATAATTATAATTAATATGCAAAACAAACTATGTACAATACAGTTTTTCTCACCACACGATGACAGATTCTCAGTCAGTCCCCGAGCAGTGATTGCAGAACGCCAAACTCACAAATTTTGCAAAATTTCGCAAAACTCCAGGAAAGACTGAACTCCCAGAAATGTTTGAACTCCCAGACCAGAGACGATTCAAACTCATGGAAACAAGAAAAAAAAGATTCATGCCTCCTGGCCAACCCTCATTCACAAACTGAGCATGATGTCTATGGTATGGAATATTTCCATTGGCCAACTTTGCTTATCTGTCTGGTGAAGCTTCCTCCCAACTCCTGCACACCTGCTCATTAGCCGAACATCAAAAACTGGAAAATGTTCTTGATTTCATAGCAACAACTAAAAACATCAGTGTATTATCAACATTCTTCTCCCACTAAATCCAAAACATAGCAGTTATTGGAGGAGAATTAAATCGATCACAGCCGAAACCAGGACATTATCCACCCCTTATTCTACACTATCTACGTCATGCTTAAGTCCCACACTTTCCAACAAATTACCAGCACTTTTCCTGTCTTTTGATATATACACACAGATATTATTCCCTTAGTCTATGCGTCATTCATCTAAAATGTCTGTTGAGTTCATTTAATCCATGACTTCGGGTTCCATCTGTCTTAACAGTCTTTCAGGGCAGGAGAGACAGTGCGAAGTCCACTCAGTTGGTAGACCAGGACTGGGCTTCAGTGCAATGTGGTGGGCAGGTGACAAAGGGTACAGCAGGAGGATGGTGTGTAGTGTTTGACTGTCACACATTACATCTGGAGCTCGCAGTTGCTGTATCTGGCATGGACTGTGTGCCCGGTCTGCAGGTTGAAGACGTCGATCTCGAGGAAGTTGCTAGGCGCCAGTTGCTGAAGCCAGTTCTGATTCTTTCACTGCTGCACTTTGCTCAGTTTCATCAACGTTCATTCCCGGCAATTCTTAATGTCATACCTTTGATGTAACGTATAAATATTAATAGAAGTAATGACATGCAGTGTTGAGTAGCAATTAACATCATACAGTTCAAAATATTGGCTGTTCTTACCCAAAATCAAGTTGCCTTGAGGTACACAACAGACTTCCCCATCCTTCCGCATCACCCACCAAGTGCACCCAGGTCCCTGAGCAAAAGCAATCCCGAGGATGGGTTTGCCTTTGCCTGCGGCAGAAATAACCAAACCGTTTTCCCTAACCTGTTCTTCATGTGCACTATGGGGACATGTACCTTTCTACAGTATGTAACAGTTTTGATTGAGCAAGGCCAGCTCAATTGGTAGATCCCCTGGTGTTAACTAACCAGGTGGCCTTTGCTAAATGAGTATCCCAGTTTTTGAAGGTCCCCCAACCCATTCCTCTAAGTGTAGTTTTTAAAGTCCATTGTATGGTTCGATTTTCCCAGAGGCTGGTGCATGATAGGGGATGTGATACACCCACTCACTGCCATGCTCTTTGGCCCAGGTGTCTATGAGGTTGTTTCAGAAATGAGTCCCATTGTCTGACTCAATTCTTTTGGGGGTGCCATGTCTCTATAGGACTTGCTTTTCAAGGCCCAGGAAAGTGTTCTGGGTGGTAGCTTGGGGCACAGGATCTTTCCAGCCATCCAGTGGTTGCTTCCACCACTGTGAGCACACGGCGCTTGCCTTGGCGGGTTTGTGGCACTGTGATGTAGTCAATCTGCCAAGCCTCCCCATATTGATATTTTAGCCATCGTCCTCCATACCACTGAGGCTTTACCCGCTTGGCTTGCTTGATTGCAGCGCATTTTTCACATTCATGGATAACCTGTGCGATGGTGTCCATGGTCAAGTCCACCCCTCGGTCATGAGCCCATCTGTATGTCGCGTCTCTTCATTGGTGGCCCGAGGTGTCATGGGCCCACCGAGCTATAAACAGTTCACCCTTATGTTGCCAGTCCAGATCCACCTGAGCCACTTCAGTCTTGGCAGCCTGATCCACCTGCTGGTTGTTTACATGTTCCTCAGTGGCCACACTCTTAGGGACATGGGCGTCCATGTGACGCATTTATACAACCAGCTGCTCCAGACGGGCAGCAATATCTTGCCACAATGGGGCAGCCCAGATGGGTTTGTGTCTGCGCTGCCAGTTGTTCTTCTTCCATTGCTGCAGCCAACCCCACAAGGCATTGGCCACCATCCAGGAGACGGAGTAAAGACAGAGCACTGGCCACTTTTCTCAACTGGCAATGTCTAAAGCCAGCTGGATGGCTTTCACCTCTGCAAACCGGCTCGAGTCACGTTCTCCTTCAGCGGCTCCTGTGACTTATCATGTAGGACTCCATACAGCCGCCTTCCACCTTCAATGTTTTCCTATAATACAACACCCATCCATGAACAGGACATATCACTTCTCATTTTTTGGTGTTTTATTTTACTCTGCAGCCTCTTCAGCACATGTCACCTCCTCCTCTGGTGACATTCTGAAATCTTTGGCTAGTCCATGTTTTCCTATTCGAGCCCATTCTGTGATTAGAGTGACCCCTGTGTAGCATCAGTTGCATGGTGTTTGGAGGGGACCCTCTCTTTGAACATTCAGCCGAGGACCAGCAGCCATGGTGCCAAGAGGAGCTGCGCTTCAGTGCCAAACACTTGCGAAGCAGCTCAAACTCCTTCATATGCTGCCAATATCTCTTTTTTCATTTAAATTATAGAAAGCCAGGAGTCTCCCCTGGTGCTTTCTGCCAGAGACTCCAGGTTGGGCCATTCTCCCCGGCTGCGGTGTAGAGCACGTTTTTAACGTCTTGCCCTGACCAGACTGGACCAAGGGCTACGGCATGAACTATCTCCCGCTTACTTTGTTCAAATGCTTGTCGTTATTCAGGGCCCCATTTCAAATCATTTGTATTCCGGGTCCCTTGATAGAGAGGGCTTACAATCTGGCTGTAATTTGGGATATGCATCCTCCAGAACCCACAACACCTAAGAAGGCTTGTGCTTCCTTTTTGTCTAGTTGGTGGAGACATAGCTGCTACTTTGTTGATGACATCCATTGGGAATGTGACGGCGCTCATCCTGCCATTTTATTCCTAGAAACTGCATCTCTTGGGCAGGTCCCTTGACTTTACTTCGCTTAATGTCGAAACCGGCTTTCAGAAGGATCTGAACTATTTTCTCCCCTTTCTCAAAAACTTCCTCTGCTGTGTCACCCCACACAATGATGTCGTCGATGTACTGCAGATGTTCGGGAGCTTCACCCTTTTCCAGTGCAGTCTGGATTAGTCCATGGCAAATGGTGGGGCTGTGTTTCCACCCCTTGGGCAGTCGATTCCAGGTGTACTGGACGCCCCTCCAGGTGAAAGCAAACTGTGGCCTGCACTCTGCTGCCAAAGGGATGGAGAAGAATGCATTAGTGATGTCAATTGTAGCGTACCACTTGGCTGCCTTTGACTCCAGCTGATATTGAAGTTCTAGCATGTCTGGCACGGCAGCACTCAGCAGTGGTGTTGTGACTTCATTCAGGCCATGGTAGTCTACTGTCAGTCTCCATTAGATTTTCTCACTGGCCATATGGGACTATTAAAAGGTGAGCGAGTTTTGCTGATCACTCCCTGACTCTCCAGCTGAGAAATCAGCTGATGGATGGGGATAAGGGAGTCTCAGTTGGTGCGGTATTGTCGCTGGTACAGCGCTGTGGTTGCGATTGGCACCTGTTGTTCTTCAACCCTCAGCAACCCCACAACGGAAGGATCCTCCGAGAGACCAGGCAAAATGGACAGCTGTTTAATTTCTTCCGTCTCCAAAGCAGCTATGCCAAAAGCCCACCGATACCCCTTTGGGTCCTTGAAATACCCTCTCCTAAGATAGTCTATCCCAAGGATGCACGGAGCCTCGGGGCCAGTTACAATGGGGTGCTTCTGCCACTCCTGCCCAGTGAGGCTCACTTCAGCCTCCAATACACTCAGCTCTTGGGACCCCCCTGTCACTCCAGAAATGCAGATGGACTCTGTCCCTTTGTAACCTGATGGCATTAAAGTACACTGTGCACCAGTGTCCACTAGAGCTTTATACTCTTGTGGGTCTGATGTGCCAGGCCATCGAATCCACACCGTCCAATAAACGCGGTTGCCCCTTTCCTCCACCTGGCTGGAGGCAGGGCCCCTCTAATCCTGCTCAGAGAATTTGCTGATCACTTCCTGTAAAAATGACTTAGAGGTACCTTCAAGAGGATTGGAAGCAAGATCAAACTGTCTACTTTGTCTGGAGAACTGCCCTCTGGAAACTGGAGCAGTATTTTTCCTAGAAGAATCACAGAATCACAGAATGGTAGGGGTTGGAAGGGACCTCTGTGGGTCATCTAGTCCAACCCCCCTGCCGAGGCAGGGTCACCTACAGCAGGCTGCACAGGATCACATCCAGAGAGGGTTTGAACATTTCCAGAGAAGGAGACTCCACAGCCTCTCTGGGCAACCTGTTCCAGGGCTCCATCAATCTCAAAGTGAAGAAGTTCTTCCTCATGTTCAGATGGAACTTCCTCTGCTTCAGTTTGTGCCCATTGCCCCTTGTCCTGTCACTGGGCACCACTGAAAAGAGTCTGGCCCCATTCTCCTGACACCCACCCCTCAGATATTTATAGACATTTATAAGGTCCCCTCTCATCCTTCTCTTCTTCAGGCTGAACAAGCCCAGCTCCCTCAGACTTTCCTCATAGGAGTGATGCTCCAGTCCCCTCATCATCCTCACAGCCCTCCTCTCGACTCTCTCCAGTAGCTCTTCATCATTCTTGAAGTGGGGAGCCCAGAACTGGACACAGTACTCCAGATGAGGCCTCACCAGGGCAGTGTAGAGGGGAAGGAGAACCTCCCTTGTCCTGCTGGCCACACTCCTCTTAATGCATCCCAGGATTCCATTGGCCTTCTTGGCAACCAGGGCACACTGCTGGCTCATGGTCAACTTGTCATCCACCACGACGCCCAGGTCCCTCTCTGCAGAGCTGCTCTCCAGCAGGTCTGCCCCAAGCCTGTTTTTGTGCATGGGGTTGTTCCTCCCCAGGTGCAGGACCCTGCACTTGGCCTTGTTGAACCTCATCAGGTTCCTCTCTGCCCAATTTTCCAGACTATCCATGTCACGCTGAATGGCAGCACAGCCTTCTGGTGTATCCACCACTCCTCCCAGTTTGGTGTCATCAGCAAACTTGCTGAGGGTACACTCTAACTCTTCATCCAGGTCGTTGATGAAGAAGTTAAACAAGACTGGGCCCAGTACTGACCCCTGGGGGACACCACTAGTTACCAGCCTCCAACTAGCGTCTGTGCCACTGATGACAACCCTCTGAGTTCTGCCATTCAGCCAGTTCTCAATCCATCTCGCTGACCACTCATCTAGCCCACACTTCCTGAGATATTCCCTAGGAGGATGTTATGGGAGACAGTGTCAAAAGCCTTGCTGAAGTCGAGGTAGACAACATCCACTGCTCTCCCCTCATCTACCCAGCCAGTCACACCATCGTAGAAGGCTATCAGATTGGGCAAGCATGATTTCCCCTTGATGAATACATGCTGACTACTCCTGATAACCTTCTTTTCCTGCACTTGCTTGATGATGACCTCTAGAATGAGTTGCTTTATCATCTTTCCCGGAATGAAAGTGAGGCTGACCGGCCTGTAGTTCCCTGGGTCCTCCTTCTTGCCCTTTTTGAAGATTGGCGTGACATTTGCCTTTTCCAGTCCTCAGGCACCTCTCCTGTCCTCCAGGACCTCTCAAAGATGATGGAGAGTGGCTCAGCAACGACATCCGCCAGCTCCCTCAGCACTCGTGGGTGCATTCCATCGGGGCCCATGGATTTTTGTAAAGCCTTTGGCTCGGTCCCCCACAACATCCTTCTCTCTAAATTGGAGAGCCATGGATTTGATGGGTGGACCGTTCAGTGGATAAGGAATTGGTTGAATGGTCGCAGCCAAAGGTTAGTGGTCAATGGCTCAATGTCCAGATGGAGACCAGTGATGAGTGGAGTCCCTCAGGGGTCCGTACTGGGACCGGTGCTGTTCAATATATTTATCAATGACATGGACAGCGACATCGAGTGTACCCTCAGCAAGTTGGCAGATGACACCAAGCTGAGTGGTACGGTCGAGACACCAGAAGGACGGGATGCCATCCAGAGGGACCTGGACAAGCTGGAGAGGTGGGCCTGTGTGAACCTCATGAGGTTCAACACGGCTAAGTGCAAGGTCCTACACCTGGGTCGCGGTAATCCCCGCTATCAATACAGGCTGGGGGATGAAGGGATCGAGAGCAGCCCTGCTGAGAGGGACTTGGGGGTACTGATAGACGAAAGGCTGGACACGAGCCGGCAATGTGCGCTGGCAGCCCAGAGGGCCAACCGTGTCCTGGGCTGCATCAAGAGAAGCGTGGCCAGCAGGTCGAGAGAGGTGATTCTGCCCCTCTACTCTGCTCTGGTGAGACCTCACCTGGAGTACTGCGTTCAGCTCTGGAGCCCTCAGCACAAGAAGGACATGGAGGTGTTGGACCGGGTCCAAAGGAGGGCTACAAAAATGATCTGAGGGCTGGAGCACCTCTCCTGTGAGGACAGGCTGAGAGAGTTGGGCTTGTTCAGCCTGGAGAAGAGAAGGCTGCGGGGAGACCTGATTGCAGCCTTTCAGTACTTAAAGGGAGCCTATAGGAAAGATGGGGACAATCTTTTTAGTAGAGACAGCAGTGACAGGATGAGGGGTAATGGTTTTAAACTAAAACAGGGTAGGTTTAGGCTGGATATAAGGAAGAAATTCTTTACAATGAGGGTGGTGAAACACTGGAACGGGTTGCCCAGAGAGGTAGTGGAGGCCCCATCCCTGGAAACATTCAAGACCAGGTTGGACAGGGCTCTGAGCAACCTGATCTAGTTAGCGGTGTCCCTGCTCGTTGCAGGGGGGTTGGACTAGATCACAGAATCACAGAATCACAGAATAGTAGGGGTTGGAAGGGACCTCTGTGGGTCATCTAGTCCAACCCTCCTGCCGAAGCAGGGTCACCTACAGCAGGCTGCACAGGACCTTGTCCAGGCGGGTCTTGAATATCTCCAGAGAAGGAGACTCCACAACCTCCCTGGGCAGCCTGTTCCAGTGCTCCGTCACCCTCAGAGAGAAGAAGTTCTTCCTCATGTTCAGACGGAACTTCCTGTGCCTCAGTTTGTGCCCATTGCCCCTTGTCCTGTCACTGGGCACCACTGAAAAGAGCTTGGCCCCATCCTCCTGACACCCACCCTTCAGATATTTGTAGGCATTTATAAGGTCCCCTCGCAGCCTTCTCTTCTTCAGGCTGAACAAGCCCAGTTCCCTCAACCTCTCCTCGTAGTGGAGATCTTCCAGTCCCCTCACCATCCTTGTAGCCCTCCGCTGGACTCTCTCCAGTAGCTCTTCATCCTTCTTGAACTGGGGAGCCCAGAACTGGACACAGTACTCCAGATGAGGCCTCACTAGGGCAGTGTAGAGGGGAAGGAGAACCTCCCTTGTCCTGCTGGCCACACTCTTCTTGATGCACCCCAGGATCCCATTGGCTTTCTTGGCAGCCAGGGCACACTGCTGGCTCATAGTTAACCTGTCGTCCACCAGGACACCCAGGTCCCTCTCCGCAGAGCTGCTCTCCAGCAGGTCCACCCCAAGCCTGTACTGGTGCATGAGGTTGTTCCTCCCCAGGTGCAGGACCCTGCATTTGCCTTTGTTGAACCTCATCAGGTTCCTCTCTGCCCAGCTTTCCAGCCTGTCCAGGTCACGCTGAATGGCAGCACAGCCTTCCGGTGTATCTACCACTCCTCCCAGTTTGGTGTCATCAGCAAACTTGCTGAGGATACATTCTAACTCTTCATCCAGGTCGTTGATGAAGAAGTTAAACAAGACTGGGCCCAGTACTGACCCCTGGGGGACACCACTTGTTATTTTCTAGATTTCTTGCTCAGGGGGATGCACGGATCCTGAGCATGGAGGAAGTGATGCTTGAATAGTGACCAGGTCTCCTGGACCCCTCTACCTTTGAGAGCCCTGACCCACGGGATTCCTCCAAGTAGCTCCTTGAAGAGGCCAAAGTTAGCCCTCCTGAAGTCCAAGCTTGTGATCCTACTTATTGCCCTGCATCTTCCATGCAGGGTCCTGAACTCCACCATTTCATGGTCACTGCAGCCGAGGCTGCCCTCAACCTTCACATCCTCAACCAGTCCCTCCTTGTTCATCAGTACAAGGTCCAGCAGAGCGCCTCTCCTTGTTGGTTCCTCCACCACTTGCATCAGAAGTTTATCATCCATGCTCTGCAGGAACCTTTTGGACTGTGTGTGCCTGGCTGTGTGGTCTTCCCAGGTGATGTCAGGGTGGTTGAAGTCCCCCACCAGAACCAGGGCCTGTGACTGTGAGGCTGCTTTAAGCTGTCTGTAGAAGGCCTCACCGACTTCCTCTTCCTGGTCAGCTGGCCTGGAATAAACAGCTACAATCATGTCACTCTTATGAGCCTATCCCTTAATTCTAACCCATAAGCTCTTGACTTGTTCTTTCTCTGCCCTCAGGCGGAGCTCAATACATTCCAGTTGCTCCCTCACATATAGAGCAACTCCACCACCTCGCCTTGTTGACCTTTCCTAAAGAGTGTGTAGCCATCCATGACAGCATTCCAGTCATGCGAGCTGTCCCACCATGTCTCCGTGATTGCAGTGAAATCGTGGCCCTGCAACTGCACACAGGTCTCTAATTCTTCCTGCCTATTGGCCATGCTGCGTGCATTGGTGTACAGACATTTCAGAGAGGAACCTGAGCATGCTGGTTTCCCTGGAGGGGTGCAAGAGGATCTGCCATGTCTGTGCGCACCCTTAAGGTTGTTGGTCTTTTGCTTCTCAGCTTGGGACACAGCTGAGGAATATTTGTCACTGCTCTGCTTAGCCACTCTTAATCCCCAGCCAGATGGGATGGCTTGAGCATTGTGACTCTGCCCCCCACCTCCCGAGTCCTTCAGTTTAAAGCCCTCCACACCAGGTTGGCTAGCCTGTTGCCAAAGATCTCCTTGCCTTTTTTAGACAGGTGGGTCCCATCCCTCTCTAACAGGTTATAATCATTGAAGAAAGTCCCATTGTCATAAAAGCCAAAACCCTCACGATGGCACCAGCCACGAAGCCAGGAGTTGATACCCATAATGCGTCTGTTTCTAGCTAATCCCCTTCCTCCAACTGGTAAAATGGAGAAAAAGATAACTTGGGCACCAAAGCTTTTTGCTTTCACCCCCAGGACTGTGAAAACTTTGTTAATTCTGCCATAATTCCGACTTACAGTGTCATTTGTGCCTACATGAAAGAGTAACAGTGGATAGTAGTCTGTGCTCTTTACAAGTTGTGGCACCCTCTTGGCCACATCTCGGACCTTAGCTCCCGGAAGGCAGCACACCTTGTGTGCCTCCCTGTCTGGTCGGCAGATGGGTGCCTCAGTACCCCTTAACAGGGAGTCACCCACCATGAGTACCCATTGTTTCTTTTTATGGTACCCGCTGTGTGCTGCTGGTGCAGTTTCCTCTTGCAGGCCTTGCTCCTGGGCGTCTATGGTTGTTAAAGCTTCATATTTGTCATTGGTAGTGATGCTGCAGGGTGGAGGCTGAAGCAGAGTCCTGCTTTTGCGGGTCATCAGGGTCCAAGGTGCCTCATTCTCATTGGTGGTCTCCACAGGAGCATGGTTCTGCAACCATGTATCTATCTCAGCTCCTCTGATACTGCGTAGCCTTTTAACTGTTTCTTGCAGCTGGGCCACCTGGCGTATCAGATCTTCAACCTGCCTGCACCTTGTGCAGGCACTAACCAGTGCTCCAGAAGAAGGGTCTGGGCACTTGTTGCAAGCTGTAGCCTGCACTGAAGTCTCCTTTGTTACCAGATCCGTCTGGGTGGAGGCATTAGACATCACAGGGGATGTGGGAGCTCTGGCTCTAGCTCTGAGGCAAGTGCCCACCATTATGGCCTAGAGCTCTCTCCTTTGCTGTGGTCTACAGGTGGGTTGTAGGGCCCTCTCTGCACAAACTGCCATGCCTGCTCTGTTTGCCATGCTCCTGGTCGCTCGTGCTCCTTAAGGGCCGTTTAAATCTCCCGCGGTTGCTCCTGTCAGCGCCCACGCCAACGTCAGCCCCACTCGCTCGAGACAGCTGCCGGCTCCTGGCAGGTCTCACTGCTCTTCCCTCGGGTTTCCCTGGCTCCGGGGCGCCCCCTGTCCGCCTCGGTCGAGCACCCAGCCGCGGATCTTACCGTCGCCGCCGCTGCCTTTCTCGCCGACAAAAAGAATCGCCTTTTGTGATTGTTTTTCCTTGCAACTCACGCACTCGTGCCTCTAGGGTTGAGGTAGGTTTTCCATCCCTCTTCCTCATGTCCTCTCATGAGTCTCCTTGGGTCAGCCGGCCCAGCTGTGTACCCTCCTGGCTTCTGGTGAAAATTAACCCTATCCTGGCCAAACTCAGGACAATCGCTTTTACTCGAAGGCAATAAAATCTGGGATGTAAAGCCAGAATTTGTTACATAACTCATTTTATCATCCCTATAAAGAAAGGAGGATGTACCTTTGAAGCCATTTCCCTATCTTCCCCTCTTTTTTCTAGTCAAAGGTGTACTCACCCACACATCTAATAGACTATTAGTATTAAAAGGAGCTCTTTAAATTATGTTTTTGCAGTTATCATACATGTTTAACCTTGGATTTGTTTAGTTTGCCTGCCAGGTAGCAGTGCAATTTTAATGAAATGAGTGACAAATGTGGGTTGGTCTTAGTCTGAGTATCAGAGTCTGCATCATTCAGAGTTTTATATATAGTACTAAGACTTCCTTAATTGTATGTCATGTCATAGCACTGACAAGAGGATGCACTCCTTAAATTTTCCTTGTTCAGAATCTCCATTAATTTTTGCCTTACACTTAATTGTTGTTATGGACTGGTCAGGAACAAATTGCCATTTCCTATAACATCCATAAGGCTTGTTTGTGAGGGAAAATGTACCAATTGATGGCAAGGGATTATGTCAGTAAATGCGATTGAATTGCTGCAGAAAACAAACTGCAGTCATAAGGGACTGATTGCTGCTGATATCTTGCTTTTGTTTGTGACCTATATAAAGCATTTCAGAAGTCTTTCCTAAAACTCTTCTAAATACAATCTACCCTAAAGTTGAACCTTTTAATTATATAGAAGACAGCAAAAGATAACGGATTAAATAGCTTTCTTCAAACATTTTATCTTTATCCTCTGTAATGTGCAGTTTACATGTTTGCAAATTAGTCATTGAATGAGCAGTGACTAAAGTATACCATATTGTTAAAAGTGAGTCAAAAACCACAACATTGTAACAAATTTTTGAAAATAATCAATACAAATTTGTAGCTGGTTTTACAGCTTGTTCTGAGCTGCTTTGGTACAACTACTTATATTTTTGCCATATACTTTGTGATATTTGAGACTGCCTGATAGTAGCTGAGATTTTTTGTGACTTTTCTTAAGAGTGCAAGACTATTGTGATGAGATAAGATCCCAAAAGTGGTTAACAACACAATGCATGTTATTACAAGAATGTCTGCAAATAAATATTGTCTTAAAAATTAATGTTTCAGACTCAAACAATCTAATGAGAAAGTGATGATTTATAACATGAAGTTCTGATATTAAAGAAATGTCTAGTAAGGAAGCATAAAGAATGTTTGTATTTTTAAAGAAGAAATAGCTTTTGTATTTTGCATATGGTGTTCTCTATAGTAGTTTTCAGGAAATGCACTAATTGTTTATGCCTTCCCTTTTTGTAAAATTTTTAGAAGCTATCAATTGCTAATGCTAAGTGCATGCTCATGCTTCTCGTAAACCAGCAGGCAGTGTGCTGATGAAAGCTGTACAATTGGATTTAGTTTTAAATTAATTTCTGGATGTGAATTAGTTATTCTGGCTGAAATTTGGGAAATTATTTCGGTTTCAGTTCTTTAAATCTTTTGGTTTCAATTGCATTCGCACTGAGTACATTTCTTATTGCTTTTCTAGTTTGAACAGAGTTTATTAAATATTGCAATGAATAGTAGAGGCTAAATCTATAAATATGGTTTTTCCTCAGCATATCACTTCTGTGGATTTTGTTAATGGTCAACCTTTTTTATGTTACTGTTTTGTTCACAGGCTCACTCTTGTGAGTTTGCATGACAAATGCAGTTCAGTGGTGCAATAATTATTTACTACTAGGTGAGAAATTTACTCTTAACAGTTTCTCAAAGTGAGCTCTTAGTTTCATATGAGCTTTCTGTTATATTATTTTATTAGAGTTTAAAGCCAAATAAGATTTTTAAAAGGGTCACTTATTTATTTTCTTATCCTCAATGGGAAAAATAATTTTACTTCTTACTGTTTATCAGCATGTTGCAAAACCTGCTTGGTAATTTAATAAAAAAAATAATAAATGCCAAGAATAAAAAGGAAAATAAGTTATAAAGACAGCTTCGTAATTTTGAAATAGATTTTGTGATATATGTTTGCATATATAAATGTCTGGTAATTTGGTTTATTAAACAGGAATGTTTTTGCTGGGTTATTAATTTGGTATTAGAATTTCTGTGCCTGCGTCTCCCCTTTGTAACGATCAATATTGCTATTATATGAGAGTGGAATAGCACTCTGTGGAACAGAGAAATTTTCAGTAACTGAAGCAGCAAATCAAGATTTTTTTTTAACTAGGCAGGAACTGGAAATACTAGGAGGACTCTGCAATATTTGAGATGAGAATCAGAAATTTTGAGCTAATCTGGATGATAATGAGAAAAACATAAAAGGGTTTTGAGGTCTGATAAGTTAACATTAATAAGGTATCCGTAGCAGGTGTTACTAGATGTAGCTGGGTGAAATGAGATTAAATGTTGATGTATATGCTACTCAATGTCGCATTAAAGGGGGGTAAGGAGAGTCTGATAAGTGGCAAAAGGAGAGCCCTCCCATTGAGTCACGAGGTTCAGAGCAGACCCCCTTGCTTTCTAAACTCTCTCTGAGAGGAGAGTCTAGGTGCGGCTGGATCTACTCCTAGTCCCAGACTTGGTCAACGGTTTATGTCTGAAGGGATAAGTGTGTAGCCACTCATCAGATTCAACTTGCCTGCCAGAGCCCTTCCAAGGACTTCCGCTGAAACAGTTTTGCAAAGTTGAAACAATAGGTAATTTATTCAAGCGACAGGTATCACAGATTCGGGATTGCCATTGATAAATGCACTGTCTACAAAAGTTGAGCTCAATTTGTCCCTTTACAAATTGTATCTAGTAGAGGGAAAGGTCCCCGAATGATTACACTCTGTTTTTTCTTATTTGTTCCACTCCCTTACAGCTCGTACCAAAGACAATAGTCCCTTTTCCAGGTCCGAGTATCGCGATTCAGTATCATTAAAGGACTTTGAACTGAACTCAAGTGGACGCTCAGGCCCTTCAGGTCCTCTTTGCCAAACATTACAGTGAGAACCGTGTTCCCTAAATCCCCATTCCAAATGGATTGGATCAGAGGGATGTACAGGACCTAGCTGCTGAAATAGCCTCAATTCTTTTACCAGTGTCTCCAGGGCATTAGAATGTTGATTTGTCCACTCCCATGATTTCTTTTTTCGCAGTAAATTATAAAGGGGTTGAGCAATGATAGAAAATCCAGGGACATGTTTATGCCAGTATACTAAAGTTCCTAAAACTTGTTGCAATTCCTTAACATTAGAGGGGTCCTGTCCCTGTTCTACTTTCTCCAGTGTGTCAGGAGGGATAGATAAGGCTCCTTTGATCCACCACACCCCTAGGAATTTAACTTTCCGTGCAGGTCCCTGACACTTGGATGGGGGAATTTCCAGACCCAAGGTTGTTAATTGCAATGTCACATCCTCCATAGCCTGTTTAACAGTGTCAAATTGTTCCCCTCCAATCAAAAGATCATCTATATATTGATATATAGTAACGTCTGACGGAATAGGAATTCCAGTGTTTTAGCTAAAGCATTGTGAGCAATGGTGGGGGAATGTTTATATCCCTGAGGCAGCCTGTTAAAGGTGTATTGTATCCCTTTCCAGGTAAAAGCAAATTGGGCCTTATCATGTTCCTGGAGTGGAACCATAAAAAACACATCTTTCACATCTAAAGTTGCAATCCATGTGTGAGATGCTCCCTGTATCTGAGTTACCAATTCTGCAATGCGATGTACAGCTGCAGTTAAAGGTGCAGTGTTGGCATTTAATCGCCTGTAATCAATCGTGAGTCTCCACTGCCCATTTGGTTTTTTTACTGGCCAGACAGGGGAATGATAGGGTGAGTGTGTACGAGTGATGATGCCTCGGTTTTCTAAGTCTTTTACCACCCCGTCAATACCCAATTGCACAGCTGCTGGTAAGGTGTACTGTTTTGTGTTTGTAATTTTTGATGGTGGTAAAGATATGGACATTCCTAATAAATTTATTTTTTAGGCTCATTCTGTTTAAATTCTCACCCAGCAAAACTCCAGACTGAACCATCAGGGAGTTTCCACACTCTGCCATACAACAAATCAAATCCCAAAATATTAGTGTTAGCAGCACCGACCAATGCTTCAGTGCGGGTTAATCTTGGTTTGCCCGGGAGCCACAGGGTAATTTTTGCTGTAGGGCATTTCCTTATGACTCCATCAATTCCTGTAAATTTTACTTTACGGCGACCAGGTTTTAGGTTTAAGCATGTTGCAGTCTCCTTGGTGATTACCGAAATCTGAGCACCCATATCGATGAGGAAATTTACAAAAATTTTCTTTGGTCCCACCGGGATGGCAATGACAGGTTTGAGAGATATATCAGAGAGCCACTGTATAGCTAGTACCTGCCGAGGAAGGAGGCTCACAGCCCTCCCCGGGGATAGGCGTTTTTTGCCTGAGGGTCTGTTAGATCAGTTAGCTCCTGCTGTAGGGCAGAGGGTGCAGTGTTAACAGGAGTTGTTTTGTTTTCTGCCGGCTGACTTGTCTCTGTTGAATTAAATTTATGGCTTAATGACTGTATGAGAATTTTTAGGTCAGTCATGGATATACCAATCAGTATAAGCCACGGCACCCCAATAGCTTGAGCTTTACGCCAGAGCTCATTAATCTCCTTATCATATTTTAATTTGCATTCGGGCTTAGCCTTAGGGCTGTGAATCTGGCGAAGTCGCCGAGGTGGCGGATCAGATAACTGTGAGGATCTGATCCATCCCATCCTGCGCCCGTAGTGCACTATATCTTGTACAAATTCACTCCAAGTGATTACTTGACTTTGATCTTGGTCCTGATCCTGATCTTGCCCTCGACGTGGGTGTCAGCCTTGTCTGGGGCAAGCGACTTGAAGTCGATCTTGTATATTGGCCACATATGTTTTTAAACTGTCTGGGAGGCCTCGGATCAGTGGAGTTAATCTTGCCCGATCTATAGGGGCTAACATTGGGGATCTTCTTAACACATCCCGCTCATGCATTGCTTGTATGAAGGCAGCCTTTTGCACAGATGTCACCAAATCAGAGAACCCTGAGGTTTTTATAACAGGAGGTTCTCCTCTGTCATGTGGGTCTATGCCACCAGCCCAATAAGCAGCTCGCATAGTTAATGAGTAATTATGATTACCTGGAGTGGTAGTTAGAAATACTCCAGGACCCCAGTAGCCTCCTGCTTCTTCCTTATTTAAGAGGATTCTGTCTCCCCCGGTGAGGGAGACTCGACATACATATTCTCTCTCGGACTCCTCCGGACGCCTGGAATATTTTCCCTGCAATTTTTCCAATTCAGCAGGAGACCATGGGATGGTTCGTACAGTACTACGAGCCTGTTCTCCACCCTCATCGGTGGTTTCTGTTTTAATCAATGGCCGAATAGGTATAGGTTCTGGGGCCACATCATAATCAGAATTTTCCTCCAGTTCATCATTATCATCACTGTCCCAGACGTCTCCATCCCACGTCTTGGGATCCGCATACTGTATTAATTTGCGGACTTGTTTAGCTGAGACTGAGGATGGTACCTGGTTTAATGAGAGATTTAACTTTTCTTCTAAATGTTTTTCTCGCCTGTTGGCCCAAAACAATTGCGATTTAAGGTAACCGATTTCACCTTTTAGGGTGTTGATTTGTGTCTCCAATTTCCTTTGACTTTCGTTTTCAAAAGTTAGTGATGTTTTTAATACTTCATTTTCTGATTTTAGTGCAGCATATTCTACATCTGCAATTTTTTCAGGCGGTAAAGACTCTTTAATTTCTTTCTGCACGCAAGATAGGCAAGCCCCTAATATAGCACAAATAAATTTTTTGCCTTTAGTTTCTTTGATCTTTTTCTCACTTACACATTGTTTTATACGTTCTACCACTTTATCCTCATCTTTCCAGAATTTCTGGGCCCATTCAATTCCCGCTTGAGATGGTGCACACTTACATTTTTGTAGTAGTTTATCCATGGCAATCCTGATGACTACGCCAATTTTTTACTGTCATGTTAAAGGGAGTTAAGGGGAGTCTGATAAGCGGCAAAGGGAAAGCCCTCCCATTGAGTCACGAGGTTCAGAGCAGACCCCCTTGCTTTCTAAACTCTCTCTCAGAGGAGTGTTATAGACGCTCGTGCTCAAATCAAATTGAGAAGCCAATTTTTCATTAATCGAAGTGAATTTATTAGCAAGCGATAAAAGAGCAAAACAGCGCTGGGTGGCCGGGGAGCCTCCTGCTCCGCCAACGGTCCGCACCAATAACAGATGCAACCCCTCTTTTTATAGAGTCCCCATTTCCTGCATACGTGACTTCTGGTATTCTCTGCGTTGTTTGCGCTTGCGCAACTAATTGCCAGGTGGTCGTTGTCTGCCTCTCAGTGGTCGTTGGGATGAAGGCCGAAGTCTTTCTCAGGCGCCCTGCTGTCTGCTCATACATGTCCCAAGTCATTGCTTTGCTTATCAGCAGATGGGCCATCTCCCTTCAGCAAATGGTTGCTTACTTTGTTTACTCCTCCGGATGTCTGTGGCTCCAGCTTAAGTTACAAAGAAACTCCAACATTCACATTCGATTTCATGAACAAAGTTAACCTATTCATCACAGGGCTTCTCCTCTTCCTCCATCAGCCGGTTTGAGAACAAATTTTATATGTATACATTTATTACAGGAGAGTCTAGGTGCGGCTGGATCTACTCCTAGTCCCAGACTTGGTCAACGGTTTATGTCTGAAGGGTTAAGTGTGTAGCCACTCATCAGATTCAACTTGCCTGCCAGAGCCCTTCCAAGGACTTCCGCTGAAACAGTTTCACAAAGTTGAAGCAATAGGTAATTTATTCAAGCAACAGGTATCACAGATTCGGGATTGCCATTGATAAATGCACTGTCTACAAAAGTTGAGCTCAAGGTAATTGTTTAGCCCTTTAGTTAACAGTGTGTTCCCGGGGATACGTCTGACCAAAAAGGCGTCCCTTCTTGGGGAGGGGGGGGAAGAGAGGTTCAGGCCCGTCGACCCGTCCGTCAGGTGAAGTTCTTGCTTGGCTCCTCCTCCCAAAGAGAGTTTGCAAGTGCCAGTTTTTATATGTTTGGAAAATCTTTTTGCAAGGTGGGACTAAGTCAATTATTGTGTATCGATTGGCTCTTGGCATGGAATGTCGTGTTGTCAGAAGCGGGACTCAGCAGTTTGACACACCTTCAGAGCGGGCATCTTGGTATGTGCTTCCGGGGGCCATCTGTTCTTTATCCGAAGCAATCTCTGGCTGCACA
The DNA here is from genome assembly GCF_030867145.1 of Opisthocomus hoazin. Lineage (NCBI taxonomy): Eukaryota > Metazoa > Chordata > Aves > Opisthocomiformes > Opisthocomidae > Opisthocomus > Opisthocomus hoazin. The sequence goes on along the minus strand of NC_134453.1, from coordinate 44,354,096 downwards.
GCCTCCGTGATGCCCCACAGATTACTTGGTTTACATTGATGGGCTATCCCCCCTTACTTCTGTCTGATAAGATAAGCGCAAGTCCATTGCTCCCTTTGTTAACTCTTTGGCTCTTGATGCCTGAATCCGAGCATGTCTTTCCTGTTGCATTTGACAAGTCCAGCAAGACCATGACCACAAGTACATATTGTGTTTATACAGTTATCTTTCTATTTGTAGGCCTAATCTCTGAATCTCCTTCTCATTTTGTCGTTTCCCCTTTCCCCCTTTGATGCGATTGAATTTTGCAGTTATTTAGTCCCCGTGATGGATAAATTGAGGATGTAATCTCAGATACTGAAGTGAGAAGGATATTTGTAGTGCACATGTTTGCACTAAGTTTTTATCTGTACAAGGGACTCTCAAGGAAACTAAAGCCGTGGACCGAAGTTGTGGCTTTTAGAACCTGCATAAACCTGTCTAGATAACCTGGCTTTTTAAAAGTGGCCTAGAGTGAGTCTTAACAAAGTTCCTGGATCAAGTATGAAATGCTAGCAGGGTGTGCTTTGCCAGCCTGCAGGAAGCACCACAGCAGTGTATCCAGGCTCTGCCCTCCAGACATCCCGTGTTCTCCCTCTCTGTTGTGCTACTGGAGTGTCTTTGTATTAGGAGCAGTTTTACTCTGTGAGGTGTGTTGACCTTGGCTGGATGCCAGGTGCCCACCAAAGCTGCTCTATCACTCCCCCTCCTCAGCTGGACAGGGGAGAGAAAATATAAAAATGGCTCGTGGGTCGACACAAGGACACGGAGATCACTCACCAATTCTCGTCACAGGTAAAACAGACTCGACTCAAGGAAATTAATTTAATTTATTGCCAATCAAATCAGAGTAGGATAATGAGAAATAAAACCAAATCTTAAAACACCTTCCTCCCACCCCTCACTTCTTCCTGGCTCAACTTCACTCCCAGTTTCTTTACCTCCTCCCCTCGAGTGGTTCAGGGGGATGAGGAATGGAGTTGCGGTCAGTTCACATGTTGTCTTTGCCACTCCTTTCTTCCTTGGTCTCTTCCCTTGCTCCAGTATGGGGTCCCTCCCATGGGAGATGATCCTCCATGAACTTCTCCAACATGAGTCCTTCCCACGGGCTGCAGTTCTTCGCGAACTACTCCAGCATGGCTCCTTTCCACGGGATGCAGTCCTTCAGGAATGGACTGCTCCAGTGTGGGTCTCCCACAATCACATACTTCAGGAACTGACTGCTCCAGCATGCATCCACCACAGGGTCATAAGTCTTGCCAGCAAACCTGTCCAGCATGGGATCCTTTCTCCATGGGTCCACAGGTCCTGCTAGGCGCCTGCTCCAGTGCTGGCTTCCTTTGGGGCCACAGCCTCCTTCAGGCACATGCACCTGCTCTGGCATTGTGTCCTCCATGGGCTGCAGGTGGATATCTGCTCCACCGTGGACCGCCATGGACTGCAGGGGGACAGCCTGCCTCACCATGGTCTTCACCACAGGCTGCAGGGCAATCTCTGCTCCAGCGCCTGGAGCACCTCCTCCCCCTCCTTCTTCACTGACCTTGGTGTCTGCAGGATTGCTTCTCGCATATTCTCACTCCTCTCTTCTGGCTGCAGTTAGCAGGTTCTTTCCCTCCTTCTTAAATATGTTATCACAGAGGCGCTACCACCACCACTGACTGGCTCATCCTTGGCCAGCAGCGGGTCCGTCTTGGGGCTGGCTGGCATTGGCTCTATCAGACATGGCGGAAGCTTCTGGCAGCTTCTCACAGAAGCCTCCCCTGTAGCCCCTTCCGCTTCCAAAACCTTGCCACACAAATCCAATTCACTCTGCAGACAGAAATAGAATAGTATAAATTTTGCTATTGATTTAATAAACCATTTGGGATTCTGGCTGGAAGATAAAGGATTTACAGATAAAGCAATAGTGAAGGAAGGGGTTAAAAGGGATTTTAATACAAGTAGCATTACCTAATAGTTGCTGTGCATTTAAAAAACTGATAGTGCTTATCTATTGTGTAAATTAACTGAAGCAGAGAGTTTTGCATCTCCATACAAAGGGGTTAGTTCCTGATAGGGGCTGGGAGTCGCCTAGAACCGGTCAAGACCGACCCTGCTGTATGGATGGGAGCCAGGAGAGAACTGAGTTTGCGCAGAAACAAAGGTCAATCAGCGGACACCGTGATGAAGAGGACGGGCCTTCATCTTGGGACCCCCGACGACCACCACTAGGAGGCACTGCGCAAATGCAACTGGGAGGAGTATATGGAAATTATTTCTCGGAACTAATTTTGATATGCAATGAGGATAGATGCATATGTATAGGTGTATTGGGAAATCTAATGCATATGTAATATTTGATTGTATAAATTGAAGAGACACGTTGCTGCTCGGCGTGCACAACTTTGGTGGGACTACCCCCCCGTGCTGCCCGGCGCCGAATAAACATACCTACTTTACAATCTTACAGATTGTGGAGTCTGCTTCCGCATGTCAATAGTACTGTTACAAATAGGTATGCTTTATTCTGAAAGTTTTATCTAACTTAGATAAAACTCTTTTGAGCTCTCCTAGTTAAAAACAGTAGTTAAAAAAAAAAAACAAACTACAAAAAAACCCACCCAAAACACAGCAACACTTAAAAACTAAGATCTTGTTTTTTCTAGAAACAAATCATTGAGTGTCACGGGCGGGATTATGGACTCATCATACGATCAATATGATCAGACAAAGCCAGTTTATTGCGCTACAAACCCATGTTTATATAGTTCCTTGCCACACGATAGCTCTAACGTGATTGGATGCATGCACTGTCCACGTGCTGTTCACACGTACTTCTCAGTCTCCGATTCGTGGACGCTATCAATCACGCGCATCAAACTGCTCCTCAAAGTCTTGTTTTGTCTGCTAATCGCGGTTAATGCAGGCCTCATTGTTCCTCATTGTGACCTTGATGCCTGCTCCATTATCGGCTATCAAGAGTCAGGCTCAGTGTATCTGGAGGGCTCACCACATGGCCGTGGTTCCCCCAACAACTGAGATTTCCTTTCCAACAATACTTCTGAAGCACAGATAAAATGGCTTCCTGTGTCCGTGGCAACCTGACTTTAACCACTTCTTTCTTAGTTGCCTGAGTGAACAGTTGCAAATCCTGGGGCAAAATGTGAGAGCTCTAGTACGCGGCAATACTGCTTTTACAAAGGTTTCACATATGCGTATAGTCTACTTAGTCCAATGAACTGCAAAACAGCAAAATCATAGAAATAATGAACTTTAGATTTGGAGTAAGGAATTGTTTTTATTTATTTTGAATGTAACTCGGCTTTATAAAATTAAAATTCAAATCATGAATTAGCCGCCAGTGAAAGGGAACTTGTTTTCAGTTGGCATTTCTACTTGAATGCTATTGAAACATTTCCTAGTCATTTTTAACTATAAAAATAGTTAATAAGCAGTATTTTGTATGTACTAGAAGCCGTTATTTTGTCAGCTTAGTTGCTTTTATGCTGTAACCAGTTAAATATTTTCTAGTTAGGTTGGCAGTGCATTTATTTTACTGTTCATTTATTTTGAAAATTTTGTCAGTGTAGTGTAAACTTATGATCCTTAAGTTTTTTTTGGAAACTACTTATTTGCCATGAAAAGAGAGTATATAAAATATCGATCTTGAAAGCAGCGCTTATTTTTTTTAAAGGCTGTAAAAGTAGAAACTTTAAACTTTTAAATGAATAATATTTATAAGTTGTTTTTTTATCTTTACTAGCGAAGTCAGAGATCAGTGCAAAAGACAGGGATATATTTGATCTGCAAAGTTCTCCACCCTGCCCATGAGCATTCCTGTATATAATTAATTTTTTTCTGCTCCAGAAGGAGATTCTTGGCTGACCAGCTGTTTGCCAGCTCTGCACACGGAGACAAGTTAACTGTTGTAACTTAGGGCTTTTGAGCATCCTGCAGAACTTTCCAGAAACTACAGTTCTTATATACCTCAGTGGGAATAATATATTGCATGTCATTCCAAATGAATTGAGGCCTTCAGAAGCTTGCTGCACTGTACATGGATAATGCCAGTGTTTTGTGTGTACACCCGAAAGCTTTTGTGGAACTCCCTAAACTGTGCTAATTGCATCTAAATAACAATAATATTAAATGCTTGGATCCAGGAATTTCTGAATGTCTTTCCAATCTTCATTGTTTATATCTTCAGAAAAATTAAATAGCTTTTGTTCCCAGAGGATTATTTAGTGATCTCCTTTCAGTTAGATATTTAACACTTCAAAGAAATCGTTTCAGTGTCCTTGGAAGTGGGACTTTCTTGGGAATGATAAGTCTCCAAATACTTAACCTAACCAATAATAAAGTTTTGCAGATATCAGATTCAGCATTTTATCATATTGAAAACCTTGCATATTTGTTCCTTGAAGGTAACAGTTTAACACTTGTGCCATTGAATGTTATTAGAAGGCTCAAAAATCCTGAAAGACTTTCTTTGTCTCACAGTCCCATTGTATCAATGCATCCTTTTCATTCGAAGGACTTAACAAGCTTAGATAGCTGTCTTTAAAAGTGTAAAGCTAAAACATATTGCTGTAAATGAATTTTTTTGTTTTAAACAACTTTAGCCAGTTAATCTTAAGTTTATATGAATTCCAGCGCTTTTACTTAATTGAACAATTTAATTTATCTGCAGCTAGACAGAACTGAAATAACCAGTATTGGCAATGGCACCTTTGAAAAAATGGGACAGTCACTTAAAATACTCAGTTTAGTGTTTAATAATATTGAAGAGTTGCATCCTGAAGTGCTCAAGCCCTTAGTGTCTTTAACTCACCTACAGGTAAAATATAATCCTTGGCAATGCAGCTACAAAATACTTGGATTGCTTAATTGGCTAGCATTGTCTCTTATTTTTTAAAAATTCATTGTCAAAATCCCCTCAGTATGCATGGGTAGACTGTTGCATTACATTAAGTGGACTCATTTTGCAAACTGGAGTAGCCCTACTGCCAGCTCAGAAGCAACATGGAATCTATGATCTGTAGGTATCCATCACAGCACTACCACTTTGCTGACATGGCGTAAGGTAAACAGGAACAACACATTTGAGCAGTTTGTCAATGTGGAAACTAAATATGTTACTTTCTGGGAAGCAACTACAGCTACATCTGCTAACCTGTTGCCTTATGAAGAAAATGCTGCCGAAATTCCATCATAGGCAACTACAGTATTAACAGGTATAATCTGTGCTGGTATTTGCTCTGGTAATGCTGATAACAGAACCGTAGAAGAAAAAGGTTTATTTCCAACAGATGCTGCTCCTGTATCATCAAAAACATCCCTACTTTGTATGCAACAGGTTGGAAAGCTGAATCAGGCTTTTGACATTTTACTAGCATTTTTTGTTCTGGCTTGTGCTGTGATCCTGTTCTTAATGTGTAAAATTGTTTGGTGTAGGCAGAAACTAAAGGTGCTGGAAAACTATGGGGAAAGAGAATAGAATATTATGGGGTTTATCAGCCTGGCAGATACAACAAAACTGACTCAGTGCAGTCTCTAACTCAGAATTCAATGGGACATTCAGAACTGGACCAAATTAGGCTTGTCAATCAAACAGCATCTGAAAGTCAGGAACAGGTCATATTGTTTGAACATTCATCATTGTAATTTATGTCATTTGATTTGATGTTACCTTAAACATGATCTGAAATGTCAAGAAATCAAGGACTCAATTTTCTAAAATTCCTTCACTGATTAAAATCAGCTAGTTGATAGAATTGTGGAAAATAGTATAATTTGGGGTTTGCATCATCATTTGCTTCCTAAATCTTTTGAAGTTCGTTGATTTTATTAGATGTCACCCGGGAGCCACATTGTAACCAGGGTGATAGAATCAGCTTACCATGGCAACGAACAATGCTGCTATATTCCTTGTACAGCACTATCCAACTGGACATTAGGTCTGGGAACACTGAGTATACAAAGTCAGTCATTTGGGATAGATGTAGGTAATCATTAATGAGAACAAAACCATAGACAATGTGTTTCTGTCAAAAGAGAATGATGGTGTGTGGTTTCGTGTAGCGAACTGAGAAAACTGACCAGGACTGCCAAGACTGCAAGCCGAGTGGGCAAAAGATAATTCCAGCAGGGGGAGATCACGACCACCGACCCATTGACCACCTACCGAAGTAATACCGCCTACTCAAAAGAGAACAATGGAAGAGGACGACTGAGTCTGTGCAATAATTTACATGCGAAGCAAGCAAATTTGCACCAATCACCAAACAGAATAATAATGAATATGTATAAATAAAATAAATGTACATATTTTTGGTCTATATAAACCACATGAAAAAGGGATGAGGTATGCATGTTCGGTGGAGTTATCCCCCGTGCATCCAGCACTGCAATAAAGAATGCCTGCCTTTTCACACTACATTGGTGTTATGAGGTTTTATTCCTGGATTTTCGGTGACACCTCCATCTCTCGGAATTTATTAATAATCACACCCCAATCTATGGGAAAGACAGGGGGGGATACTTTCCCCCACTCTTTGACCACCACTTTCTCTTTCAGGCTAGTCATAATAGCTTTTGAGAATTTTGAATATTCTTGGGATATTCAAGGCAGAATTCTCTTATTACTGTGTCTACTGACTGTATTTCAGGGGGTGTTTAGGGTTACAAAAAAAATTTTTTGCCCCAACGCTGGATAATCATGGGAGGCATGGCATGTAGGAGAATACAGGCAAGTATCTAGAGAACTTCTCACCTCCAGTGGTGTGGAACTTCACTACTGAACAACTACAGGCCCTGATGAAGTGATATAAAGTTTGAAAGGAAAATGATGTGGCTATTCCAAAGAGGCACAACGTACTGCACTGTGCTGGGCCTGGCAAGTATCTACCAAAATATGCTTAGTACTATACAGCACCCTCAGGGGGAAGAGAGGGTTTATTGAACTGTGTGGATTCGAGGGCCTGGCATGTCAGATCCACAAGAGTATAAGGCTCTAGTGGACCACAGTGTACTATGTACCCTAATGCCATCACGCTACAAAGGGGCAGAACCCATTTCTATTTCTGGAGTGACAGGTGGATCCCAAGAGCCGACTGTATTGGAGGCTGAAGTGAGCCTCACTGGGAAGGAGTGGCAGAAGCAGCCCATTGTGACTGGCCCCGAAGCTCCGTGCATCCTTGGCATCTCAGGAGAAGGTGTTTAAAGGACCCAAGGGGGTATTGGTGGGCTTTTGGCATAGCTGCTTTGGAGACGGAAGAAATTAAACAGCTGTCCATTTTGCCTGGTCTCTCGGAAGATCCTTCCATTGTAGGGCTGCTGAGGGTCGAAGAACAACAGGTGCCAATTGCGACCACAGCACTGTACCGGCAACAATATCGCACTAACTGAGACTCCCTTATCCCCATTCATCAGCTGATCCATCAACTGGAGAGTCAGGGAGTGATCAGCAAAACTCGCTCACCCTTTAATAGTCCCATAAGGCCAGTGAGAAAATCTAATGGAGACTGGAGACTGACAATAGACTACCGTGGCCTGAATGAAGTCACACCACCGCTGAGTGCTGCCGTGCCAGACATGCTAGAACTTCAATATCAGCTGGAGTCAAAAGCAGTCAAGTAGTATGTCACCACTGACATCGCTAATGCATTCTTCTCCATCCCTTTGGCAGCAGAGTGCAGGCCACAGTTTGCTTTCACCTGGAGGGGCATCCAGTACACCTGGAATCAACTGCCCCAGAGGTGGAAACACAGCCCCACCATTTGCCATGGGCTGATCCAGATTTTGGTGGAAAATGGAATACCTGGAATGCACTGATGACATCATTGTGTAGGGTGATACAGCAAAAGTAGCTTTTGAGAAAGAGGAGATAATAGTTCAAAAGCTTCTGAAAGCCACTTTTGCCATAAAACAAAATAAAGTCAAGGGACCTGCGCAAGAGATCCAGTTTCTAGGAATAAAATGGCAAGATGTGTGTCATCAGAACCCAATGGATGTGATCAACAAAATAGCAGCTATGTCTCCACCAACCAGCAAAAAGGAAGCACAAGCCTTCTTAGGCATTGTGGGCTTTTTGAGAATGCATGGTCCAAATTACAGTCAGATTATAAGCCCTCTCTATCAAGTGACCCGGAAGAAGAATGATTTTGAATGGGGCCCTGAGCAACGACAAGCATTTGAACAAATTAAACGGGACATAGTTTATGCAGTAGCTCTTGGGCCACTCCGGTCAGGACAAGATGTTAAAAATGTGTTCTACACCACAGCCAGGGAGAATGGCCCAACCTGGAGTCTGGTAGAAAGCACCAGGGCAGACTCGAGGCCATCCCCTGGGTGTTTGGAGTCAGGGATACAGAGGATCTGAGGCCTGCTATACTCCAACTGAAAAACAGATATTGGCAGCATATGAAGGAGTTCGAGCTGCTTCGCAAGTCTTTGGCACTGAGGCACAGCCCCTCTTAGCACCCCAACTGCCAGTGCTGGGCTGGATGTTCAAAGTGAGGGTCCCCGCTACACATCATGGAACTGATGATACATGGAATCATAGTCATAGGTTGGAAAAGATCTCTAAAATCATGAAGTCCAACTGTCAACCCAACAACACCATGTGTACTAAACCATGTCCCGAAGTGCCACATCTACACGTTTTTTAAACACTTCCAGGGATGGTAACTCCACCACTTCCCTGGGCAGCCTGTTCCAATGCCTGACCACTATTCCAGCAAAGAAATTTTTCCTTTTATCCAGTCTAAACCTCCCCTGATGCAACTTGAAGCTATTTCCTTTCATCCTATCGCTAGTTATTTGAGAGAAGAGACCAACACCTGCCTCACTACAACCTCCTTTCAGGTAGCTGTAGAGAGCAATAAGGTCCCCCCTCAGCCTTCTTTTCTCCAGACTAAACAACCCCATTTCCCTCAGATGTTCCTCATAAGACTTGTTCTCTAGACCCCTCACCAGCCTCATTGCCCTTCTCTGGACACACTCCAGCAACTCAATGTCTTTCTTGTAGTGAGGGGTCTAAACCTGAATACAGTACTCCAGGTGCGGCCTCACCAGTGCCGAGTACAGGGGGACGATCACCTCCCTACTCCTGCTGGCCACACTATTCTTGATAAAAGCCAGGATGACATTGGCCTTCTTGGTCACCTGGGCCCACTGCATGGAGTAAGTGGGTCACACTGATCACACAGCAAGCTTGAACAGGAAACCCCAGTCGACCAGGGATTCTGGAAGTGATCATGGACTGGCAAGAAGGCAAAGACTTCAGAATGTCACCAGAGGAGAAGGAGGTGACATGTGCTGAAGAGGCCCCACTGTACAATAAGCTACCAGAAAATGAGAAGCAATATGCCCTGTTCATGGATGGGTCCTGTAGCGTTGTGAGAAAGCATCAGAGGTGGAAGGCTGCTGTACGGAGCCTTTCACAAGTCACAGAAAACGCAGAAGGACAAGGTGAATGGAGCCAGTTTGCAGAGGTGAAAGCCATCCAGCTGGCTTTAGACATTGCCAGTCAACAAAAGTAGCCAGTACTCTATCATCTCGCCCCAGAAATATTTGAGTCAGACATTGGGACTTATTTCCAGTCAAGCTCATGGACACCTCGGCCAAAGAACATGGTATTTAGTGGGTATATTGCATTCCCTGTCATGCACCAGCCTTAGGCAAAATTAAATGAAACAATGGACTACTAAAAACTACACTGAGAGCAGTGAGGGGTGGGACCTTCAGACATTGGAATACACATTTAGCAAAAGCCATCTGGTTAGTTAACACCAGGGGATCTACCAATCGAGCTTGCCCTGCCCAATCAAAACTTCCACATACTGTAGAAAGGGATATGGTCCCTGTAGTGCACATGAAGAATACGCTAGGGAAAACATTCTGGGTTGGTCCTGCCTCAGGCAAAGGCAAACCCATCAGTGGGATCGCTTTTGCTCAGGGACCTCGGTGCACTTGGTGGGTGATGTGGAAGGATGGGGAAGTCTGATGTGTACAGAACCAAAGAATCACAGATTGGTAGGGGTTGGAAGGGACCTCTGTGGGTCATCTAGTCCAACCCTCCTGCCAAAGTAGGGTCACCTACAGTAGGCTGCACAGGACCTTGTCCAGGCGGGTCTGGAATATCTCCAGAGAAGGAGACTCCACAACCTCCCTGGGCAGCCTGTTCCAGTGCTCCGTCACCCTCAGAGTGCAGAAGTTCTTCCTCATGGTCAGACGGAACTTCCTGTGCCTCAGTTTGTGCCCATTGTCCCTTGTCCTGTCACTGGGCACCACTGAAAAGAGCTTGGCCCCATCCTCCTGACACCCACCCTTCAGATATTTGTAAGTATATATGAGGTCCCCTCGCAGCCTTCTCTTCTTCAAGCTGAACAAGCCCAGCTCCCTCAGCCTCCCCTCGTAGGAGAGATGTTCCAGTCCCCTCATCATCCTTGTAGCCCTCCACTGGACTCTCTCCAGTAGCTCCTCATCTTTCTTGAACTGGAGAGCCCAGAACTGGACAGAGTACTCCAGAGGAGGCCTCACTAGGGCAGTGTAGAGGGGAAGGAGAACCTCCCTCGACCTGCTGGCCACACTCTTCTTGATGCATCCCAGGATCCCATTGGCCTTCTTGGCAGCCAGGGCACACTGCTGGCTCATGGTTAACCTGTCGTCCATCAGGACACCCAGGTCCCTCTCCGCAGAGCTGCTCTCCAGCAGGTCCACCCCAAGCCTGTACTGGTGCATGGGGTTGCTCCTCCCCAGGTGCAGGACCCTGCATTTGCCTTTGTTGAACCTCATCAGGTTCCTCTCTGCCCAACTTTCCAGCCTATCCAGGTCATGCTGAATGGCAGCACAGCCCTCCGGTGTATCTACCACTCCTCCCAGTTTGGTGTCATCAGCAAACTTGCTGAGGGTACACTCTAACTCTTCATCCAGGTCGTTGATGAAGAAGTTGAACAAGACTGGGCCCAGTACTGATCCCTGGGGGACACCACTAGTTACCGGCCTCCAACTAGACTCAGCGCCGCTGATGACAACCCTCTGAGTTCTGCCATTCAGCCAGTTCTCAATGCACTTCACCGACCACTCATCTAGCCCATACTTCCTGAGCTTCCCTAGGAGGATAGTATGGGAGACTGTGTCAAAAGCCTTGCTGAAGTCTAGGTAGACAACATCCATGGCTCTCCCTTCGTCTACCCAGCCAGTCATGTCATCATAGAAAGCTATTAGATTGGTCAGGCATGATTTCCCCTTGGTACCTCATGGGGATTTGATTTTGGATGAGAATAGCCAATAAATTAAATTTTATGACGTTATTTTCTCAAGAACCCTGTCACTGTCTGTCAGCACTGCTACAGTTACTATATGCCGTTTAAATGGTACTGTAGTAAGAATCACACAAACTAATGAAGGATGATCTTAGATGAAACTAAGTAAATTGCAGTGGTGATGGAATTAGGCTTGGCTTCAACAACTGGTGCCCAGCAATTTCATCAGTATTGACATCTTCAACCTGTTGACCAGGAACACATCCATGTGCGATATACCAATCACAAGCTCCAGATGCAGCATGCAACCATTCAACACCACACATCATTTCTCCTGCCCTGAAAGACTGTTATGACAGCTGGAGCCCAAAGCCATCGATTAAATGAACTCAACAGCCATTTTAGAGGGATGGTCCATAGACTGAAGGAATGAAGACTGGAAAAGTGTTGGTGATTAATTGGAAATTATGGGACCTGGGCGTGATGTAGATGGTATAGAATAAGGGGTGGATTATGTCCTGGTTTCAGCTGGGATGATAGTGTTATTTTTCACAAGAAGCTTGGAGGGGACACAGCCAGGACAGCTGACCCAAACTAGCCAAACAAATGGTATATTTGATACCATGCGATGCCATGCTCGTGATATAGCTGGGGTAGCTGCCCAGGGGACTATATAGATGGGGGAGCTGTCTGGGGGAGGGTAATTTCTGCTCAGGAGTGCGCTAGCCATCAGGCGGTGAGAAAATTGCACCATGTATTCCTTGTTTTCTATATTCTTTTTATCAGTATTATTCTTGTTATTTTTCTTTTCCTTTGCTGTTCTGTTAAACTGTCCTTATTCCGACCCACGAGTTTTGCCTTTTTGTTCTGATTCTCATCCCGATTGCACCAAGGGGGAGGAGTGAATGAGCGGCTGCGTGGTACTTAGTTGCCAGCTGGGGCATAAGTTATATTTGATAAGTGTTATATTTGATAAGTGTTATATTTGTTTTTTCACTTAATAGCTGTGTTTGCGTGGTATTAGATGTTACAGTTTTAAGTGTTATATTTCTAAATTTTCATTTTTTACTGATATCTTCAGAAATAATGTACTTAAATGTCAGTGGAAGCTAGTTAACTAAGTTTTCATTAGTAGATATGCTGCTGTGCCCATGTAATAGAAGATTTTGGAGTGGGCAAAGGTTGAGTTTGAACAAGCCTAATTCTGTGCTCTCTACAGAAGAACACGGTGGTTCCCTCTGAAGGTGCATCCCTTCTACTGACAAGCTGCTATAGGAGTTGTTTGTGAGGTGTGTGTCTCAATATCTATAGTGGTGGAGCGTGAAAGGAAATTGATGCTGTCAGAGCTGTCTGTGCAACCAAAGAGTTGGACCATTTAGAAGCCATCTTTTGGAAAGGAGTCATCCTCTAATATCCAGCTTGACAACAATTTTGATTAGACTGCAATAAGGTATTCACAGAATCACAGAATCAAGAGATTCATTATGCAGTTATGGGGAAATGCCTTTCTTTTGCAGTTGGTAGCTTTTATATTTAAAAGTTTGCACTAGGAAACAGATCCTTTCATGTACATGTGTGGTTCATATGTCTACCTATTAAAATCATTAGAGAATAGATTAGAAGAGTCAATTGAGTCTGCCCTCATGAAGCAAAATGGCACATAAGTTTCCATTTACTCACCAGTCCCTTACTAGATTCCCATTCATAATATTTATCAGGTTTATGGTCAGCCATAGGATTCCCCTGGAAATGTCTTAGCTGCTTCATTACTGATTTTTAGGAACCCCTTAACACTGTGCAGCTCCTAAGGGGGGGGGGGGGGGGAATAATTAATTTACATTGCTCACAGTATGTGTAAATTAATCTCCATTTGTCCCATTCCACCTCTTCCCCTGGCTAATGAAATAAGAATAAGGAATTAATTAATCTTTCTTAAATCTACTGTACACTAGTAAAGATATGAAACGAAACTTTTCCTTTTTTTGGCATTTACTGCTTCATCCTTGTGAATGTAGAAAAGCAGAAAAGATTTTCTCCTCTTCCTTTTAACATTTAAAAAGGTATGTTTTCCCATACAGAATTTTTCCTCCCTTTCTGATAAGCTGAGGAAGATGCATGGCAAACACAGGGACCGTTTTAATTATCCCTCAAAATTTATCGTGACATGTTTTATTTAGCTGATGTTAAAGCTTTATTTACAGTGGCTATGTAATTGAAATTCAAATTCTGAGTTTTTGCATAAAAACTCAAAATAATAAAAATGTTGGATAGCTGCACATATTGGAAATTGACAGAATGAGAAAAACGTATATCACTTTTTTCAGAACAGATGTGGTCTGTTTTTTCTTTTGTAAAGCTTTTATTCTTTTATCTGACAAATTATGCAAATTTTGAAATAAAAGGTTTGAGATTATTCATGTACAAGCTGCCCTAAATATGTTTGCTGCATTTTGTTTTCATTATAGCCAAGTTAAATTTTATTTATAGGTGGCATAAAAGATCCTTTCTGTAATAAAAAATAATGTTCATATGTGTTAATTACATCTTTGAAACTGGATCCTGAGTCTTTTAGATCCTAACAAATTTGTAGAAGTTATAAACCTCTAATTCTGGGCCTGTCTTTCGATAATTTTTCTGCATACCAAATGAGATTTTGTCCCGATAACTTAGGGAAACTAGGTAGTTATAAAACCAGTTATAAATTTATGCTGTTGTTCTGTTGCTCATTTGGATTATATGCAGTTCAAAGGGGGAACTGCTTAAATGCTGCCTTACTCCTGAATTAAATTTTAGTATGGACAGTATTAACTGCTCTGTTTTGAAACCAAAGTTCATCTAAACACAATGTACCTGTCTTTTCTGAATCTACTCATATGACTTTCTGTAATCGATGGCCTTGCTGGACTTGTCGAATGCAAGATGAAAGACAAACTCACAAACTCTGACTGAGGTGTCTCTTGACTGAGGTGTCAAGAGCCAAAGAGTTAACAAAGGAAGTAATTAACTGGTGCTTATATTATCAGACAAAAGTAAAGGGGGATAGCCCATCACTGTAAACCAAGTGATCTGTGGGGCGTCAGGGAGGCTGTGCAGCCAGAGATTGCTTCAGAGATTGCTTTGGATAAAGCACAGATGGCCCCTGAATGCACATACCAAGATGCCCGCTCCGAAGGCGTGTCACACTGCTGAGTCCCGCTTCTGACGACACGACATTCCATGCCAAGAGCCAATCGATACACAATAATTGACTTAGTCCCACCTCGCAAAAAGATTTCCAAACGTATAAAAATTGGCACTTGCAAACTCTCTTTGGGAGGAGGAGCCAAGCGAGAACTTCACCTGACGGACGGGTCGACGGGCCTGAACCTCTCTTCCCCCCCCTCCCCAAGAAGGGACGCCTTTTTGGTAAGAGTCGCGCCTCTGACTTTGTCAGATGTATCCCCAGGAACACATTGTTAACTAAAGTGCTAAACTATTACTTTGAGCTCAACTTTTGTAGACAGTGCATTTATCAACGGCAATTCCGAATCTGTGATACCTGTTGCTTGAATAAATTACCTATTGCTTCAACTTTGCGAAACTGTTTCAGCGGAAGTCCTTGGAAGGGCTCTGACAGGCAAGTTGAATCTGAGAAGTGGCTATGTCACCGAAAATCCGGGAATAAAACCTCATAACACCAATGTAGTGTTAAAAGGCAGACATTCTTTATTGCAGTGCTGGATGCACGGGGGATAATTCCACCGAACGTGCATACCTCATACCTTTTCCGTACAGTTTATATAGATCAAAAATATACATATTTATTTTATTCATGCATATTCAGTATTATTCTCCTTGGCGATTGGTGTAAACTTTTCTTGCTTCTTACGTAGATTGTTGTGCAGACTCAGTTACCCTCTTCTATTGTTACTTTTTGAGTAGGTGGTATTACTTGAGTAGGGGGTCAGTGAGTCGGTGGTCGCGATCTCCCCCTGCCGGAATTACCTTTTACCTATTAGGCTCGCAATCTTGGCAATCCTGGTCAGTTTCTTCAGTCCGCTTCACAGAACCACACTCCATCATTTCTCTTGACAAAAACACAATTACCCACTATGGTTAGCATTAATGCTTACCTAGAGACTAGACCCTCTGTTTCAAGACCTAATGTCCAGGTGGGTAGGGCTGTACCAGGAACATAGCAGCACTGTTCATGTTTATGGTCAACTGATTCTGTCACCCTGGTTACAGCTACACACTTAACCCTTTAGACATAAACCGTTGACCAAGTCTGGGACTAGGAGTTGATCCAGCCGCACCTATACTCTCCTCTGAGAGAGAGTTTAGAAAGCAAGGGGATCTTCTCTGAACCTCGTGACTCAATGGGAGGGCTCTCCTTTTGCCGCTTATCAGACTCCCCTTATCCCCCCTTTAATGCGTCACTTTCCAATGTATTGCTTGAAAAAAGCAGGATAATTTTAGACTTTTAAAAGGTATTGTGGGAGTCGACTGGGCCGCAGGCGGCCTTGATGATCTTGGTGAATTTCAGCTATATCCTTGAGCTAAAAATATTGTGCAGCTGTGGTTGAAGAACAGGAGGAAAGGAACAAAGAAACAGGATGCGAGACCCCAACTCCTAGCCAAGCGTGAAGTTCGGGTGAACGACGCATGGTGATCAATCAGAAGAACAAAGGAACCGTGTGCCAAGAGACCCTCACCAATGAGATTCTGGGGGTGGGGGACAAGGGAATATAAAAATGTTATGGATACCCAATAAAGTGCTTCTGTTTCTGCTTCTGTCTGCTTTCTTTTGCTTTGCATGCTTGCTTTTTGACTGCCGTAACTTATTGTGGCGTACTGCCACAGGTATTATGTTGATTTGCATGGCTCTTTCATCCTCTTCTAATGAAAATAAGACCCAATGCATTTTATATTGCTATTGAACTTTTAATACAGGTTTTTTCTGGGCTTTTTCAAAGAACAGAGAGCATATAATGTCTTTTATTTTTCCCCAGCATGTGTCTTATATTCTAAAAATAGTTGCATTTTTTAATGATTCCATACTTGGCAAACATTTCAGTGAGTCTTTGGTAGGAAGAAACTTCATGTCTCATTTAAAAGAAAAAGAAGAAGGTGGAGATGTTGATATCTTTACTGAAAGCTGCAGGCAACAGTTACTACATTCTGTAGCATTGCTTTCCTAAAAAAAAAAAAAAATTACCATGAAATTTCTATCTTTCACTGAAGAAAAAAGTAAAATATCATTCCTCATTTATGCCATAAAGTACAAATGTGCTCTCCAAGTGAAGAAATTAGTGATTTCTCTATGTGCTTTGGAGCTAACTATCTAGAACAGTATTTTGGATCTTCAACCGCTGTTCTCAATTTCTTCCGGAAATATCACAGATCATTGGACACACAAGTTACTCAAATGGACCCCTCTGTCTGTTCCTCCTATGAATCTGCAAGTCTGGAAAAAACCCATAGAGTTAATGAGCACTATGCCTACAATATTTATTTGCATGTTGGTTAATTAATGTAACCACCCTGAATAGACTGACCATAATTAGCCCTGCAGCAGATGAAAAGCCTATGCCTTCATTAGGTCAAATGCCTTTCTCCTCCTCTGTCATGGTTGGGAAGATCATGGTTATATGCCCTTCTTACCATACAGGCATGTAAATTCTCAAGGCAAGGGTACGTGTCTAAACATAAGTGTTGTTTTGGGTGTTGTGGGGGTATTCAGTCTAGCCTTCAGCTCATGCTGGGTAAAGTTGCTCATCTCTTTTTAACTCCCAAGTGATACCTATGAGCCCTTTGCAGTTGTCTTTAAATATAAATGGCAGGAGGTGGCTGTGTTTAAGCAGAGAAATCCTACCTCTACCTCTCTCACTAGTCAGAGAAATTGCTTTTGTGCTGAACTGGGTGCACACATTTTTTACCTACTGTGGGGAGTCATTCAACTGCTTAGGAGGGTGAAGAAATACTTATAAGGCTGGACAGAGAAAACAAGAGGGAAGTGTACCATCTTTACAAGCTGCCCTTTGCTCAAGGGTTTGTGTGTAGATTTTGTGTTGAATAGTGATGGGAGAAAATGCGTAAATGTGTTAGGAATAGAAGGCAGTACCCTGACCTCCTACTCACAGGAGCATGCCTCCTCCACTCAGTTCTTGAGTCCTGTGCTAATGTATTCTTTCTTCTATTAAATTTGCAATTATTTCTAGGTTTTCAACAGCAGCACATAAGGTTTCATTCTATTCAAGAAAAAACTATTTCAAAGTTAATGTTTCTTGCACATTTCTGAAAACTTTAAGCCATTTGTGTAATTAAAAAAAAATTGAATTAGCTGCTTGGTAGCATGCTCAGCTAAGCATAAAGCAATGCAAATAATGCTTAGTAAATGTGCTACACAGTTATTGAGTAAATTTGCTGTTTAGTTCCTTTAGCTAAGTTACTTTCCTGTTCTTTTCCATTGTTATCAAAGATAAATTTTGTTCTTTTCCAGTGTTATCCAAGATAAATTTTGTCGTATCATCAAAATTTCAGTGGAAGGGCTGCATGATGTTATGACTGAAGATACTGAAACAGGAACATATAAAGAGTAAGTGGAAAATCTAATTAATTTTTGTGTGTTTGACAGAAGTAGTACTGCTATATATGTAGTCTTTTGATTGGAAAAATCTGTAGGCAGTTGAGACATGCTCATAAGAGTTCTGTTTTCACAATAGTGGATGTTTTAGGAAGATAGGAAATTCTTAGTCTTAAGAAAAATAATTGTAATGGGGAAGGGAGGGCTTAAAATGAAAATCAATATAACTTTTTATACTGTTCGTTAAGTTATCTACTAAATGAGGCTGGTCCAGTCCTTGTGAGGGGAAGTAGAGAATTTAAAGGACACTCCGGGTGCCCCCTCCGACTTTTGCAGGTAAATCAATTTCCCAAGATTTCAGAAGTTTATGAGGCAGTTCTGAGATTTAACTGGTCCTTGCTGCCATTTAGGGGTCAGTCTAGCCATGTCTGAGAGAGCCCTACAGAGTCCCTCTGAAGTTTTGAGAGAGCAGGGGGGTCTTCAGCCCTGGGATGTGGCCTTACATAGCACATTGAAATGACAGAGGTACACAGTGGTAGCAGTTAACTCAGAGCCATTCACCACACACGTAACATCTACTTTGCTCCCCCTCACCCTCGGCACATCCCCTACATTTTTCTCTGTTTACTCCCATACCAGCAAAAGTCCTATTTTCATGAAGAAATGCAACACTCTGCAGAGGCTGAGAAGGACCAGTGACATATCCCACAGGGACTTATGCCAAAACTCAGAAACCTAAAAGCAAGCCTGTTTCCCCACTTAACTACAAAAACTTTGCTCCTCCCGTATGAAAGTGGAAGTCTTTTGCCTCTGCAGCATTTGCTCCTGCACCTTTTGCCTCTTGTCCAAAAAAAAAATAAATGTATTTAGTAAAGAAGAACATAAAAGGATTGCATTAAGTCCGTCACTGGGAAAAGACATTTTTTTCCATTTAGATACAGCCCTTTCCTGAGTTACTGAAGCTAAAATATTCTTCCAAAAAGCTCAGCATGAAATGCAGAGACGAAGTCCCAAGTTTATGCCTTTATTTTTCTCAGGGAGGTTTTTGTGCAGCTCTACATTAGTCTGAGCCGAGTTGCCTGAAATAGAGGCTCCTGTTGGTCCAAGTGATCAATTTTGAACTCTTCTTAAACTGAAGAGTCTAGCAATGCGCTTTGCACAATCTGCACATTTCAATATGAATAATTTTTGGAGGAAAACTTTTAGAAATTGCCATTCTGAGTTCAGGACAAGGGGCAATGGGCACAAACTGAAACATAGGAAGTTCCGTCTGAACATGAGGAAGAACTTCTTCCCTCTGAGGGTGACGGAGCACTGGAACAGGCTGCCCAGAGGGTTGTGGAGTCTCCTTCTCTGGAGATATTCAAGACCCGCCTGGACAAAGTCCTGTGCAGCCTGCTGTAGATGACCCTGCTTTGGCAGGGGAGTTGGACTAGATGACCCACAGAGGTCCCTTCCCACCCCGAACATTCTGTGATTCTGTGTGATTCTGTGATTCTGTGATTCCAAAGGAGTCAGAGACAGAGTATGTTTGGAGAGTGTCATTGTCGGGGGGGGGGGATGATCAGATATTGTTAAGCGAAAACGAAGCCGAGGGCCAGGAGTGTTTTTAACTACTGGTGTTCGTCACGCACCCTGGTCCCTCACCCAGAGAGCAGCCTATTGTGCGGGAGGTCTTCACCCTTTGGAGAGGGGAGATCCCCTTGCTATTGTGGGGACGGTCGACCAATTAGTAGAAAATGTACAAAAGGCAGCATGCCTACAAATGATGTACGATCAGCAGCTAAGATCCAGACAGGAGTCCCCAATGTTGATACCGGTCGACCCAGAACGGATGACTCCTCTCATAAGGGGCCTCCCCGATTCTCTAAAAGCTATTGGTGTTCAATTGCAAGGGAAAATACAAGCGATGGCTCAGGGCAAAAGGGCTGTCACTGCATTAGAAGGGATAGTAACCCCTAATCGCAAACCCCAGGAGAGAAAATTGTGGACTTGTAGGGGGGTCGCTCAGGAATTAATTAATTATGGATGAAAATACGGCCCAGTGACTGCTCCATCTGCCAAAACGGACCCAAAAGGTTTAAGGCGCACTGAACTGAAATTTGCCCCACACTCGACTAAGAGTAAAAGGGTGCCCCTCATAACACCACTGGGGGTGAGAGATATAGGACACAGGTGTAACGGTCTGTGGACCACGGGATGGTGGAAAGGTATTCCCCGAGATCTTATGGATGGGTTGCCAATCGACAAACTGGAGAGGTTAGTGTTAGGGTGGCCTGAAAGTCCACCAGTTAAAAATGAGCGCCCCATTCCTAGTGCCCCCGTTCCGGAGCCAACCCCTTCCCCTGGACCATGGGAAACTGATCCCTTCGCCCCCTGGTAGTGAGCGGGGAGCAAAGGCTGGGTATATATCAGACAGCTCACTGAAAGCCACCAGGGTGACCTATTAATTACTTGCTTTGTGGAGCCTAAGCTAGTGCCAATAACATTCCTGGTAGATACTGGAGCTCAAATTTTGGCTATTAAAATCGAAGATGCAGTGCAAAGCAGCATAACTTTGTCTAAGTGGCATATGTTTGTTGCAGATGCTTTTGGCAATGTTAAAGCACGAATATTAGCTGTTGCGGGTTTGCGGTTGCCCGGGGAAGATGTGGCCACTCTGGTAACAATGATTGTAGAGCAATTCCCACTTAACCTTTTAGGACTTGATGTTCTGAAATGTAAAGTGTGGATTGATGATAAAGGGAGGAAATGGGCATTTGGCACACTGTCAATAGATATACGGCTTTTACACGCTTCGCCCTTGTTACCGCCTTCTTGACTAACAAACGCTAAGCCCTGTCCCTACCTTTAGGGGCACAGGAGGGGATCACTCCAGTACTGGAGGAGTTAAAACCACAGGGAATCATAGTGCCAACCCACTTCCCTTTTAATTCCCAGGTATGGCCTGTTCACAAGCCAAAAGGGAAATGGAGACTAACTGTAGACTATCAGATGCTTAATGCTAACTCAGGTCCGTTAACAGCCACTGTGCTGAACATTGTCGACCTCATAGCATCTATCCAGGAACAAGCTCATCCCATTATGGCAAATACTGATGTTAAAGATATGTTTTTCATGGTGTCCTGGTTTTGGTTAAAACAGAACTGATTCTCTTTTAGTGAATCTTCCTTACAGCTAAGTTCTTCTAAGTAATTGCATTTTTCTGAAAAAGCTGATAACACCTAATGTTTATAGTCTTACTGAGCTAACGCTAGGAAAGGAATGCAGAAAAAGGCCCCTGTTTATAATTATTCCTATAGCAGCCAAGGTCACTGACAGATCTCTTAGGTCCCGCAAGTGAGGAGTCGGAAGGGGTCGTACATGCGGGCAGGGGCAGACAGGACAGGTGACTTGATATTGACTAACTAGGTATTCCATGCCATGCACGTCATACTCAGTTTAAAGCTGGGGCATCACAGAATCACAGAATCACAGAATCACAGAATGGTAGGGGTTGGAAGGGACCTCTGTGGGTCATCTAGTCCAACCCTCCTGCCGAAGCAGGGTCACCTACAGCAGGCTGCACAGGACCTTGTCCAGGCGGGTCTTGAATATCTCCAGAGAAGGAGACTCCACAATCTCCCTGGGCAGCCTGTTCCAGGGCTCCGTCACCCTCAGAGTGAAGAAATTCTTCCTCATGTTCAGACGGAACTTCCTGTGCCTCAGTTTGTGCCCATTGCCCCTTGTCCTGTCTCTGGGCACTACTGAAAAGAGCTTGGCCCCATCCTCCTGGCACTCACCCGTCAGATATTTATAAGCATTTATTAGGTCCCCTCGCAGCCTTCTCTTCTTCAAGCTGAACAAGCCCAGTTCCCTCAGCCTCTCCTCGTAGGAGAGATGTTCCAGTCCCCTCACCATCCTTGTAGCCCTCCACTGGACTCTCTCCAGTAGCTCCTCATCCTTCTTGAACTGGGGAGCCCAGAACTGGACAGAGTACTCCAGATGAGGCCTCACTAGGGCAGAGTAGAGGGGAAGGAGAACCTCCCTCGTCCTGCTGGCCACACTCCTCTTGATGCATCCCAGAATGCCATTGGCCTTCTTGGCAGCCAGGGTACACTGCTGGCTCATGGTTAACCTGTTGTCCACCAGCACACCCAGGTCCCTCTCCACAGAGCTGCTCTCCAGCAGGTCCGCCCCAAGCCTGTACTGATGCATGGGGTTGTTCCTCCCCAGGTGCAGGACCCTGTATTTGCCTTTGTTGAGCCTCATCAGGAAACTCAGTATCAGTTTTGTATATTTTGTATTATTTCTCTTATTAGTAGTATTATTAGTATTATTAGTATTATTAGTGTTATTAATAAAACTTTTTATATTCAATGTGTAAGTCTCTCTCCCTTTTGCTCCTTTTCCCTTCCTCTGGTGGGAGGTTGGGGGTTAATAGAGACCATCTGCCACTTTGTTTATTGACGCCCTGCTTTAAACCGGGACACATGATCCCTTTACAACCAGAAGACCAAGAGCCCTTTGCATTTACTTGGGAGGGGCAACAGTTCACCTTCACCCAGCTCCCCCAGGGATATAAGTATTCCCCTACTCTAGCTCACCATGCCTTAACAGGAGAATTAGAATTGATTCCTTTGGAGGAAGGTGTGAAGACTGGGTATTCGGTCTCCCAGCTGCCTCAGTGTGATTACTCCAACCTGCACCGGAATTACCCCCTTCAGAAACTGTAAATGTTAAACCTTACCCTCTTTCCTTAACCGCTGCCATACCTAACATAGCCGAACTGATTACGACCCTACAGGAACAAGCCCACCAGATTTTGGCAATTATTAACGTGAAAGATATGTTGGTTTTAGTTCCCTTGCAGGAAGCAGAGAAACCGCTTTGCTTTTAACTGGGAAAATGTACAGCTTATTTTTACAGGTCTCGCCCAGGAACACTGCCATTCACAGACCATTGTAATTCAATCACTGTAATTCAATCAGGTCTAAGGGCAGCCACTTCACTGCTGGGGTGGTTCAGCAATGGGCAAAAGGCAAGGGAATCTACTCTCAAGCTAAAGGCCTGTGCATCTCTGACTAAAGTAAACAACCGCTGACTCACCGAATTTTCCCCCAGACCCCCCTCCCTTCTCCCAAGGAGAAGGGAAAAGGAAAAAAAGATGGGAGGGGAACCTTGCTTAACCTATATACCTGGATAGCCACTGATGCTCACAGAAAATATCCGGTGGGATCAATACCTGTCGCGTTAATTTGGCAGAAAATAAACCCCCTTGCTTTCTAACGGTCTTCACCGAAGTGAGAGGCTAGGTGCGGCAAGGTTTAAATTCGGAGTGATGTCCAATTTGCCACTACCAGTCCAGTCGCGTTTAATATGTATATTACAGAATCACAGAATCACAGAATCACAGAATCACAGAATCACAGAATCACAGAATAGTAGGGGTTGGAAGGGACCTCTGTGGGTCATCTAGTCCAACCCCCCTGCCGAAGCAGGGTCACCTACAGTAGGCTGCACAGGATCTTGTCCAGGCGGGTCTTGAATATCTCCAGAGAAGGAGACTCCACAACCTCCCTGGGCAGCCTGTTCCAGTGCTCCGTCACCCTCAGAGGGAAGAAGTTCTTCCTCATGTTCAGACGGAACTTCCTGTGCCTCAGTTTGTGCCCATTGCCCCTTGTCCTGTCACTGGGCACCACTGAAAAGAGCTTGGCCCCATCCTCCTGACACCCACCCTTCAGATATTTGTAGGCATTTATAAGGTCCCCTCGCAGCCTTCTCTTCTTCAGGCTGAACAAGCCCAGTTCCCTCAACCTCTCCTCGTAGTGGAGATCTTCCAGTCCCCTCACCATCCTTGTAGCCCTCCGCTGGACTCTCTCCAGTAGCTCTTCATCCTTCTTGAACTGGGGAGCCCAGAACTGGACACAGTACTCCAGATGAGGCCTCACTAGGGCAGTGTAGAGGGGAAGGAGAACCTCCCTTGTCCTGCTGGCCACACTCTTCTTGATGCACCCCAGGATCCCATTGGCTTTCTTGGCAGCCAGGGCACACTGCTGGCTCATGGTTAACCTGTCGTCCACCAGGACACCCAGGTCCCTCTCCGCAGAGCTGCTCTCCAGCAGGTCCACCCCAAGCCTGTACTGGTGCATGAGGTTGTTCCTCCCCAGGTGCAGGACCCTGTACTTGCCCTTGTTGAACCTCATCAGGTTCCTCTCTGCCCAGCTTTCCAGCCTATCCAGGTCACGCTGAATGGCAGCACAGCCTTCTGGTGTATCTACCACACCTCCCAGTTTGGTGTCATCAGCAAACTTGCTGAGGGTACATTCTAACTCTTCATCCAGGTCGTTGATGAAGAAGTTAAACAAGACTGGGCCCAGTACTGACCCCTGAGGGACACCACTTGTCACCAGCCTCCAACTAGACTCAGCGCCGCTGATGACAACCCTCTGAGTTCTGCCATTCAGCCAGTTCTCTATCCACTTCACCGACCACTCATCCAGCCCACACTTCCTGAGCTTCCCTAGGAGGATATCATGGGAGACTGTGTCGAAAGCCTTGCTGAAGTCAAGGTAGATAACATCCACGGCTCTCCCTTCGTCTACCCAGCCAGTCATGTCATCGTAGAAAGCTATCAGATTGGTCAGGCATGATTTCCCCTTGGTGAATCCATGCTGACTACTCCTGATAACCTTCTTTTCTTCCACTTGCTTGATGATGGCCTCCAGGATAAGCTGCTCCATCACCTTTCCCGGGATGGAGGTGAGGCTGACCGGCCTGTAGTTCCCTGGGTCCTCCTTCTTGCCCTTTTTGAAGATTGGAGTGACATTGGCCTTTCTCCAGTCCTCGGGCACCTCTCCTGTCCTCCAGGACCTCTCAAAGATGATGGAGAGTGGCTCAGCAACGACATCCGCCAGCTCCCTCAGCACTCGTGGGTGCATTCCATCGGGGCCCATGGATTTGTGGACGTCCAGATCGCTTAAGCGATCCCTCACACAGTCCTCCTCGACCAAGGGAAAGTCGTTCTCTTTGTAGGCTTCATCTCTTACCTCCGGGGCCTGGGATTCCTGAGGGCCAGTCTTAGCACTGAAGACTGAAGCAAAGAAGGCATTCAGTAGCTCTGCCTTCTCCGCATCCTCCGTCACCAGGACACCCGCCTCATTCAGCAGCGGCCCCACGTTGTCCCTAGCCTTCCTTTTGCTGCTGATGTAGTTGAAGAAGCCCTTCTTGTTGTTTTTGACATCCCTTGCCAGCTTCAATTCCAGGTGAGCCTTGGCCTTCCTCGTCGCATCCCTGCATGCTCTCACTACGTTTCTGTACTCTTCCCAAGTGGCCTGTCCCTCTTTCCACATTCTATGCACCTTTCTCTTCTGCCTGATCTCCGCTAGAAGCTCCTTGTTTAACCATGCAGGTCTCCTGCCTCCTTTGCTAAATTTCTTTCTCAGGGGGATGCATTGCTCCTGTGCATGGAAGAAGTGTTGTTTAAAAAGCGACCAGCACTCATGGACCCCCCTGCCTTCGAGAGCCCTGGCCCACGGGATTCCTCCCAGTAGCTCCTTGAAGAGGGCAAAGTCAGCCCTCCTGAGGTCCAGGGTTTTGATCCTGCTTATCGCCCTGCTTCCTCCACGCAGGATCCTGAACTCGACCATTTCATGGTCACTGCCGTCGAGTCTACCTCCAACCTTCACATCTTAAACTACCTTCACAACCTTCACATATTAAACTACCACGATTCTGGATACACTAATAGCAGTCTGCACCTTCAGTCCAGTCGTGCTCATGAACTAGCACGGCCGCATTCGGTCGCGTTCAGTGAGAAACTGTGACAACTGGCTACTTAAACAGTGCAGTTTTAATTGTGCAACAGGTATAGAGGTTTTTTGAATTGCCGGTGATAGTGACTGTCTGCAAGAAAGCACGTGCAAATATAAAACATGTGAAAAGGTTATAAATAATACAGCCTGGCTATAAACATTAGAGAGTAACTATTCCCGAGAAAAGCGCTTAGTTTAAGTCTCACCCAAGGCGTCCCAAGGAGGGGAGAAGCAAGGCTCATCCCGTCGGCCAATCCCAGTTGTCGGAGGCAGTCTGAGGTGGAGTTTCCCTTGACTTGCTCACGGTGTTATCTTCTTTTTCTCCGAAGATCTACGATGTTGTCTTCTTCTCCTCCGAAGATCTTCTCTGAAAATCCCCCATTTCCCTGGCTATTTTTATATTCTTTGTACCTTTAAGGTGGAGTTTGAGTGACTGTAGTCATACATACCTTTTATCATGATTGGTGTAAAATTCTCTCGCTTCATGTTTAAAGGTCTAGTTTACGAAAAAATGAGAGCGCAGATCGAAGAGGGGTGGTCGCACCTCGGAGGTGGGTAGCCTTTGGGATGGAGGTGTGTTTTGGTATTAAAATGATATTAAAACAAGCAAAGTTCACGAGAGGGTAGCACTTTGGCAAGGTTTCGTAGACCTGTTGGCTCAGGGGGCCAGATGAGCTGCTTATCAGTTCTAGAGAACCATTTCTTCCCGCTTTATCATCACGGAGCAGGGCCATGGAGTCTCCACTCCGTTCCATCCTCTATGGTACATTGCAGGGAGTTGCTGTGTTAGTGGATTCCTCGCATGCCTGCTGCAGCTGTGTCCCATCCTCAGAGCTCCTTTTGATTTTGTGCTTTTCCTCAATGGGTGAACACTGCTACGTTTTTCATATAAACCTTAATTTTCAGATGTAAAACCTTAATTTTACTAATAATTCCACAATACCAGATGGATTGTTCCATCTTTTTAATATTGATTTAATTCCAGTTCTCTGGGAACCAAGTATGGTTTTCACTCTTCCTTTAACAGACGAAGTCCGTGGGACAAAATCAAAGCTTTTGCCGGAAAGAAGATAGTTGGTAATCCTGATTCTTTGTTTAATACCGATGGTTACAGCTTTATTAATATCTATAGGATGCATATTTTACCGTTGCAGGCACTGTTTTGGGCAACTGTTTTCTTCACCCTTAGTACCACAGGAAACCTGTCTTTTCCCACTTCAGGACACAAGTGGGAAAAGAAATTTATAGCGTTAGGTTCTGAAGTAGCTCAGCAATTTAACCTCAGCAATTGTTGGGTTTGTGGTGGTCCAACCAGCCTGGAGAGCTGGCCGTGGACTGCTGCCTCCATTTCCCCTGAATGGTTAGTGAGTAATTACAGTGAAGTCAAAAGTGATTCCTATTGGAACAAAGACTCGCAGCCCTGGGCAATACGTTACTTGGCCCAAGGTGTGTGTTGCCTAAACTGAACACAAGAAGGTGGTGTTTTCTTGGGAAACGGCGAGTGCACCTGGACTTACAGATACGGCAACCATTGCCTCACTGATGGTTGTAAACCCATTGATTGCTGAAGAAATTCAAATTTGACTCCTTTTCTGTTCCCTGCAGGCAGCCAGACGTACTGTCACCTCTTTAGGTCCAAAGCCTCGAATCTTGTACCCCGCTGGCCCGGTTGGGCCTGGGTAAATTGAACAGGACACAGAAAATGGTTTTCCAGTTTTTGGTCTCCCACTAATCAGTCTGGAATTTATATCCCCAAATTCACTAAAAATTGCATGCTACCCTATACCACCAATGTTATTTGCTCCTGGATTAATGACACCGGTGTGTGGTCCTGTTCCATTTACGAGGTACCTACCCCTCAACCCCTATCAGTGTACCATCCTCTAGGAATAGATAACTCAACATATTTCCAATTACCATGGACACCCACAGGCCTGTTTGAAAATGGCACCTGGGCATTAAAAGGTCATTATTGGATTTGTGGTCACCACACATACAGGCGATTACCTAAGAATTGGACTGGAGTGTGCTATGCGGGGATCATCTGCCCCTTGTTCTTTCTGCTCCCAGAGGATGAGGGCAACGGATTAGGTGTTAAAGTATATGATGATCTCAAACGAAAACGGCAGTCCATTGATACACCAGAAGGCTGTGCTGCCATTCAGCGTGACCTGGATAGGCTGGAAAGCTGGGCAGAGAGGAACCTGATGAGGTTCAACAAAGGCAAATGCAGGGTCCTGCACCTGGGGAGGAACAACCTCATGCACCAGTACAGGCTTGGGGTGGACCTGCTGGAGAGCAGCTCTGCGGAGAGGGACCTGGGTGTCCTGGTGGACGACAGGTTAACTATGAGCCAGCAGTGTGCCCTGGCTGCCAAGAAAGCCAATGGGATCCTGGGGTGCATCAAGAAGAGTGTGGCCAGCAGGACAAGGGAGGTTCTCCTTCCCCTCTACACTGCCCTGGTGAGGCCTCATCTGGAGTACTGTGTCCAGTTCTGGGCTCCCCAGTTCAAGAAGGATGAAGAGCTACTGGAGAGAGTCCAGCGGAGGGCTACAAGGATGGTGAGGGGACTGGAACATCTCCACTACGAGGAGAGGTTGAGGGAACTGGGCTTGTTCAGCCTGAAGAAGAGAAGGCTGCGAGGGGACCTTATAAATGCCTACAAATATCTGAAGGGTGGGTGTCAGGAGGATGGGGCCAAGCTCTTTTCAGTGGTGCCCAGTGACAGGACAAGGGGCAATGGGCACAAACTGAGGCACAGGAAGTTCCGTCTGAACATGAGGAAGAACTTCTTCTCTCTGAGGGTGACGGAGCCCTGGAACAGGCTGCCCAGGGAGGTTGTGGAGTCTTCTTCTCTGGAGATATTCAAGACCCGCCTGGACAAGGTCCTGTGCAGCCTGCTGTAGGTGACCCTGCTTCGGCGGGGGGGTTGGACTAGATGACCCACAGAGGTCCCTTCCAACCCCTACTATTCTGTGATTCTGTGATTCTGTGATACCTCGATAGCAGGTGGAAGCAAACAAATCTGGGGCAAATATGAGTGGAACCCTCAACATATCATACAACATTATGGACCTGCCACCTGGAACATCTATGAGCAGATTAGCAGTGCTCAAGAACCTATTTATAACTTAAATCAAATTATTCGGCTGCAAGCCATCCTAGAAATCATTATTAACGAGACGGCCCGTGCCCTTGATCTGTTGGCAGATCAGGCCATGCAAATACGAGCAGCGATACTCCAACACTGCATGGTTCTCGATTACCTGCTAGCTGAGGAGGGAGGCGTCTGTGGTAAATTGAATGATTCTAACTGTTGTTTAAAAATTGATGATAATGGTCAAGTTGTTAAACAAATCACTTCAGAAATACGAAAGCTGGCTCATGTCCCTATCCAAACCTGGAAGGGTTGGGGATTTGATCCATTCTCCTGGCTTCCAGGTGCCCCATGGGTCAAACGCATTCTTTTTTATATGTTATGTGGTGTGGCATTGTTACTGTTCCTTCCCTGTTTAATTCCATGTTTTATACAGTTAATCCAATGCACTGTTTCAAACATACAGTTTATAGCCACGTCGCCTCACGATGATGTTAAATATGTCCACACAATATATCGGCCTAAACCTGAAACTTCGGTTGTAAGAACAGTTAGTATAAACTAAGCTCTTTTCCACACTTAC
Organism: Opisthocomus hoazin; assembly: GCF_030867145.1. NCBI lineage: Eukaryota > Metazoa > Chordata > Aves > Opisthocomiformes > Opisthocomidae > Opisthocomus > Opisthocomus hoazin. The sequence goes on along the minus strand of NC_134453.1, from coordinate 44,324,794 downwards.
ATGTTTTCTCTACCTTTTCACCACCATGGGCGAAGAAACAACAACCTTTGAGTCACGGGGTGGTGTCGGAGACCATATCTTAAGACAATTGCCTCAAAGCTTGTTTGTAAAGCTTGCTGCAGGAACTCCTAGCAGGATAACCAAAGCTCGTTTGCAGCCCAGCTCGCTGCAGGACCCCCTGGCAGGCCAGCCAAATACAAACCAGACAAGGAACAAACACCTGCTTGAAACCAGCTTTGAAGGGAGTTGGAGGACGGGTACCTCACTGTGGAAAATGTGTCTAGACACCGACTCCCTCCCCGACCTGCTGGAGCCAAGACTGAGAAAAAAAAACACATGCACAGGACTGGGAGAACATGGGGTACGTGCCATTGCCTAGGGAACAATCTCCCCGAACACCTTATAAAAGGCTGTGTGACCAAACAATGAAAAGACCCCCACCACCGACGCACACAGGAACTACGGGGACCCCCACCATGGTGGTGACTATCTCTTGCAACTCTATCCTGACTGCTTGCTAGGTTTCTTTCTTTCCTGTCTTTTCCTCTCTTTCCTGTCACTGTTTCCTCATGCCTTCGTTTGAATAGGTGATCAATAAACCTGCTTGATTGTGCATATTTGTCCTTGTTTGTATCTTAATCTCATTCTGGGAATAACAACGAATCTCTACAGTTCAGATCTTCCCGGACTGTAACAATATGTCATCTGGAGTTTAACCAAGACCTTTTCCTAGTCTATAGTACTTCGCGGCCTGGAGATCTTGGAAACCTATTCCATAAGAACAAGTCTCCCCCTTCAGTTGTTCCACTTAACACACCTGCTGCTACAGGGAATACCTCAAAAGGCTGTTTCCAGAGCCAGGAGCAAGGGTTCATTTACGGCAGGAAGGGGGGATGGGTGTCAGGGTGCTCATAGTGCACTGCCACCCAGAACCACACTCATTTATCTCCTACTGACTCCCAGGTTATTGGTGGTATTGCATCAAATCTGGAGAAGTAAAAAAGCACTGAAAAAGTATTTTTTTGGACATAGATATTAATGTTTTTTCTCTGTAATGATTACATAGTTTTAGGTGAATTGTAAGGCAGAAAAAGCAGGTGCTCTGCAGGATGTCCCTACAGACATAATATATTCTAATTTATTTACTGGGTGCTAAGAATCAAACATTTTCTAACTTTCAGATAATTACCTGGTGATGGAACAGACTGTGTCTGGACTAATTAATTACTTGCTTAAGGGGATGTTTGCTGGCACTGAAGCCAGCTGATACAGAACAGTCTGTATGCAAGTTATTAAGTTTTCCTCCTCCTAAACAGGTGGTCAGTGTGTGCTGAAAATGGTCCACACTAATGCTAAACTTGAACTACGCCCAAGAATTGCTTGCAAAGGTACATATTTTTTTTGAATGGAATTTTGATCAGGTTATGAAAATGATTACACAGTACCCTGCCTTGCAATACAAAGGGATTACACTCAGTCAGGTTTCCTAGCATTTATGGTTTGCATTGTAATGATAATTACAAGAAAACTTTACAGACCTCAGGTTTTCTGGAAAGAGGAGCATTCCGTTGCTCTAGTCTTGTCTCACCAATATTTACATATTTCCTAGTTTTATCATCTTGCTTCTCTCTCTCTTTTTTTTTTATTTTATTCCCTCCTCCTTTAGTTTTTTGAATTACTCTTTGTGGTACTTAAAATTTATTGAGGTCTGAAAATGTAATTTAATTTTGTATGTTTTGGCAATTGACACATTTTTGTCTCCTTTTTCTTTAAACTGAGTTGCAAGAAATCATGACATTTATGAAGAGAGGAGACATGAGATTTACTGTAGTGTTTTGAAATAACTAATCCCTTTGTTGGCAATGGCTTCTGTGTTAACATTTAACTCTTCTGCCATGCTGTTTAGCAAGTGTTTTATACAGCTCTAAACACCTATTAATAGAGAACTGAATATATGAACAAAGTAAATCTGAACATTTTCGCATAACATCACAACTTTTTTTAGTAACAGATATCCTTTAAAGTAAGTTATTCAACTTCACTGTTTCTGTAGCTGAATGCAGCAATTAAAAATGCGCACTAGTATAAAGCTGAAAATGAGCAATAATGTGCATCTGTCCTGGTGCTTTGTAATATGTAGATTGTCCTTCCTGCCATAAAAAATGCCTAATGCACAGTGGCAAGTTGCTGTCATCTGAGTGATTTTACATCCTTTTGAGTTTTAAAGAAGATTTTCTAGGAAAATTTGCTGAAGTGATATAATATTTGTGCATTCTTCCAATGCAGAGAATGCAAGGTGAATGGAAAGCATGTTTTCTATAGGATAGATTTCACCAATGTCTTTATAAAGTCCATTCAAACTAGTTCAAGAGACAGAAAAAACTCTGGCATTTAAACTAGGTTTTTTTCATAGTTTCTCTTTATATACTTACCACAAAAATAATAATTTCTGTTCACCTAAACATTTAGTGTTCAGTGTCTTGCAGATTTTAGTGTCTAGAACCAATAGCAGTGATCATATGAGTTTTCAGATCCTGTTGTTAATGATCTCACAGAAAAATCATGAATGTAATGAGAAATCTTTGCTAGTTTTGCATATGTGCCACTTCGATTTTCATGTTGATAGGATACAGAGAGCTTCTTTAGATTCATTGTCCACAGGAAAAAAAAATTATTTGCTAACAGAGATTGCCTGATTTTTATCACTACCTCATATCTGTCTTGTGTTTTTAAAAGTGCTTTAAAATAATTTTTAATGATAGTGTATGTTAAAACTATTCTTATTCCCATTCTCAGCTGCATGTTGATATCTCATTTTGAAGAGTCCAAAGTAACAGAAGATAAGAAACCTCCCACAGAACAAGACAAAAGAAAAAAAATGGTAAGTTTCAGATCTGTAATTCAGTTATAGAACTGATTTTGTACTTCACTTGTGTCAGACAAATTCTTTCCCTTGGAATTTGGTTCATCTATTGTTCTTGGAAAATTTATATCTTGAATCAAAAAACAAAAATGCTTTGATGACACTCTTTGCAGCCACAATGCTTATGCTTCTATGTTCCTTTTGAGTCTTGGAAAATGTTGCTAAAATAAACATAAACTGTTCAAAAAATCTGGACACTATAATACTAAGACACTATAAAATGAGTTTATTAAAAAATGCAGGGATCTAAAGCTCACCACAATGTCACGGTAGGCCAAATTTCTCATATTTAAAACAATCTTCATCATATTGGACTATGTGTTTTACCTGAACAGTTATTGATCGATATGCTTGCATAGAAACTTTTTCTAATGTAAAGCACCCTTATTAAGGATCATTGATTTAGATTAAGATATCTGGATTAGATACAATGCAATTGTGCTATTTCGGTCTGACCTAATCCATGAATGTTTCATAATTTAACTTATTTTTGTAAGACTTCAGGGAAACAGGTTCCTCACACAGAAAAGTGCAGTGTACAAATGCTGTAGAATAAAATACTCTCTGAACTGCTTGGCATTGATTAAATGCAAAACATGGAATTGGATGATTGAGTAGATGTGTGTAGCCTTGTCACATGCATTTGTTTTAACTGACCTACATGTATCCAAAAGAATAGTCGTGGATGCTCCTTGAGTACTTTATTTCTTCTTGTAGGAGGGGAAGAGAGTTTGGATGACTTCTGATAGTTTGTTTTAATTTGTTGGGGTTTTTTTAAGCCACTGGATGCTTTTGGTTTGTTATTAGGCTTTTCTTTTAAGTAAAGTCCTAAGCAATTTATGGTTCCTTAAAAAAAAAAAGTGACAAAGCATGCACACACAATTCATGTGACATTTAGAAGAACTGCAGTAGCAGAAACCTCTGATGAAATAAAAGTAGAAACAAACATTTGAGGCGAGAACAGGAAGATCCAGAACCACCTAAGGGGAATCTGCAAATGATTTCAGAAAGTTTTTAATATCCTGTCCTGCTTCATTCCTGCAAGAGATTTCTACCCTCTTACACATTCAAATGCTGAATCAGCAGCCTGTATGGCAGGGCTCTGATTTTAAACCTTATTAAAAAAGTTATTAAAATGTAAATGTTATTATCTCTTTCAAAATAATAATGTTTTGCAACTTTTAAGTCTATTGATAGTAGAAAAAAGATAAACTGGCATCGTCCATGCTAAGTATAACTTCCCAATATTTGCACAGGGTCTAGATATTTTTCTTTGATCTATCCCTTTATTGTATCATTCCCACTGTCATGGGTTCGGCTAGGACAGGGTTAATTTTCACCAGAAGCAGGGAGGGGACACAGCCAGGCCAGCTGACCCAAACTGGCCAAACAGACGGGGTGTTCGATACCATGTGACGTCATGCTGGGTTCTAAGTGGGGGAGCTGGCTGGGGGAAAGTTAATTGCGCCTCAGGAGCATACTGGGCATCGGGCAGTGAGAGTTGCACTGTGCTTTCCACTGTTTGTTTTGTATATTCTTCTTATTAGTATTATTCTTGTTACTGTTCGCTTTGTTTGCTGTTCTGTTGAACTGCCCTTATCCCAACCCACGAGGTTTTGCCTTTTACTTTCCATTCTCCTCCCCACCCCTGTTGGGGGAGGGCCGATACACTGACCGTGTGGCCCTTTGTTGCCAACCAGGGCCAAACCAAGGGCCTTAATTGTCGCCCAACGTGGGGCAGGGATAATGGCAGGGCTGAGTAGAGTGTGTTCAAACAACTTTCTTAGAATTTGTTATATACATTTATTATATTAGTTAAATAGTCGCCAGTCAAAATGTTGCTGTCTGGTCAAATGGCTGTGGTATGTAAACCCTTACCTGCTGTATGTGTTCCCTGTGGCGTTGTTCATCATCGCTGGGAAAAGGATCAGGATTATGATTTTGCTGTACTGTATAATATTGACTTATGATAACATCACTAGGCATGTAGTTAGGCTTGCATTTGTGTGCAACACTGCGGTCATTTCCATACCTCGGATGCTATCTCTCGAAATTTATTAATAATCGAACCCAATCTATGGGGAAAACTGGAGGGGATGCTTTCCCCCATTCTTTCACCCCTCCTCTCTCCTTCAGGGTAGTCATAACAGCTTTTGAGAATTTTGAGTAGCTATGGGATGTTCACTCCAGCATGCTCCTATTGTCCCGTCTCCTGAATGGGTTTCAGGTCTTGTTTAGGGTTAAACAAGTAGTTAAAAACATCACGCAAAGATCTTCCCCGGGGCTGGATAGCTGTGAGTGGTGGAGAGTGTGGAATAGTGTGGGAAAATGCCTAGGACAGTGGACACCCCCGGTGTATTGGAACTTCACCCCTGAGCAAGTGCAGAATCCTGACAAGCTAGTAAATTATTTGGAAGAAGTGTGCTGCCACCCTGGGAATTCCAGGGAGACCCAAATTATTGCAATGTGCTGGGATCTGGCCCATGCCTACTGAGCCCTGTTCAACACTATTCAGTGCTCTAAAGGGAAAGGGGGGGAAAATGAAGCGACAGACACTGTGGCTGCCCCAGCCCCCATGACCGGCTCTGCAGCCGCTCCTGCCCCCGAGGCTGCCCCAGACCCCCACAGCTGGCACTGTGGCTGCCACTGCCCCAACCCGCGTGGCGGCCCCAGCCTCCACGGCAGGCATGGCAGCTGCTCCAAACCTGGCAGCAGGCACCGCGGCTGAACCAGAAAACCAACCCATGCCACTATCAGTTGCCCCTATACAGAAAAAGAAATATGCATAGAAATCAGTTTCCACCATGAGGGATGACAATGAGCCAGGGCCATCACAGGAGCAGGAGAAGGAGGCAGAGCCAGAGATAATCACCCAGTCCCTGTCCCTGAGTGAGCTGCGAGGTGTGCAGCAAGATTTCAGCCACCACCCAGGCGAGCACGTTATAGAATCATAGAATCATTAAAGTTGGAAAAGACCTCTAATATCATGAAGTCCAAACGTGAACCCAACACCACCATGCCTACTAAACCATGTCCTGAAGAGCGATAAGGTCTCCCCTCAGCCTCCTCTTCTCCACACTAAACAACCACAGTTCCCTCAGCCGCTCCTCATAAGACTTGTTCTCTAGACCCTTCATCAGCCTCGTTGCTCTTCTCTGGACACGCTCCAGCAACTCAATGTCCTTCTTGTAGTGAGGGGCCAATTGTCACCTGCCTGCTCTGGTGCTGGGATAATGTGGCCAGTAGCTTGGAATTAAAGGGCAGGGAAGCCAAGCAGCTGGGATCCCTGGCTGGGGAAGGGGGAATTGACAAGGCAATTGAAAAAAAGGCATAAGCCCTCAGTCTCTGGAGGCAACATCTGTCAGGCGTGAGGGAGAGGTACCCCTTCAGTGAGGATTTTGTGTGTTATCCAGTGCACAAGGTCCTGTGCAGCCTGCTGTAGGTGACCCTGCTTTGGCAGGGGGGTTGGACTAGATGACCCACAGAGGTCCCTTCCAACCCCTACCATTCTGTCATTCTGTGATCCAGGCAAGCAGACCAATTTGGAGAGAGGTATCCAGTACCTGAGGGAATTAGCCGTCCGGGAGCTGGTTTACTATGACCTGGAATATGCGCAGTTACCCACAGACCCAGATGAAGTCCAGTGCACACGACCCATGTGGAGGAAGTTTGTACGGAGCGCACCATCATCGTATGCCAACACACTGGCAGTAATAGACTGGAAAGGTGAAGAGGCACCAAGAGTAGATGAAGTGGCTGTCCGACTCCGGCAATATGAAGAAAGTCTCTCTTTCTCCCTTCTCTCAGCCGTGGAGAAATTGTCCTGGGAGTTCCAGCAATTCAAAGAGTGTATGTCCTACTCCCCACCTGTACGGGCCAGCATCTCAGCTATTAGGAGTCAGCATTCCTCTGCTCAAGAGAGAAGATACAGAGGGTACACACCACGGGGCACCCTGTGGCTTTACCTGTGTGACCATGGACATGACATGAAAAAGTGGGATGGAAAAGCTACCTCAACCCTAGAGGCACAAGTGCACAAGTTGCAAGGAAAAAAAATCAGTCACAAAAGCTGCTTCTTCTAGGAAAAATGCTGCTCCAGTTTCCAGAGGGCAGTTCTCTAGACAAAGTAGACAGTTCAATCTTGCTTCTGATCCTCTTGAAGTCGTTTTTACAGGAAGTGAGTAACAAATTCTCTGACCAGGATTAGAGGGGCCCTGGAGGAAAGGGACAACTGGGTTAATTGGACTGTGTGGATTCGATGCCCTGGCACGTCAGATCCACAAGAGTATAAAGCTCTAGTGGACACTGGTGCACAGTGTACTTTAATGCCATCAGATTACAAAGGGGCAGAGTCCGTTTGCATTTCGGGAGTGACAGGGGGTCCCAAGAGCTGAGTGTATTGGAGGCTAAAGTGAGCCCCACTGGGAAGGAGTGGCAGAAGCACCCCATTGTGACTGGCCCCAAGGCTCCGTGCATCCTTGGCATAGACTACCTCAGGAGAGGATATTTCAAGGACCCAAAAGAGTATCGGTGGGCTTTTGACATAGCTGCTTTAGAGACAGAAGAAATTAAACAGCTATCCATTTTGCCTGGTCTCTCGGAGGATCCTTCCGTTGTGGGGTTGCTGAGGGTTGAAGGACAACAGGTGCCAATCGCTACCACAGAGCTGTACCAGCGACATTACCGCACCAACTGAGACTCCCTTATCGCCATTCATCAGCTGATCCATCAACTGGAGAGTCAAGGAGTGATCAGCAAAACTCGCTCACCCTTTAATAGTCCCATATGGCCAGTGAGAAAATCTAATGGAGAGTGGAGACAGACAGTAGACTACCGTGGCCTGAATGAAGTCACACCACCACTGCTGAGTGCTGCCGTGCCAGACATGCTAGAACTTCAGTATCATCTGGAGTCAAAGGCAGCGAAGTGGTATGCCACCACTGACATCACTAATGCATTCTTCTCCATCCCTTTGGCAGCAGAGTGCAGGCCACAGTTTTCTTTCACCTGGAGGGGCATCCAGTACACCTGGAATCGACTGCCCCAGGGGTGGAAACACAGTCCCACCATTTGGGGATCCAGAATGCACTGGAAAAGGGTGAAGCTCCCGAACATCTGCAGTACATCGATGACATCATTGTATGGGGTGACACAGCGGAGGAAGTTTTTGAGAAAGGGGAGAAAATAGTTCAGATCCTTCTGAAAGCTGGTTTCGCCATTAAGCGAAGTAAAGTCAAGGGACCTGCCCAAGAGATGCAGTTTCTAGGAATAAAATGGCAGGATGGGAGCTGTCAGATTCCCAATGGATGTCATCAACAAAATAGCAGCTATGTCTCCACCAACTAGACAAAAGGAAGCCCAAGCCTTCTTAGGTGTTGTGAGTTTTTGGAGGATGCATATCCCAAATTACAGCCAGATTGTAAGCCCTCTCTATCAAGGGACCCGGAATATAAATGATTTGAAATGGGGTCCTGAGTAACGACAAGCATTTGAACAAATCAAACAAGAGATAGTTCATGCCGTAGCCCTTGGTCCAGTCCGGTCAGGGCAAGATGTTAAAAACGTGCTCTACACCGCAGCCGGGGAGAATGGCCCTACCCGGAGTCAGAAAGACAGAAAGCACCAGGGGAGAGTGGAGATCAACCCCTTGGGTTTTGGAGTCGGGGATATGGAGGATCTGAGACCTGCCATGCTCCAACTGAAAAAGAGATTCTGGCAGCATATGAAGGAGTTCGAGCTGCTTCAGGAGTGGTTGGCACTGAAGCACAGCTCCTCTTAGCACCCTGACTGCTGGTCCTGGGCCGGATGTTCAAAGAGAGGGTCCCCTCTACGCATCATGCCACTGATGCTACGTGGAGTAAGTGGGTAGCACTAATCACACAGCAGGCCTGAATGGGAAACCCCAGTCGCCCAGGAATTTTGGAGGTAATCATGGACTGGCCAGAAGGCAAAGACTTCGGAATGTCACCAGAGGAGGAGGAGGTGATGAGTGCTGAAGAGGCCCCACTGTACAATAAACTGCCAGAAAATGAGGAGCAATATGCTCTGTTCAAGAATGGCTCCTGTCGTATTGTAGGGAAACGTCAGAGGTGGAAGGCTGATGTATGGAGCCCTACACGACAAGTCATGGAAACTGTGGAAGGAGAAGGTGAATCGAGTCAGTTTGCAGAGGTGAAAGCCATCCAGCTGGCTTTAGACATTGCCAGTCGAGAGAAGTGGCCAGTGCTCTCTCTCTTTACACCGACTCCTGGATGGTGGCCAATGCCTTGTGGGGGTGGTTACAGTAATGGCAGAAGAACAACTGGCAGTGCAGAGGCAAACCCATCTGGGCTGCCCCATTGTGGCAAGATATTGCTGCCTAGCTAGAGAAGCTGGTTGTAAAAGTATATCACATAGATGCCCACGCCCCTAAGAGTCGGGCCACTGAAGAACATCAAAACAACCAGCAGGTGGATCAGGCTGCCAAAAATGAAATGACTCAGGTGCATCTGGACTGGCAACATAAGGGTGAACTGTTTAGAGCTCGGTGGGCCCATGACACCTCGGGCCACCAAGGAAGAGATGCAACATACAGATGGGCTCAGGACCGCGCGGTGGACTTGGCCATGGACACCATTGCACAGGTTATCCATGAATGTGAAACATGCACTGCAATCAAGCAAGCCAAGTGGGTAAAGCCTCAGTGGTATGGACGACGATGGCTGAAATATCAATATGGGGAGGCTTGGCAGATTGACTACATCACACTGCCACCAACCCGCCAAGGCAAGTGCTATGTGCTCACAATGGTGGAGGCCACCACCGGATGGCTGGAAACCTACCCTGTGCCCCATGTCACCACCCGGAATACCATCCTGCACCTTGAAAAGCAAGTCCTGTGGTGACATGGCACTCCCAAAAGAATTGAGTCGGACAACGGGACTCACTTTCGTAGCAACCTCGTAGTTACCTGGGCCAAAGAACACGGTATTGAGTGGGTGTATCACATCCCCTACCATACACCAGCCTCTGGGAAAATCGGACAATACAATGGACTGTTAAAATCTACACTGAGAGCAATGGGGGGGTGGGACCTTCAAACACTGGGATACACATTTAGCAAAGGCCATCTGGTTATTTAACACCAGGGGATCTACCAGTCGAGCTTGCCCTGCCCAGTCAAAGCTTCCACATACTGTAGAAAGGAATATGGTCCCTGTAGTGCACATGAAGAATATGTTAGGGAAGACAGTCTGGGTTACTCCTGCCTCGGGCAAAGGCAAACCCGTCCACGGGATTGCTTTTGCTCAAGGACCTGGGTGTACCTGGTGGGTAATGCGGAAGGATGGGGAAGTCCGATGTGTACCTCATGGGGATTTGATTTTGAATGAAAATAGGCAATGAATAAAATTTTATGATCTTAATTGCTAAATAAACCTGTGACTGTATGTCACTACAGTGACAACTACTACAGTTACTACATGCCGTTTAAATGGTACTGTAGTAAGAATCACCCAAACTAATGAAGGACTAACTTAGGTGAAACTTAGTAAATTGCAGAGGTGATGGATCTAGACCTGACTTCAGCAACCGGTGCCCAGCAACTTCCTTGAGATCAACAAATTCAGCTCACTGACCATGGGCATGTGTGGCGCCAGGTGTACCAGCCCCGAGCTCTGGATGCAGCATGCGACCATCCAACACCACACACCATCTCATCTGCCCTGAAAGACTGTTATGACATCTGGAGCCCAGTGTCATGGATTAAATGAACTCAATGGACATTTTAGAGGGATGGTCCACAGACTAAGGAATGGTACCCGTGTGTGTGTGTATATAGCAAAGACAGGAAATCTGGTGGTGATTAATTGGAAAGTGTGGGACCTGGGCATGATTTACATGGTATAGAATAAGGGGTAGATAATGTCCTTGGTTTGGCCAGGATAGGGTTTATTTTCACAAGAAGACTGGAGGGGACACAGACAGGACAGCTGACCCAAACTAGCCAAACGGGATATTCGATACCATGTGATATCATGCTCAGTGTATGATGGGGGGAAGGTGCTAGGGGGCAGGGATTGTTGCTCGGGAGTGGGCTGGGTATTGGTTCATGAGCTATTGCATTGTGCAGCAGTCGCTTTGTATATTCTTTTATTAGTATTATTATTGTTTTTTCTCTTCATTTGCTGTCCTATTACACTGTCTTTATCCCAACCCACAAGTTTTGCCTTTTTGTTCCAGTTCACATTCCCATTCCACTGGGGGAGAGGAGTGAGCGAGCAGCTGCATTGTACTTAGTTGCCAGCTGGGGCTAAACCACGACAGAAAAATAATTCCTCTTTGAATTGTCTCGGAGAAAAAGAAACTTAGATTGTACTGCTTAAATTGTATTAGAAGAAATGTGAGAGAATGTCAATGTATATCACTATCTGAAGATGTGGGGTTTCATTTTTATAACCAATTTCTTTATTTCTATTATGAAAAATTTCTTGTTTTCTTGAGTTCCTTCTATCTCACTGTAGGGTGAGAGAAGAATTTGTTACGGTAACCCAGGATGGCTTGCCTCCCCAATCCAAGTATGTAAAGTCCCAAGCACATTTTATCTTGTCACGGTAACCCAGGAGAGTTTGCATGCCCCCATCCGCACATACCCTTGCACATGTGCCAAGTAGCAGCCAGCTGTGGATATTGGAATTCAGACATCAGCACCTGCATTACATCAGCGAGTTTACTAATGAGCAAAAGAATATGTATGATATGTTAATCAGTGCAAGTTTTGTTATCCTCCCCTGCAGTGCTTTCCCTTGAGCTTTATCCTCGAGCAGGACTCTGCTGCATTGGGTCCCCATTTTGACTAGCATCGGTGCCCTGGGGCTCCCACCATGGTAGCACTATGCTTTTAATAAAGCCAAAGCTTTGACTCGCTGAGTGTTGTGCCTTGTCCCTGAAGGATCCACACCTGCTTTTTGCTTATAACACTCACTTTTAGCTGTCAATATACAGTGAAACATACCAGAGCTAAATGAGTACTTAATTCCAATTAATTCTTGGCTGTACCTGGACTTAAAATAGGTTTTATTCAAGTACCTCAAGTCTTTGCTTTTTTATCAAAGACATATTATCAGGATACTTCATAACGATGGCTACGTACTTTTCAGAAAAGGCCAACAAGGTGGTGGAGTTGCTCTTTATGTGAGGGAGCGACTGGAATGTATTGAGCTTTGCCTGGGGGTAGAGAAAGAACGAGTCCAGAGTTTATGGGTTAGAATTCAGGGACAGCCTCATATGGGTGACACTGTTGTGGGTGTTTATTCCAGGCCAGCTGACCAGGAAGAGGAAGTCGATGAGGCCTTCTACAGACAGCTTAAAGAAGCCTCACAGTCACAGGCCCTGGTTCTGGTGGGGGACTTCAACCACCCTGACATCAGCTGGGAAGACCACACAGCCAGGCACACACAGTCCAGGAGGTTCCTGCAGAGCATGGATGATAACTTTTTGACACAGGTGGTGGAGGAGCCAATGAGGAGAGGTGTGCTGCTGGACCTTGTACTGCTGAACAAGGAGGGACTGGTTTGGGATGTGAAGGTTGAGGGCAGCCTCGGCTGCAGTGACCATGAAATGGTGGAGTTCAGCATCCTGCATGGAGGAAGCAAGGCAATAAGTAGGATCACAACCTTGGACTTCGGGAGAGCTAACTTTGGCCTCTTCAAGGAGCTACATGGAGGAATCCCATGGGCCAGGGCTCTAGAAGGCAAGGGGGTCCAAGAGAGCTGGTCACTATTCAAGCATCCCTTCCTCCATGCTCAGGACCTGCATGGATAAGCAAGGAGCTTCTAGCAGAACTCAGACAGAAGGAAATGGTCTATGGAATGTGGAAAGAGGGACGGGCCACTTGGGAGCAATATAAGAACATTGTCAGAGCATGCAGGGATGCAACGAGGAAGGTTAAGGTCCACCTGGAATTAAATCTGGCAAGGGATGTCAAAAACAACGAGAAGGGCGTCTTCAACTACATCAGCAGCAAAAGGAAGGCTAGGGATAATGTGGGGCTGCTGCTGAATGAGGCGGGTGTCCTGGTGATGGAGGATACAGAGAAGGCAGAGTTACCGAATGCCTTCTTTGCTTCAGTCTTCAGTGCTAAGGCAGGCCCTCAGGAATCCCAGGCCCTGGAGGTAAGAGAGGAAGCCTGCAGAAAGGATGACCTTCCCTTGGTTGAGGAGGATCAGGTTAAAGATCATTTAAGCAATCTGGACGTCCACAAATCCATGGGCCCCGATGGAATGCACCCACAAGTGCCGAGGGAGCTGGTGGATGTCATTGCTGAGCCACTCTCCATCATCTTTGAGAGGTCCTGGAGGACAGGAGAGGTGCCTGAGAACTGGAGAAAAGCCAATGTCACTCCAATCTTCAAAAAGGGCAAGAAGGAGGACCCAGGGAACTACAGGCCGGTCAGCCTCACCTCCATCACTGGAAAGGTGATGGAGCAGCTCGTTCTAGAGGTCATCATCAAGCAAGTGGAGGAAAAGAAAGTTATCAGGAGTAGTCAGCATGGATTCACCAAGGGGAAATCATGCCTGACCAATCTGATAGCTTTCTACGATGGCATGACTGGCTGGGTAGATGAAGGGAGAGCAGTGGATGTTGTCTACCTCAACTTCAGCAAGGCTTTCGACACAGTGTCCCATAATATCCTCCTAGGGAAGCTCAGGAAGTATGGGCTAGATGAGTGGTCGGTGAAGTGGATTGAGAACTGGCTGAATGGCAGAACTCAGAGGGTTGTCATCAGCGGCGCTGAGTCTAGTTGGAGACCGGTAACTAGTGGTGTCCCTCAGGGGTCAGTACTGGGCCCAGTCTTGTTCAACTTCTTCATCAATGACCTGGATGAAGAGTTAGAGTGTACCCTCAGCAAGTTTGCTGATGACACCAAACTGGGAGGAGTGGTAGATACACCAGAAGGCTGTGCTGCCATTCAGCGTGGCCTGGATAGGCTGGAAAGTTGGGCAGAGAGGAACCTGATGAGGTTCAACAAAGGCAAATGCAGGGTCCTGCACCTGGGGAGGAGCAACCCCATGCACCAGTACAGGCTTAGGGTGGACCTGCTGGAGAGCAGCTCTGCGGAGAGGGACCTGGGTGTCCTGGAGGACGACAGGTTAACCATGAGCCAGCAGTGTGCCCTGGCTGCCAAGAAAGCTAATGGGATCCTGGGGTGCATCAAGAAGAGTGTGGCCAGCAGGACGAGGGAGGTTCTCCTTCCCCTCTACTCCGCCCTGGTGAGGCCTCATCTGGAGTACTCTGTCCAGTTCTGGGCTCCCCAGTTCAAGAAAGATGAGGAGCTACTGGAGAGAGTCCAGTGGAGGGCTACGAGGATGATGAGGGGACTGGAACATCTCTCCTATGAGGAAAGGCTGAGGGAGCTGGGCTTGTTCAGCCTGAAGAAGAGAAGGCTGCGAGGGGACCTAATATATACTTACTAATATCTGAAGGGTGGGTGTCAAGAGGATGGGGCCAGAATCTTTTCAGTGGTGCCCAGCGACAGGACAAGGGGCAATGGGCACAAACTGAAGCATGGGAAGTTCCGTCTGAACATGAGGAAGAACTTCTTCCCTCTGAGGGTGACGGAGCCCTGGAACAGGTTGCCCAGGGTGGTTGTGGAGTCTCCTCTGGAGATATTCAAGACCTACCTGGACAAGGTCCTGTGCAGCCTGCTGTAGGTGACCCTGCTTTGGCAGGGGGATTTTGACTAGATCATCCCCAGATGTCCCTTCCATCTCCTACCATTCTGTGATTCTGTCATAATTTTTACTCAGAAGTTTGATCCTAGACTGTTACAATTCAAGGAAATGCCTGCAATTGTGAGACTTGCTTTTAAATTTAATTATTTCTTAGTTACCTGGGCAACTGTAGCAATGACAGTGTAAAGCTGCTCCTTTTTATGTGCCTTTGTTTTTTGTGCCTTGGGGGGGGGTGTTGGGGAAGACTCTTTTGCGTTTTCATAAAATCATAGAATCATAGAATCATTAAGGTTGGAAAAGACCTCTAAGATCATCAGGTCCAACCGTCAACCAAGCACCACCATGCCTACTAAACCATGTCCCGAAGTGCCACATCTACACATTTTTTGAGCACCTCCAGGCATGGTGACTCCACCACATCCCTGGGCAGCCTATTTCAATGCCTGACCACTCTTTCAGTAAAGAAATTTTTCCGAATATCCAATCTAAACTCCCCTGATGCAACTTGAGGCCATTGCCTCTCATCCTGTTGCTGGTTACTTGTGAGAAGAGACCAATACCTGCCTCTCTACAACCTCCTTTCAGGTAGTTATAGAGAGCGATAAGGTCTCCCCTCAGCCTCCTCTTCTCCAGACTAAATTCTGAGATTTTCTTTTTAAGTTCTTATTTTCCGCCTTCGAAGTTGAAGTGAACTTTGTTTGCTTTTCTAAGGGATGATTAAGCTATTAGGACAGTTGTGTTTGTGGGGTTTTTTTCCAGAGGTGATTAGCTGTTTAAAGATCTAAATGCTTTTGATAATCTTACCAGTTAACCAGATGCTTTCAAAAATCTGAGCCTTTTTCTTTACTGGCTCTTTGGGGAGTAACTGTTTTTTAAAACCTTCCTTCTGTTTGCAGAAGAAGTCTGAAGTTCCCTGCTTTTCCTTTGACTTCAGTGGCAAAGGCTGCTAGGTTTCTCACACCTCTGAATACAAAACCACCCTTATACCTAGCTGGCAGTATCTATCTGCAAAAGTTGTTTGATAACCCATTGTTTCTTTCTTCTTACCTTGGCCTAGGGTGGTTTCTTAGAAGAATTTTTACAATTTGTTTGTATGTTATGTGCATGTCATTTCCTTAATCACCCACCAACACAAATATTTGCAATTAAGAGTTTTGGCTGGTGATGTTTGGTACTTGTAAGGGAAGGGACTCTGTGTGCTAATGGTCACTTTCAGCTGTGAACTATGGTTACCAAAACCTGAAATTGCATTTGTTGCATAGTTAGTCTGTAGAGACTCTCAGCTTGGCTCAGTGTAAAACTAGCACAGATCTGGTCAGCCTTGCTAGCTTTGACAATACACGGCAACACTGCACAGCATCACTGCATGGCGTACAGAACATGTCGGGAAGCAATACTTTTGTCCCACGGTTTGGTAAAATCACTTGCGCAGCACTGCATGGTGCTCCCTGAAGTTTCAGACCGAGGGACCATAGTCCAGCCCTGTCCAAAAGGCTGCGCTCTGCATTAGTGCAGCATGGCTGAACCCCCCAGCCCTAGTGCTGTACAGACATTGCCAGGACCTTGTGCAGTATCCTGCAGTCAGGTCAAACTTGTCAGCACAGCTGCATGCAGCTGAGCCAGGTTTGCCTGCCTATGTTGTTCTCAGAGACATTCAAGCCCCTATTACTTTGCGTGGTGGAGTGTTAACTGCAATTTATTTTAGTGCATGGTAACTAATGTTGGCACAGACTCTGTCAGGAATGATGGATGTATTTTTGGCTAGTAATGACATGATAACATTGTGATTAACTTTTCTGAGTAATGTCTCTGAATAAGTGTATTTGTTTTCATATGCATTAGGGAACAAGTTAAATTTGTCACTAAATGTTTAGCTTTTCATCCTGGAAGATTTTACTCTGAGGCTTGGGCTATAAATGAAAATAATTAGAATCACCATAACTGCTTATATGATAACCACTGTCAGTTAGCACAATGCAAAACAAGTCTCTGTTTGCGCTCAGCAGCAGCCTAATACCAAGAAAGTGGAGAAATTTCAGCTTAAAATAGTAAAAAAACTTATTCAGAGATGGTGGGCAGAAGCTTGTGTACTTCCTGTTCAGGTGATGCCAGGTTCAAATCAGGCATTATTAGATGTAGTATAGTGGTAAAAATTCTTCAGCTTCCGAAGATACTAACAAATATTTTTATCTCCCCCCCTCCCCAACTAAATTTTCATTGGAAGACTGTAGATTAGCACTGCAGCAAGCTTTAGCCTGTTGTTGCAATTTCTGCCTGTAGCTGCTTGGGGAATAAGGGAAACTGAATACAAGAAATTGCCTGACACAGAAGCAGTAAAATACAGTTTCTGAAATTCTCGTGAGGAAGGTTCTTTGATCCTGCTGCCCTTTTAGCTTTGTTTTTCAAGGCAAAAAAATAATTTAAATTGGGATTTTTTTTATACAGCACAATTAAACTCCCGAGACTTACAAATTTTATCACTTTACCTTTCAGAAAATGCAGTGACTGTCAAGTTGAAGACAAGCCTTTTCTGTCTCTGATAAGACTTAAATGTCTTTGAAGTTATGTGCTGAAAGGAAGTGAGAGGACTAATTCTTCTGTTTCCATCTTCAAAAAATTAACTTTGGCGTATCAATGAAATGACCATTTTTAGCCCTTTGGCCTAACTGAAGTGTTAATAACCCATCTAATCTCATTGCACTTTGCTCAAATTTTTTTCAACTTCTAAAGGTAATTTTATCCATGCAGTAATTGAATCCTATTACATAGTCCAGGTGTTTGTCTCGTACAAAACCATTATTGGAATAACTTTACTTCTACAAATGCTTTCAGGTTAGATGATAACCTAAAGTATGATGGATAACCTTAAGTATGAGAAGCTTAATAAATCTAGAGCTTTAACATACTTAAGGTTATTTAAAATTAAGTAAAAAAAAAAATATAGGTATGTGTGCCGAGTTTCAGCATCCATGCAGGGACAGGAATGACTCTCACACATTGATACAATGCGCAGTCGATTCGATTTATTGGTCTGCTTGTGTGGTTATATACATTTTTCATATCTGCACACGCGATCACACTTATTCGGATAGGCTACAGACATAAATCACGTGCTGTTCACGCACCCCATATTCCCTTATGATTGGTAACTATGCACTAACGCTAATAGCAACAGGCCGCCTCCACGTCCTTGAACACATCTTGTTTTTGCTAACCCACATCATGTGCACTATCAGAACTTTCTCAATAGCTATTCTTAGCTGTCCTTTCCAGCGGCCTGTTCAGTTATGCTAACTGTTTTGCTTAAACGGCCTAGTCATGCTAACTCTCAAGCTACATCAACCCCAACAGTATGTGTATAAAATGTGCATCTAGATACATGTGCATCATATATACACTGGGCCAGTGGTGGAGGCGGACCAGAGGTAACAGGCACTTGTGTTTCACTGTGACTGCTGCGATCTTGTGGGGCTAGATGTTGTTGCCCTGGCAGCCAGGCCTGCCTGTTGGCAGCTACCACAGGGGTACTCCCTCAGGTGCCCTGCCTCATGGCAGGGGCCCCGTGGCCATGTCGAGGCGGACTAACATTCCCACCACGCTTGAAGTGGTCTTGAGATGTTGCAGCATTCCCTGCCTTACCACAACAGAGGTTGTGGCCTCTTATCTTCATTTTAGTGAAGTGCTAGAGTTTATTTTTTTGGTCATTTGCAAAAAAGTCCAATGCCAGGTCATTTCCTGATAACCTTTGCTGTTTGGGTCAGGTTTTAATCAGTTTGTGAAGCATCTTGTTTTAGTGAGAGCTCCCTATCCCCACAGTTGGTGGGGTGCAGGACTGGTGTGCTGCCGCCGTTGCGCTGAGGCTAGATGCCCGGTCTTGCAGAGTCGGGCTGCAGGGGATGCCTGAACCTGCGTTTCTGTCTCCTGCCAGCGCTGAGGAGAAGTTGCTGTGGTGAGATTTGTGCCGCCCGAACCAAAGAACAGCAGGTTTGCCTTTGTCTGAGGGAGCCTTGTGCCTGCTCCACCACTCCAGCTGATACAGGTTTGTAACCTGGATTTCTGAGCTCTCTATGAAACTGCAAGGCACTTCTGGTGGCCTGGTAGGGTCCAGGGGGATGCACAGCGTGGTGGGTGCCCCGTAAATGCTGCAACACTGCACACCCTCCTGGGAGTCCTTTTGGGCAAAGCCGTTTGAGAAAACTCCACTTCTTGTAAGGTAAGCAAATTCTCATTGTGTCACTGATGGATTGGCAGGATGCTTCTTGCCTGTTATGCCTCTGTATTGGGTCTGACCGAGATGGAGTTAATTTTCCTCATAGCACCCCTCATAGTGCTGTGCTTTGTATTGGTAGCTAGGTGTTGATAACACACCAGTGTTTTGGCTACTGCTGAGCAGGGCTCACACAGCATCAAGGCTGTCTCTCCAATATCCCACACGCCCCACCGCAAAAGGCCAGTATGCTGGGGGTGGGCAAGATCTTGGGAGAGGACATAGCTAGGACAGCTGACCCAAAAATGACCAAAGGGATATTCCATACCATGTGATGTCTGCTGAGCAATAATAGCTAAAAGAAAGGGGAGGGGGGGGGGGGGGGGGGGGCATTCGTTATTATGACATGACATTTGTCTTCCGGAGCAACCACAATGCGTACTGAAGCCTGAAGTCCTACTTCCCAGGAAGTGGCTGGACATCACCTGCTGATGGGAAGTAGAGAATAAATCTGTAAATTTGTTTTCCTTTGCTTCTGCATACAGCCTTTGCTTTTGCTTTATTAAACTGCCTTTGTCTTGACCCACAAGGTTTTTTCCATCTTATTTTCTCCCCTGCCTGACCTGCTGAGGAGGGGAGTGATAAAACAGCTTGATGGGCACCTGGCACCCAGCCAAGTTCAACTCACCACAGTCCTTTTTGGCACCCAACATGGGGCATGAGTAATTCAAGATAAGGATAGCATTTTGGAGAGGTAACAGGCAAAACATGAACTGAACACAGCTAGAGAGTGAAAAATTGAATGATCATGTGGAATTTCTGTTGTAATTGTGGTAAAAGGACAAGGGGTGGATTGTATGTAAATTGCCCATTTTTGTTCAGTGTTGTGATGATGTTATTTTGATTTTGGTGTGGGGAATTCTTTTTTTTGTTGATGCGAGTGAAGTTTGTGAAGATTGTGAAGATTGTGTGATGAATGTGGATTTTACTGATAATTCTCAAATATGTGATTCACAGAGGTGAGGGGTGGAATGCATTGGGTTTTTGGGGGGGGGGTGCTACAGAGCTGGCTTCTACGAGAAGTTGCAAGAAGCTTCCCCTGTGTCCAATAGACCCAATGCCAGCCAGCTGCAAGACAGACCCACTGCTGGCCAAGGCCAAGCCAATCAGTGATAGTGGTAGCGCTTCTGTGATAATATATTTAAGAAGGGGAAAAAAAACCTGCTGCGCAACAGCATCCAGAAGAGAAGGAGGAGTGAGAATATTTGAGAGAAACAACTCTGCAGACACCGAGGTCACTGAAGAAGGAGGGGGAGGAGGTGGTCCAGACACAGGAACAGAGATTCCCCTGCAGCCTGTTGAAGACCCCAAGCCGGAGCAGGTGGGTGTGCCCAAAGGAGGCTGTGACCCTGTGAAGAGTCTGCACTGGAGCAGGCTCCTGGCAGGACCTGTAGACCTGTGGGGGATCCACACTGGAGCAGCCTGTTCCTGAAGGACTGCACCCCATGGGAAGGACCCATGCTGGAGCAGATCGTGAAGAACTGCAGCCTGTGGGAAGGACTCCTGTTGGAGAAGTTCATGGAGGACTGTCTCCCATGGCAGGGACCCCACGCTGGAGCAGGGGAAGAGTGTGAGGAATCCTACCCCTGAGGAGGAAGGAGCGACAGAAACAACGTGTGATGAACTGATCACAACTCCCATTCCCTGTACCCCTGCAGTGCTTGAGGGGAGGAGGTAGAGAAAATTGGGAGTGAAGTTAAGCCTGGGAAGAAGGGATGGGTGAGAGGAAGGTGTTTTTAGATTTGTCCTTATTTCTCATTATTCTACTCCTTTTTTAACTGGCAATAAATGAAATTAATTTCCCTGGTGAGTGATCTCCTGGTCCTTATCTCAACCCATGAGCCTTTTGTTACATTTTCTCCCACCTGTGCAGTTGAGGAGGGGGAGTGACACAGCAGCTTGGTGGCACCTGGTGTCCAGCCAGGGTCAACCCACCACAGCTTCATTTGAGAAGGGGTTCAGCGATTCCCAGGAAAGCCTAAGAGAATTTGCAGAAGGGAAACTCGGCTCCTGCAGAGCTCTCTGAAAGGGAGAGAAGGAAAGCACCTTCCTGAGGAAGAGTTGCTGCAGTTGCTCAGCAAGTTGCATTATTTAAGCCAATACTGTCCTTAAGAAAAGGATGCTAGAGTGCTATGATTTCATCCTTCCTCTTGTAGAGTCATCTTGTCTGTTTTCCACAGTCTGGACCACAATTTTTTGTTTGAAAAGAGACCACCTTGTCAAAGGGACCACCTAAGGAGTGTGTACTCCTTAGCAAAGTTGCTCATCCTCTCTATTTTCTTGTTGGTCCCAATGGGTGTTCAGATATTTTCTCCCAGTGTACCAGGAGTGTTGGCTGAAGTCCTAAGCAAAGTCACAGCTTACAACTGCAAATTGTAACAGATGGGCTCATTTCCTTGATGGTTCATCAATGATAAAATCACTTCTATAGATCATATTAACATTGATATACTATGAGATTTATAGTCAATATCATTCACAGAATCACAGAATCACAGAATAGTAGGGGTTGGAAGGGACCTCTGTGGGTCATCTAGTCCAACCCTCCTGCCGAAGCACGGTCACCTACAGCAGGCTGCACAGGACCTTGTCCAGGCAGGTCTTGAATATCTCCAGAGAAGGAGACTCCACAACCTCCCTGGGCAGCCTGTTCCAGTGCTCCGTCACCCTCAGAGGGAAGAAGTTCTTCCTCATGTTCAGACGGAACTTCCTGTGCCTCAGTTTGTGCCCATTGCCCCTTGTCCTGTCACTGGGCACCACTGAAAAGAGCTTGGCCCCATCCTCCTGACACTCACCCTTGAGATATTTATAAGCATTTATTAGGTCCCCTCGCAGCCTTCTCTTCTTCAGGCTGAACAAGCCCAGCTCCCTCAGCCTCTCCTCGTAGGGGAGATGTTCCAGTCCCCTCACCATCCTCGTAGCCCTCCGCTGGACTCTCTCCAGTAGCTCTCCAGCAGGTCCGCCCCAAGCCTGTACTGGTGCATGGGGTTGTTCCTCCCCAGGTGCAGGACCCTGCATTTGCCTTTGTTGAACCTCATCAGGTTCCTCTCTGCCCAACTTTCCAGCCTATCCAGGTCACGCTGAATGGCAGCACAGCCTTCTGGTGTATCCACCACTCCTCCCAGTTTGGTGTCATCAGCAAACTTGCTGAGGGTACATTCTAACTCTTCATCCAGGTCATTGATGAAGAAGTTGAACAGGACTGGGCTGAGTACTGACCCCTGGGGGACACCACTTGTTACCGGCCTCCAACTAGACTCAGCGCCGCTGATGACAACCCTCTGAGTTCTGCCATTCAGCCAGTTCTCTATCCACTTCACCGACCACTTATCCAGCTCATACTTCCTGAGAGATTCCCTAGGAGGATATCATGGGAGACTGTGTCGAAAGCCTTGCTGAAGTCGAGGTAGACAACATCCATGACTCTCCCTTCGTCTACCCAGCCAGTCATGTCATCGTAGAAAGCTATTAGATTGGTCAGGCATGATTTCCCCTTGGTGAATCCATGCTGACTACTCCTGATAACCTTCTTTTCTTCCACTTGCTTGATGATGGCCTCCAGGATAAGCTGCTCCATCACCTTTCCCAGGATGGAGGTGAGGCTGACCGGCCTGTAGTTCCCTGGGTCCTCCTTCTTGCCCTTTTTGAAGATTGGAGTGACATTGGCCTTTCTCCAGTCCTCGGGCACCTCTCCTGTCCTCCAGGACCTCTCAAAGATGATGGAGAGTGGCTCAGCAATGACATCCGCCAGCTCCCTCAGCACTCGTGGGTGCATTCCATCGGGGCCCATGGATTTGTGGACGTCCAGATCGCTTAAGCGATCCCTCATGCAGTCCTCCTCGACCAAGGGAAAGTCGTCTTCTCTGTAGGCTTCTTCTCTTACCTCCGGGGCCTGGGATTCCTGAGGGCCACTCTTAGCCCTGAAGACTGAAGCAAAGAAGGCATTCAGTAGCTCTGCCTTCTCCGCATCCTCCGTCACCAGGACACCCGCCTCATTCAGCAGCGGCCCCACGTTGTCCCTAGCCTTCCTTTTGCTGCTGATGTAGTTGAAGAAGCCCTTCTTGTTGTTTTTGACATCCCTTGCTAGATTCAATTCCAGGTGGGCCTTGGCCTTCCTCGTTGCACCCCTGCTTGCTCTGACCACATTCCTGTACTCTTCCCAAGTGGCCTGTGCCTCTTTCCACATTCCATGGACCTTTCTCTTCTGCCTGATCTCTGCTAGAAGCTCCTTGTTTAACCATGCAGGTCTCCTGCCTCCTTTGCTCGATTTCTTTCTCAGGGGGATGCATTGCTCCTGTCATGGAAGAAGTGTCGTTTAAAGAGTGACCAGCACTCATGGACCCCCCTGCCTTCGAGAGCCCTGGTCCACGGGATTCCTCCCAGTAGCTCCTTGAAGAGGCCAAAGTCAGCCTTCCTGAGGTCCAAGGTTTTGATCCTACTTATTGCCCTGCTTCCTCCACGCAGGATCCCGAACTCGACCATTTCATGGTCACTGCAGCCGAGTCTACCTCCGACCTTCACATCCTCGACCAGTCCCTCCTTGTTTGTTAACACAAGGTCCAGCAGGGCGCCTTTCCTTGTTGGTTCCTCCACCACTTGCATCAGAAAGTTATCATCGATGCTCTGTAGGAACCTCCTGCATTGCGCCTGCCTAGCTTTATGGTCTTCCCAGCTGATGTCAGGGTGGTTGAAGTCCCCCATGAGAACCAGGGCCTGTGACTATGAGGCTGCTTGCAGCTGCCTGTAGAAGGCCTCATCAACCTCCTCCTCCTGGTCAGGTGGCCTGTAGTACACACCCACTGTAATGTCACCCGTGTGAGCCTGTCCCTTAATTCTAACCCACAAGCTTTCAACTCGTTCCTCATTTGCCCCCAGGCCAAGCTCAATGCATTCTACTTGCTCCCTCACTTATAGAGCAACTCCCCCACCTCTCCTTGCTGGCCTGTCTTTCCTAAAGAGTCTGTAGCCATCCATGACAGCATGCCAGTCATGCGAGTTGTCCCACCACGTTTCTGTGATGGCGACCAAGTCGTAGCCGTCCTGCTGTATAATGGCTTCCAGCTCCTCCTGTTTATTGCCCATGCTACGTGCATTGGTGTAAACACACTTTTGAGCTGGGCTGTCAATCTCACCCCTGGTCTTGGCACGCCAAGCCTATGCTCATCCCTAGTGAGCTGGGCAATATCCCCTTCCCCCTTTGAACCTAGTTTAAAGCCCACACATTAGTGTTTAGTATGCTTGATTTTTTTGTTTCATTTTTATATAGTTCCAAACTCTTGTACTGCTCATAAATTGCAGTTCATGGTGTTCTTTGAACTGCCGAACATGCCATCTTCACTTGGCAAATGCAGCACCTTTGGAATTAAGGTACACATTTTGAAGTCTTTCCAAACTCATTTACTTGTCTTGCTTAAATGCTGCTGCTTCAAAATATAAATTATTAATTTCTAATTGTAAAATGTTCACAATTTCTTACTGCTAGCAATGATTAATAATGATGATTAATAAGATCATCAGATTTGACTGGTTCTGTAGAAACTTTTCATAAGGTACAATACATTGTTTGTATCAGATTTTTCTGACTCTTGGGGAAAATGAAATAAAATTAATTGTAGTCAACCCACTTTAAAAGTTGGGGATGCATAAGGAGTGTTTAAAAATGTTACATCCTCTGTTCTCCACACTGGCTAGGCACCATTTTATTAGGCTGAGTGCATACTACTTCACTGACTGTTGCATTCTACTTCGTTAAAAACATTCATCATGGAGGAATAACTTTTTCAGTTTTACACAAAATGGTTGATTACATCAATTTCCAGAAAGGGGTCTAAAAAGAAGTGTAAAGGAGCAAAAGTGAATTTGCTGCAAACACACAAATTCTACCAACAATTGCGGAATTGTTGGTAAAATTAAGGTTTACATCTGAAAATTAAAGTTTATATGGAAAACGTAGCATTGTTCACCCATTGAGGAAAAGCATAAAATCAAAAAGAGCTCTGAGGATGGGACACAGCTGCAGCAGGCATGCGAGGAATCCACTAACACAGCAACTCCCTGCAACATACCATAGAGGATGGAACGGAGTGGAGACTCCATGGCCATGCTCCGTGATGATAAAGCAGGAAGAAATGGTCCTCTAAAACTGATAAGCAGCTCATCTGGTTCCCTGAGCCAACAGGTTTTCGAGACCTTGCTAAAGTGCTATCGTGAATTTTGCTCATTTTAATATCATTTTAATACCAAAACACACCTCCACCCCAAAGGCTACCCGCCTCTGAGGTGCGACCACTCCTCTTCGAGTCTGCGCTCTCGATTTTTTTTAAACTATACCTTTAAACGTGAAGCGAGAGAATTTTACACCAATCATGATAAAAGGTATGTATGACTACAGTCACTCAAACTCCACCTTAAATGTAGAAAGGATATAAAAATAGCCAGGGAAATAGGGGATTTTGGGAGAAGAAGATAACACCATGAGCAAGTCAAGGGAAACTCCATCTCAGACTGCCTGTGATTACCGGGATTGACCAACGGGCTGAGCCTTGCTTCTCCCCTCCTTGGGACACCTTGGGTGAGACTTAGACTAAGTGCTTTTCTTGGGAATCTTAGAAATCTCTCTAGAGAGTTACTCCCTAATGTTTATAGCCAGGCTGTATTATTTATAACCTTTTCACGTGTTTTATACTTAATAACATCATATTTGCACATGCTTTCTTGCAGACAGTCACTATCACTGGCAATTCAAAAAACCTCTATACCTGTTGCACAATTAAAACTGCACTGTTTAAGTAGCCAGTTGCCACAGTTTCTCACTGAACGCGACCGAACCCTAGAGTGCGGCCGTGCTAATTCATGAGCACAACTGGACTGAAGGTGCAGACTGCTATTAGTGTATCCAGTATCATGGTAGTTTAATATACATATTAAACGCGACTGGACTGGTAGTGGCAAATTGAATATCACTCAGAATTTAAACCTAGCCACACCTAGCCTCTCACTCCGTTGAGGAGAGTTAGAAAGCAAGGGGGTTTATTTTGTGCCAAATTCCTCCATCCCTCATAACACAACACCAATACATAAATGTAACTAAAGGATGCCCCTTAAAAGTGATTATACAAAAGTCAGCGATGCCTATCGGCAGGTGGCAAACCATGCTGTGCAAGTAATTGACTTTTTCATTCTCTTTCTGAAGAAGGGAAAAATGGTGGGTTAGCAAAAATATTTCAGTTGACCCAAGGTTTAATGTTGTATTTATTTTTTTATATTTCTTTTTCTAGATTCTTAATAAAATACCAATCGATTTTGAAGTCAAGCTGTCACTTCAGTCGCTGCAACGGCGGGAGATTTAATTGTGGTGTAACCAAAACTAACACTCAGTCACTGAGGTGAGCAGCTCCGGTGCTGGCACGATCTGCAGCGGAGCGCTCTAGCACAGTGCACAGGGGGGTTTCCTGAACTGAGGAAACCTCAGGTGGAGCTGAGAGCTACCAGGAGCCTGCAGCTCGTGCAACAGCAGCTGACAAGACCTCGGTGAGACAGGAGCAATGGCAACAAAGCACACCCCCCTACCCCTCCACCCCCCGTATAAAAGAAGCCCCTAGGGCACACTAGTGACCAGGAGTGATGCGACCAGGGCAGGCAAACTGGACATGGCACAGCAGCAAGGGTGCGCAGGAAGGGCGTTGTAGCTCTGTGTGGTGGGTTTGCATGGCAAGGTTTTGCTAGCAGAGGGGCTATAGGGGTGGCTTCTGTGAGAAAATGCCAGAAGCTTCCGCCATGTCTGATAGAGCCAATGCCAGCCGGCTCTAAGACGGACCCGCTGCTGGCCAAGGCCAAGCCAATCAGCAACGGTGGTGGTGCCTCTGTGATAACATATTTAAGAAGGAGAAAAAAACCTGCTGAGGAGCGGCAGCAGTCGAGAGTGAGGAGTGAGACTATGTGAGAGAAACAACCCTGCAGACACCAAAGTCAGTGAAGAAGGAGGGGGAGGAGGTGGTCCAGGCACAGGAGCAGAGATTTTTCCCCTGCAGCCCATAATGAGGACCATGGTGAGGCAGGCTGTCCCCCTGAAGCCCATGGAGGTCCACTGTGGAGCAGATATCCACCTGCAGCCTGTGGAAGACCCCAAGCCAGAGCAGATGTATGCCTGAAGGAGGCTGTGACCCCGTGGGTAGCCCGTGCTGGAGCAGGCTCCTGTCATGACCTGTGGACCGGTGGAGAGAGAGGAGACCATGCCAGAGCAGGTTTGCTGGCAGGACTTGTGACCCCATGGGGGGGGACAACCCACACTGGAGCAGCCTGTTCCTGAAGGACTGCACCCCGTGGGAGGGACCCCACGATGGAGCAGGAGGATACCTGAAGGAGGCTGTGACCCCATGGGGAGCCTGCACTAGACCCGTGGGGAGAGGAGCCCACGCCAGAGCAGGTTTGCTGCCTCCCTGGGGCCCGGGTTTAAGAAGTGAAGAGAAAGCATCCTACCCTGGTACGACCCTCAGATTATTATTCATTATTGATTTTTCAGGTAGGCAGCAGAGAAGTGGCAACTAGAAGTCTGAGGGCAATCAAGACAGACTTCAGGGCCTTGGGATGACTGGTTATGGGATCAGGACCACAAGTAGTGTTCTCCTCTGTCTTTCCAGTTGCAGGAAATAATGAGGGAAGAAACAGGAAGAGTCAGCTGATCAATACCTGGCTCCGAGCTTGGTGTCACTGGCAGAATTTTGGGTTTTTTTGATCATGGCTTGGTCTACAGGACACCAGGCCTGCTGGCAACAGATGGGGTACACCTATCTCAAAGGGGGGAAAGGATCTTTGCACAAGAGTTATTAGGGCTCATTGAAAGAGCTTCAAACTAGCTTTGAAGGGGGGAAGGGACAATAACAGGTTTGCTAGGGATAAGCCTGGGGGCAGCATGCTAATGTTTGAGGGATGGTACGCTAGTGAGGTCCTTCGCTCTGCCGTCTCAGAAGAGGTAGGGGATGGAGATCCATGCGGCAGCAAAGATGCAAGGGTTGTTGATGTGTTAGAAACCACTGAAGCATCTGAGAATGGTCACATAGGAATTAGGGCTTCTCCCCCCAAAAAGGTGGCAGGATCAATAGCCCAGGTGAAGCGCATCTATACCTATGCATGACGCATGTGCAACAAACAGGAGGAGCTGAAAGTCATTGTGCAGCTGGAAAACTATGATATAGTTGCAATTACAAAAACATGGTGGGATGACTCACACAACTGGAGTGCTGCAATTGGCCTGTTTAGGAGCCTGGTTGACAGAGTCCCTTGGGAGGCAGTGCTGAAGAGCAAAGGAGTCCAGGAAGGTTGGACATTCTTCAAGAAGGAAATCTTAAAGTCGTAGGAGCAGGCCATCCCTATGTGCTGAAAGACAAGCCGACAGGGAGGAAGACCAGAAGACCAGCCTGGCTGAACAGAGCACTTTGGCTGGCACTCAGGAAAAAAACCCAGAGTTTATGACCTTTGGAAGAAGGGGCAGGCCACTCAGGAGGACTACAAGGATGTTGTGAGGTTATGCAGGGAGAGAATTAGAAGGGCCAAAGCCCAAATATAATTTAGCCTGGCTACTGCTGTAAAAGACAATAAAAAATTTGTCTATGAATACATTAGTAAGAAAAGGAGAGCTAAGGAGAATTTCCATCCTTTAATGAATGTGGGGAGAAACATGGTGACAAAGGGTGAGGAAAAGGCTGAAGTACCCAATGCCGCCTTTGCCTCAGTCTTTAATAGTAAGACCAGTTGTTCTTGGGATACCCAGCCCCCTGAGCCAGAACACAGGGATGGAGAGCAAAATGAAGCCCACATAATCCAAGGGAAATGGTTAGTGACCTGCTACACCTATTAGACACATATAAGTCTATGGGGCAGGATGGAATCCACCCAAGGGTACTGAGGGAGCTGGTGGAAGTGCTCACCAAACCATTTTCCATCATTTATCAGCAGTCCTGCTAACCAGGGAGGTCCCAGTTAACTAGAGGTTAGCAAATGGGATGCCCATCTACAAGAAGGGCTGAAAGGAGGATCCCAGGAACTACAGGCCTGTCAGCCTGGCTTCGGTGCTGGGGAAGATCATGGAGCAGATCATTCTGAGTGCCATCATGCAGCAAACACAGGACAACCAGGGGATCAGGCCCAGTCAGCATGGATTCATGAAAGGCAGGTCCTGCTTCACTAACCTGATCTCCTTCTATGAGCAGATGACCCGCCTAATGGATGAGGGAAAGGCTGTGGATGTTGTCTACCTGGACTTTAGTAAGGCCTTTGACACTGTTCCCCACAGCATCCTCCTGGAGAAACTAGCTGCCCAGGGCCTGGACGGGTGTACTCTTTGTTGGGTAAAAAACTGGCTGAATGGCCAACCCCAGAGAGTGGTAGTGAATGGAGTTAAATCCAGCTGGTGGCCGGTCAACAGTGGTGTTCCCCAGGGCTCAGTTTTGGGTCCAGTCTTGTTTAACATCTTTATCAATGATCTGGATGAGGGGATTGAGTGCTCCCTCAGTAAGTTTGCAGATGACACCAAGTTGGGCAGGAGTGTCGATCTGCTTGAGGGTGGGAAGGATCTGCAGAGGGATCTGGACAGACTAGAGCGATGGGCCAAGGTGTCCTGGGTTCGGCCAGGACAGGGTTAATTTTCACCGGAATCCAGGAAGGGACACAGCCGGGAGGGCTGACTCAACCTGGCCAAACAGAGCAGGGTATTCCATACCATGTGCCGTCATGCTGGGTTCAGGTTGGGGGGGGAGCTGGGCGGCGGGAACTCACTCGTAGCTCAGGAGCGTGGCAGCGGCAGTCCGGGAGAGCGGCTCTCTGGGTTGTGCGGTTTGTGTCGTGTATTCTCCTTATCTGTGTCGTTGTTGTTCCTGTTCCCTTTGTTTTGCTGTTCTGTTAAACTACCCTTATCCCGATCCACCAGTTTCTGCCTGTTTCTTTCCATTCTCCTCTGCACCCCGGTGGGGGGAGGGGCGGCCGCATGGCGCTTTTGTTGCCAGCCGCAGCCAAACCATAACATTAAATTTGGCGCTCAAGCATGGGGCGGGGATAATGGCAGGGCTGAGCAGCGGGTGTTAAAACAGCTTTCTTAGATTTTGTTAAATTTTGTTATACGCATTTACTGTGTTAGTTAAATAGTCTCTGGTAAAAAATGTTGCTGACTTTGATCAGATGGCTGTGTTTATTTAATCCGTACTTGCTGTATGTGTTCACTGCCGTGCTATTCATCATCGCGGGGAAAAGGATCAGGATGATGGTTTTGCTCTACTGTACGATATCGACTTATGATAACATCACTGTGCATGAGATTAGGCTTGTATTTAGAATCATAGAATCATAGAATCATAGAAAGTTTTGGGTCGAAAGGGACACCTAGAGGTCGTCTAGTCCAACCCCCCCACAGCGAGCAGGGACACCACTAACTAGATCAGGTTGCTCAGAGCCCTGTCCAACCTGGTCTTGAATGTTTCCAGGGATGGGGCCTCCACTACCTCTCTGGGCAACCCATTCCAGTGTTTCACCACCCTCATTGTAAAGAATTTCTTCCTTACATCTAGCCTAAACCTACCCCGTTTATTTTAAAACCATTACCCCTCGTCCTATCACTGTTGTCTCTACTAAACAGATTGTCCCCATCTTTCCTATAAGCTCCCTTTAAGTACTGAAAGGCTGCAATCAGGTCTCCCCGCAGCCTTCTCTTCTCCAGGCTGAACAAGCCCAACTCTCTCAGCCTGTCCTCACAGGAGAGGTGCTCCAGCCCTTGGATCATTTTTGTAGCCCTCCTTTGGACCCGCTCCAACAGTTCCATGTCCTTCTTGTGCTGAGGGCTCCAGAGCTGAAAGCAGTACTCCAGGTGAGGCCTCACCAGAGCAGAGTAGAGGGGCAGAATCACCTCTCTCGACCTGCTGGCCACGCTTCTCTTGATGCAGCCCAGGACACGGTTGGCCCTCTGGGCTGCCAGCGCACATTGCCGGCTCATGTCCAGCCTTTCGTCTATCAGTACCCCCAAGTCCCTCTCAGCAGGGCTGCTCTCGATCCTTTCATCCCCCAGCCTGTATTGGTAACGGGGATTACCCCGACCCAGGTGCAGGACCTTGCACTTGGCCTTGTTGAACCTCATGAGGTTCACACAGGCCCGCTTCTCCAGCTTGTCCAGGTCCCTCTGGATGGCATCCCGTCCTTCTGGTGTCTCAACCGTACCACTCAGCTTGGTGTCATCTGCAAACTTGCTGAGGGTACACTCAATGTCGCTGTCCATGTCATTAATAAATATATTGAACAGCACCGGTCCCAGTACAGACCCCTGAGGGACTCCACTCGTCACTGGTCTCCATCTGGACATTGAGCTGTTGACCACTACCCTTTGGCATGTGGCACTGCGGACATTTCCATACCTCGGACCCTACGTCTTGGAATTTGTTAATAATCGAACCAAATCTGTGGGGAAAACCAGACGGGATACCTTCCCCCACTCTTTCACCCCTCCTCTATCCCTCAGGCTGGTCCTAACAGCTGTTGAGAATTTTGAGTACCCGTGGGATGTTCAGGCCAGCGTGTTTCTACTGTTATGCATCCTGAATGGGTTGCAGGTTTTCTTTAGGGTTAAACAAGTCGTTAACAACACTGTGCAGAGACCTGCACGGGCCGGTTAGCTGTGAGTGGCTGGGTGTGTGGGACAGAATGGGCAAGTACCTAGGGCAGTGGGCACCCCCGGTGTTTTTGAAACTCACCCCTGAACAAGTACAGAATCCGGACAAACAAGTAAAATATCTGCAAAAAGTGTGCTGCCACCCTGGGAACTCCAGAGAGACACAGATCACTGCAACGTGCTGGGGTCTGGCCCACGCCTACCGAGCCATATTCAACACTGTTCAGTGCCCTAAAGGGGAAAGGGGGGGAAATGAAGCGGCAGGCACTGCAGCTGGCGCTGCCCCCCCAGCCGGCCCTGCAGCCCCTCCAGCCAAGCAGGCAGTCACAGCCCCCCCCGGCAACTGGCACCACCACTGCTGCAGCCACTGGCATTGTCCCAGCTTCCCCCATGGGCACGGCAGTTGCTGCAGCTCCAGCTCCGGCAGCAGGCGTCGCAGCTGAGCCCAATAACCAACCTGTGCCAGTAGCAGTCGCCCCTGTAAAACTAAAGAAAGATGCAAAGAGAGCAGATCGCTCCGGGAAGGATAACAATGAGCCAGGGTCATCCCAGGAGACAGAGATCATCACCCGGTCCCTCTCCCTGAGCGAGCTGCGAGACATGCGGAAAGATTTCAGCCGCCACCCAGGCGAGCACATTGTCACCTGGCTGCTGCGGTGCTGGGATAACGGGGCCAGCAGCTTGGAATTAGAGGGCAAGGAAGCCAAGCAGCTGGGATCCCTGGCCAGGGATGGGGGCATCGACAAGGCCATTGGGAAAAAGGAACAAGTCCTCAGCCTCTGGAGGAGACTTCTGTCAGGCGTGAGGGAGAGGTACCCCTTCAGTGACGATTTTGTATGCTGTCCTGGCAAGTGGACCAATATGGAGAGGGGTATTCAGTACTTGAGGGAATTAGCTGTGCGGGAGCTGGTTTACTATGACATAGCCGATGAGCAGGTACCCACAGACCCAGATGAAGTGCCGTGCACACGACCCATGTGGAGGAAGTTTGTACGGAGCGCACCCTCCTCATATGCCAACTCACTGGCAGTTGTAAACTGGAAAGGTGAGGAGGCACCAACAGTGGATGAGGTAGCTGTCCGACTCCGGCAATATGAGGAAAGTCTCTCTTCCTCCCTTGTCTCAGCTGTGGAGAAACTGGCCCGGGAGGTCCGGCAAATCAAAGAGAATATGTCCTACTCCCCACCTGTACGGGCCAGTGTCTCAGCTATTAGGGGCAAGCGTTTCCCTGCTCAGGAGAGGGAATACAGAGGCTATACACCACGGGGAACCCTGTGGTTCTACCTGTGTGACCACAGAGAGGACATGAGGAAGTGGGATGGAAAACCCACCTCAAGTCTAGAGGCACGAGTGCGTGAGTTGCAAGGAAAAACAATCACAAAAGGGGATTCTGTTAGGAAAAATGCCGCTCCAGTTTCCAGCAGCCAGCTCTCCAGACCAGGTAGACAGTTTGACCTTGATTCCGATCTTCTTGAAGGGACCTCCAAGTCATTTTTACAGCAGGTGAGCAGCAAATTCTCTGAGCAGGATTAGAGGGGCCCAGCCTCCAGCCAGGTGGAGGAAAGGGACAACCGCGTTTATTGGACGGTGTGGATTCGATGGCCTGGCACGTCAGATCCACAAGAGTATAAAGCTCTAGTGGACACTGGTGCACAGTGTACTTTAATGCCATCAGATTACAAAGGGGCAGAGTCCATTTGCATTTCGGGAGTGACAGGGGGGTCCCAAGAGCTGAGTGTATTGGAGGCTGAAGTGAGCCTCACTGGGCAGGAGTGGCAGAAGCACCCAATTGTAACTGGTCCCGAGGCTCCGTGCATCATTGGCATAGACTACCTCAGGAGAGGATATTTCAAGGAACCCAAAGGGGCATCGGTGGGCTTTTGGCATAGCTGCTTTGGAGACGGAAGAAATTAAACAGCTGTCCATTTTGCCTGGTCTCTCGGAGGATCCTTCCGTTGTGGGGTTGCTGAGGGCTGAAGAACAACAGGTGCCAGTCGCGACCACAACAATGCACCAGCGACAATATCGCACCAGTCAAGACTCGCTTATCCCCATCCATTGGCTGATCCGCCAGCTGGAGAGTCAAGGAGTGATCAGCAAAACTCGCTCACCCTTTAATAGTCCCATATGGCCAGTGAGAAAATCTAATGGAGACTGGAGACGGACAGTAGACTACCGTGGCCTGAATGAAGTCACAACACCACTGCTGAGTGCTGCTGTGCCAGACATGCTAGAACTTCAGTATCATCTGGAGTCAAAGGCAACCAAGTGTAATGCCACCACTGATATCGCTAACGCATTCTCCTCCATCCCTTTGGCAGCAGAGTGCAGGCCACAGTTTGCTTTCACCTGGAGGGGCGTCCAGTACACCTGGAATCGACTGCCCCAGGAGTGGAAACACAGTCCCACCATTTGGGGATCCAGAATGCACTGGAAAAGGGTGAAGCTCCCGAACATCTGCAGTACATCGATGACATCATTGTGTGGGGTGACACAGCGGAGGAAGTTTTTGAGAAAGGGGAGAAAATAGTTCAGATCCTTCTGAAAGCCGGTTTCGCCATTAAGCGAAGTAAAGTCAAGGGACCTGCGCAAGAGATCCATTTTTTAGGAATAAAATGGCAGGATGGGCGCCAACAGATTCCCAATGGATGTCATCAACAAAATAGCAGCTATGTCTCCACCAACTAGACAAAAGGAAGCACAAGCCTTCTTAGGTGTTGTGGGTTCTGGAGGATGCATATCCCAAATTACAGCCAGATTGTAAGCCCTCTCTATCAAGGGACCCGGAGTATAAATGATTTGAAATGGGGTCCTGAGTAACGACAGGCATTTGAACAAATTAAACGGGAGATAGTTCATGCTGTAGCACTTGATCCAGTCCGGTCAGGACAAGATGTTAAAAAAGTACTCTACACCGCAGCCGGGGAGAATGGCCCAACCTGGAGTCTCAGGCAGAAAGCACCAGGGGAGACTCGAGGTCGACCCCTTGGGTTTTGGAGCCGGGGTATGGAGGATCTGAGACCTGCCATGCTCCAACTGAAAAAGAGATTCTGGCAGCATATGAAGGCGTTCGAGCTGCTTCAGGAGTGGTCGGCACTGAAGCACAGCTCCTAGCTCCACGACTGCCCGTCCTGGGCTGGATGTTCAAAGAGAGGGTCCCCTCTACGCATCATGCCACCGATGCTACGTGGAGTAAGTGGGTTGCGCAGATCACCCAGCGCGCCTGAATGGGAAACCCCAGTTGCCAAGGAATTCTGGCAGTAATCATGGACTGGCCAGAAGGCAAAGATTTTGGAGCATCGCCAGAGGAGGAGGTGACACGTGCTGAAGAGGCCCCACTGTATAACCAGCTGCCAGAAGATGAGAAACAGTATGCCCTGTTCATGCATGGGTCCTGTCGCATTATGGGGAAGCATCGGAGGTGGAAGGCTGCTGTATGGAGCCCTACACGACAAGTCGCGGAAACTGCCGAGGGAGAAGGTGAGTCAAGCCAGTTTGCAGAGGTGAAAGCCATCCTCTGGCTTTAGACATTGCCAGCCGAGAGAAGTGGCCAGTGCTCTGTCTTTACACTGATTCCTGGATGGTGGCCAATGCCTTGTGGGGGTGGCTGCAGCAATGGAAGAAGAACAACTGGCAGCGCAGAGGCAAACCTATCTGGGCTGCCCCATTGTGGCAAGATATTGCTGCCCGTCTGGAGCAGCTGGTTGTAAAAGTGCGTCACATAGACGCCCACGTCCCTAAGAGTCGGGCCACTGAGGAACATGTAAACAACCAGCAGGTGGATCAGGCTGCCAAGACTGAAGTGGCTCAGGTGGATCTGGACTGGCAACATAAGGGTGAACTGTTTATAGTTTGGTGGGCCCATGACACCTCAGGCCACCAAGGAAGAGACGTGACATACAGATGGGCTCGTGACCGAGGGGTGGACTTGACCATGGACACCATCGCACAGGTTATCCATGAATGTGAAACATGCGCTGCAATCAAGCAAGCCAAGTGGGTAAAGCCTCAGTGGTATGGAGGATGATGGCTAAAATATCAATACGGGGAGACTTGGCAGATTGACTACATCACACTGACACAAACCCGCCAAGGCAAGTGCTATGTGCTCACAATGGTGGAGGGCACCACCGGATGGCTGCAAACCTACCCTGTGCCCCATGTCACTGCCCCGAATACCATCCTGCACCTTGAAACGCAAGTCCTATGGCGACATGGCACTCCCGAAAGAATTGATTCGGAGAACAGGACTCACTTTTGTAGCAACCTCGTAGTTACCTGGGCCAAAGAACACGGTATTGAGTGGGTGTATCACATCCCCTACTATGCACCAGCCTCTGGAAAGATCGAACAGTACAATGGGCTGCTAAAAACCACTCTGAGAGCCATGGGGAATTGGACTTTCAAAAATTGGGATATTCATTTAGCAAAGGCCACCTGGTTGGTTAACACCAGAGGATCCACCAACCTGGCTGGTCCTGCCCAGTCAGAACCTCAGTGCCCCGTAGAAGGGGATAAAGTCCCCATAGTGCACACGCAGAACATGTTAGGGAATACAGTTTGGGTTAGTCCTGCCTCGGGCAAAGGCAAGCTCGTCCATGGGTTTGCTTTTGCTCAAGGACCTGGGTGTACCTGGTGGGTAATGCGGAAGGATGGGAAGTCCGATGTGTACCTCATGGGGATTTGATTTTGGGTGAGAATAGTCCATAAATACATTGTATAAAGTTAATTGTTAAATAACCCTGTCACTGTCTGTTATCACTGTTATAATTGTTATATGTTATACCAGTAGTAGCATAGTAAGAATCGTCCAGATTAAAGAAGGATGGACTTTGTGATGAAACCTAGCAGAGCACAGCGATGATGGCACTGGATCTGGTTTTCAACAACTGGCACCCAGCAACTTCATCAAGACCAACATCTCCTGCAGACTGTGGGCACGGGCTGCACCAGATACATCAGCCGTGAGCTCCGGATGCAGCAATTGACTGCCCATCACCGCACATCATCTCTCCTGCCACGGAAGACCATTACGACAGATGGAGCCCAAAGTCATGGATTAAATGAACTCAACGGACACTTTGGAGTGATGATCCATAGACTAAGGGAATGATATCTGGAGACAGGAGAAGTGGTGGTGATCAACTGGACAATGGGGGACCTGGGCATGAAGTAGATGATATGGAATAAGGGGTGGATAATGTCCTGGGTTCAGCCAGGACAGGGTTAATTTTCACCGGAATCCAGGAAGGGACACAGCCGGGCGGGCTGACCCCACCTGGCCAAACAGAGCAGGGTGCCGTCATGCTGGGTTCCGGTGGGGGGGAGCTGGGGGCGGGAACTCACTTGCGGCTCGGGAGCGCGGGCGCCGGTCCGGTCTGGGAGAACAGCTCTGTGTGTCGTGCGTTTTGCGTTGTGTTTTCTCCTTATCTGTTGTTGTTCCTGTTCCCTTTGTTTTGCTGTTCTGTTAAACTGCCCTTATCCCAACCCACCAGTTTCTGCCTGTTTCTTTCCATTCTCCTCCGCACCCCGGCAGGGGGAGGGCCGGCCGCATGGCGCTTTTGTTGCCGGCTGCAGCCAAACCATAACACAGGATCAATTGTATGACATTCAACAAGGCCAAGTGCCGGGTCCTGCACTTGGGTCACAACAACACCATGCAACGCTACAGGCTTGTAGAGGAATGGCTGGATAGCTGCCTGGCAGAAAAGGACCT
Source organism: Opisthocomus hoazin (assembly GCF_030867145.1). NCBI lineage: Eukaryota > Metazoa > Chordata > Aves > Opisthocomiformes > Opisthocomidae > Opisthocomus > Opisthocomus hoazin. Next base: position 44,287,528 of record NC_134453.1, on the reverse strand, counting down.
TGAGGTGCTGGTTGACAGCCGGCTGAACATGAGCCAGCAGTGTGCCCAGGTGGCCAAGAAAGCCAACAGCATCCTGGCTTGTATCAGGAATAGTGTGGCCAGCAGGAGTAGGGAGGTGATCGTGGCCTTGTACTCGGCACTGGTGAGGCTGCACCTCGAATACTGTGTTCTAGTTTTGGGCCCGTCACTACAAGGACTTTGAGGTGCTGGAGCATGTGCAGAGAAAGGCAATGAAGCTCGTGAGGGGTCTAGAGAACAAGTCTTATGAGGAGCATCTGAGGGAACTGGGGTTGTTTAGTCTGGAGAAAAGAAGGCTGAGGGGAGACCTTATCACTCTCTACACTACCTGAAATGAGGTTGTAGTGAGGCAGGTGTTGGTCTCTTTTCTCAAGTACGAAGTGATAGGATGAGATTAAACACCCTCAAGTTGCATCAGGGGAGGTTTAGATTGGATATTAGGAAAAATTTCTTTACTGAAAGAGTGGTCAGGCATTGGAACAGGCTGCCCAGGGAAGTGGTGGAGTCACCACCCCTAGAGATATTTAAAAGATGTTTAGATATGGCACATAGGGACATGGTTTAGTGGTGGGCTTGATAGTGTTAGGTTAACGGTTGAATTTGGTGATCTTAAAGGTCTTTTGCAGCCTAAACAATTCTATGATTCTTCCAGAACATAGGTGGAAAATGAAAGTGTAGAGACATTGGAAGCTAGTACAGGCGACACAGAAGGACTACAGAGATGCTCTTTAGGGATATAATTTGTGTGGAGAAAGCTTGGTTAGAGTTCAAGCTGGTCAGCACTGTGAAGGGCAACAAAAAGGTTTTTTTAAAATATGTTAATAGCAAAAGGAGAATCAGAGATAACATCGGTCCATTGCTTGGTGAGGTTGGTTCACCACAGTTGGTCACCTCACAAATAGGGACATAGACAAAGTGGAGATGTTTCGCCTCTGTCTTCAACACCAATGATAGACCCTGGGGTCTGTGGAGCCTTGTGTTGGAAGACCGTGACTGGGGAGATGATAAACTCCCAGCCAACTCTGAACTTGTTCGAGACTTGCTGCTCCAGCTGGATGTGCGTAAGTCTGCGGGGCGCGATGGGATTCATCCCAGGGTACCGAAAGAGATGGCCGATGCCATCGCAGGACCTCTCTCCATTGTTTTTCAATGGTCTTGAGAGTCTGGAGAGGTCCCAGTCGAGTGGACGCTGGCAAATGTAGTCCCGATTTTCAAGAGTAAAAAGGAAGACCCTGGTAATTACAGGCCTTTCAGTCTCACTTCAGTGCCTGGTAATGTTCATTTTTATTTCTAATGTACTGTCCACTGTTACGCTTTATGTGCTAAGAGCAATGGAGTCTTCATTAACCCCTGTGGAATCCCCAGAAGTATTTGCCCTCAGCATCAAAGCTCAGATTGTCTCAGGTTGGGATTCTGGCAGGCTGCACATGTACAACATAACGATCAGTGAGAGGTGGGACAAGAGCTACCATCAAGGCTAGACTTCAGGAAGGGAGGTTTGGCAGGATCTGCTTCTTGAAAGTGTCTGAGGGCTGAAATAAGAGTGATGCCTAGAGCATGCTTAGGTCCAGCTGCTTTATATACATCAGATCTAGTACAGATCTTTGGAGTATATCCAGGCAGGGGAAGCCCTGCTAGATCTGTGACACTAAGGTTTTGTTTAGAAAAACAAAACAAAACAAAAAAATGGCTTGTTATCACAGATGAAGCCATAGCTGTTTCTGTGCTTTGATGATATATCAAAGTAAAATATTTGTAACATGCAGATTGATGTAAAACATTAAAAAAGCGAACAAAAAAATCTGACTACTATAACAAGAAGGGCTTCTACAGGTATGTCAGCCAGAAAAGGAAGGTTAAAGAAAGCGTACCTCCCCCCGAATGAACAAGAATGGCAACCTCATATCAACAGACGAGGAGAAGGCTGAGGTACACAACAACTTTTTGCCTCAGTCTTCACTGGCAACCTCTCTCCTCACCCCTCCCCAGTTGATGGATGACAAGATGAGGACCTGGGCGGTAAAGCCCCTCCCACTGTAAGGGAAGATCAGGTTTGTTAACACCTGAGGAACCTGAATGCACATAAGTCTATGGGACCTGATGAGATGCATCCCAGAGTCCTGAGGGAACTGGCTGATGTCATTGCCAAGCCACTCTCCATAATAGTTGAAAAGTCATGGCAGTCAGGAAAAGTCCCTGGTGATTAGAAGAAGGGAAACATTACACCCATTTTTAAAAAGGGTAGAAAGAAGGACCCTGGGAACTACCGACCTGTCACCCTCACCTCTGTGCCTGGGAAGATCATGGAACAGGTCCTCCTAAAAGCTATGCTAAGGCACATGGAGGACAAGGAGGTGACTGGAGACAGCCAGCATGGCTTCACCAAGGGCAAGTCCTGCCTGAGCAACCTAGTAGCTTTCTATGATGGCATGACTGTATCAGTGGACAAGGGAAGAGCTATGGATGTCATCTATCTGGAATTCTGTAAAGCCTTCGACATGGTCCCTCACAACATCCCTCTCTCTAAACAGGGGAGATATGGATTTGATGGCTGGACTGTTTGGTGGATAAGGAATTGGCTGGAAGGTCACAGCCAGAGGGTAGTGGTCAATGGCTCGATGTCCAAAGGGACACCAGTGACATGTGGTGTCCCTCAGGGGTCCGTACTGGGACCAGTGCTGTTTAATATTTTCATCAATGACATGGACAGCGACATCGAGTGTACCCTCAGCAAGTTTGCAGATGACACCAAGCTGAGTGGTACGGTCGAGACACCAGAAGGACGGGATGCCATCCAGAGGGACCTGGACAAGCTGGAGAAGCGGGCCTGTGTGAACCTCATGAGGTTCAACAAGGCCAAGTGCAGGGTCCTGCACCTGGGTCGGGGCAACCCCCACTATCAATACAGGCTGGGGGATGAAGGGATTGAGAGCAGCCCTGTCGAGAAGGACTTGGGGGTACTGGTGGATGAAAAGCTGGACATGAGCCACCAATGGGCGCTCGCAGCCCAGAAGGCCAACCGTGTCCTGGGCTGCATCAAGAGAAGCATGACCAGCAGGTCGAGGGAGGGGATTCTGCCCCTCTACTCTGCTCTGATGAGACCCCACCTGGAGTCCTGCGTCCAGCCCTGGAGCCCCCAGCACAAGAAGGACATGGATGTGTTGGAGTGGGTCCAGAGGAGGGCCACAAAGATGAGGGCTGGAGCACCTCTCCTACGAGGACAGGCTGAGGGAGTTGGGCTTGTTCAGCCTGGAGAAGAGAAGGCTGTGGGGAGACCTTGTTGCAGCCTTTCAGTAGTTAAAGGGGGCTTATTGGGAAGATGGGGGCAATCTTTTTAGCAATGTCTGTTGTGATACGACAAGGAGTAGTGGTTTTAAACTAAAGGAGGGTAGATTTAGACTGGATATAAGGAAGAAATTTATTACAATGAGGATGGTGAGACACTGGAAAAGGTTGCCCAGAGAGGTAGTGGAGGCCCCATCCTAGAAACATTCAAGGTCAGGTTGGATGGGGCTCTTAGCAACCTGGTCTAGTTGAAGATGTCCCCGCTCATTGAAAGGGGGATGTTGGACTAGATGATCTTTAAAGGTCCCTTCCAACCCAAACTATTCTGTGAACTGCAGAAATCATCTCTCAGCAAGGAAAAACTTTTTGGGTACTACCAGTTAAACCACAAAACTCTTGAAAGTGTAGATGATCACCAGGTCATAAAAAGAAGTGGGTGTTTGTTTTTGTTTTTTTTTAAATTGATGCTTCTCATGGATTTTTCACTGGAAAGTTTTTTCAAACCGAGAAAAAACTTGTGCCAGAAGAGCTAATCGCTCATCAGCAGGGGAAGAGCATGTAACCTGGCTCTTTCCGTACTGAAGAAAGCCCCAGTTCAAAGTCTGATGATATGTTGTAAAATGGCACTCTTGTTTTTCAGCTAATTTTTCTCCCAAGGAAAGTACCAAGTGACAGACATCATGTTACCTTTGACAGACATGTTACCTTTCCTGAGACTACTCTTTCTTTGTGCTCAAGATCAGAGCTGAAGATTAAAGTGAAATTAAAGACCTTCAAGAGGGGTCAGAAGTGTTCTGGGTTGTAGGAATAATTTGAATTATTTTACTGAAACAGAGCCTGGAAATATCATGCTCTGTACAAACAGGACAAAAACTGATTATGTTTTTTTCCCCCGTTTTAAAAGAGCTACAGGTATCAGGTGGATCTCAGAGAAAATGATTTCAGAAAAATAGCTATTTGACTTTGAAAAGCTTCCTCTTGTTTAATCTTAAATTTAATGATTACCTAGGTGTTTCTAGGTGTATTGGAGCTAAGGATGACAGCAAATAGCAGTGCTATCTATTTCCAATTGACAGAAAGCAAGCAGAGATTTTTTTGTTTCATTCATCTTTTATAGCTTGCATCAGAGATTCCACCAAGAAACATGCTTTGACCATCCATGTTAGTATTCAGAAGAGCAGACTCTGCGTGTGAGGCACTGGATCTGTTATTAACTTTTCAGTCCAGTATGACTTTTGGCCTTAGCAGAAAATAAGAAGAAATGGAGGGTTAGGTCTGGGTTATTAGCTGCTCTCTCCTTACAAATTGTGAGCGTATTTTATTCAACCTCACCACTGCTGCCACAACAGCTTTGTCCTTGTCCTTGCTCTCATCACCCTTTGTGTGTATGCGGAGCTGAACACCCCTCTACAACTGACACTGCTTCAGTGACCCAAACCGTAGCAAAGCTCAGTGTGTCAGCACAAGAAAAAATAATATCAAGCCCAAAAAGCAGCCTCTTCCAGAACAGAAGAGGCAGGACCTGGTCTCTTCTGCAGTGTCCAGCCCTGGGATCTCGGTAGCCACTCGGGGACAGAGTATAATTTTGCAAATCTGGGAATTTTGCAAAACTGAAAAAAAACCAAACTCTCGGAAAACTTCACACTCCTGGGCAAGAGAGGATTTGAACTCATCAAAATGAGAAAAAGAAAGAAAGAAAGAAAGAAAGAAAGAAAGAAAGAAAGAAAGAAAGAAAGAAAGAAAGAAAGAAAGAAAGAAAGAAAGAAAGAAAGAAAGAAACCAACCAACCAACCAACCAACCAACCAACCAACCAACCAACCAACCAACCAACCAACCTCCTGCCCCCCGGCCAACCCTCATTCATGAACTGAGCATGACATCCATGGTATGGAATATTTCCATTGGCTAGCTTGGGCTAGCAGTCTGGCTATGCTCCCTCCCAGCTCCTGCACACCTGCTCATTAGCTGAATATGAGAAACCGGAAAAAGTCCTTGATTTCATAGCAACAACTGAAAACATCAGTGTTATCAACATTCTTCTCATACTAAATCCAAAACACAGCATCTACTGGGAGGAAAATTAATTCTGTCCCAGCCGAAACCAGGACAATACTGAAAGACAGACTGACTGTCATCTTTCTTTTAATGACAATCTTTGCCACTTCTTCATCCCTTGAACTTCACCTAGCCTCAAAGGCTTTTCTATTCATTTTTTCCTGAACTTTCACCAATTTTTCAAAATAAAAAGTTAAATAATATCTCAAGATCTCCTGTGCATGAAGAAAAGAGATCTATCAAACTACAGTCAATGCCTAATGGAAAAGTGCATTACATCATGCTGTGACAGTTTGAAGATGCTATGCACAAGATATGAATCAGATTTTAGATTATGAATTCTGTGCCTAAATCAGCCATGCAGTACCACACATGGTACATCTGCTGAAGAGAAGCTACAGAACAAACAAAAAACAGTGTCATGGTTTAACCCCAGCTGGCAACTAAGCACCATACAGCCACCCACTCACCCCCCCTGCCCAGTAGGATGGGAGAGAGAATCAAAAAAAGTAAAATCCATGGGTTTATATAAAAACAGTTTAATAGAACAGCAAATGAAGAGAAAATAATAATAATAATGATAAAAGAATATACAAACCAAGTGATGCACAATGCAATTGCTCACCACCTGCTGACTGACGCCCAGTCAGTCCCCGAGCAGCGGCCACCACCCCCCGGCCAATTCCCCTCCAGTTTATATGCTGAGCATGACATCATATGGTATGGAATATCCCTTTGGCCAGTTTGGGTCAGCTGTCTTAGCTGTGCCCCCTCACAGCTTCTTGTGTACCTCCAGCCTTCTCGCTGGCAGGGCATGAGAAGCTGAAAAGTCCTTGACTTAATGTAAGCATTACTTAGCAACAACTAAAGCATCAGTGTGTTATCAACATTATTCTCATACTAAATTCAAAACACAACACTATACCAGCTACTAAGAAGAAAATTAACTCTATCCCAGCTGAAACCAGGACAAACAGTTAACAGAAAAGGCCCTAATTTCCATGAATCACCATAGCCAATGAAGCCTTAGAGAGGAGACATACAGAGTTTGATGGAAAGGAATTTTCTTCGAGTAAAAATAATTAAGAATTAGGAATTTTTTTATTGGGAAAATAAAGGGAATTCAGAAAGACAGCAGAAGATGGCTACAGAACAGGAATATAATGTTTTAGACAAAAAAATAGCATTGTAAGTTCATGGGGTTTTATGTCATGGAGAGCATTCACTCTTCTCCATGGTATAAGGGTCTTGGGCTGGCTGAGATGCAGATGGCTGGGTGTTACAACATTGCATGCAGAATTGCTCAGAGTCAGAGGAATTGAAGCAAAGCTCTGTTGTTTCCCTGCCTATGAATTCCACTTCTGATTTTTGATGCAGTTCCATGATTTCAATATAATGTATTCGTACTACACTAGCTAACACCAATCAGAACCAGATAAGATCAGTTTAGGCTCTTTTCCCTCTACCGGACTTTTATCTCTTTCAAGACAACACTAATCTGATACATCAGCCCCATTTCTTCCCATCTTCTACAACTTTGTGAAGGCATCTAGCTACCTCCTATAGCTTACCCTCTTCAGACTCTCACTTAAGGAGGTACAGAAAATCAAACCTTCTCTTCTGGCCTTCAGTTCTTTTGTGTCTGGCATGTCCCAAACATACAGACTTGTATGGCTCAAATAAGCAGGGCAGGTGTCTTCCTCCTTACAGAAAGTGAAATAAACACATAATCTGCAGGTTAACTCATTTACAATAAACTGAGACTATTTACTTAGCTTTTTAAAATATTTGTCAATAAAATTCAGTGTTATTGGTGATCTGGTAACTAATTAATATTTTACATTCCCATTCTGAGAGATGGTGGTGTACACCAGGTCACATTCAGTTTGCAGCTGCCCTACATTGAAAGAAGTCTCTCTTGGTATCTTCAAGCTCCTTTGAGGAGCAGCGCTATTAGAAAATGAAATGCTTTAGCAGTATTAAGGAGTATTTGTACTGAAGTCATGCCCAGAGGCTCAGGCACATACGTGAGCCAAATCAGTTTTCTCCATGAAGACTTTGCTCCATAAGAGAAAGATAAACAAAGGTGGAAGAAAGGGATAACACAACAGAAGAAGCTGATACAGGACTCCTCTTAGCAGAGCAAACTTTTCAGCAAATAAAGCTAAGCAAAAATAATTTAGTATGTTGACATACAAAGAGCTGGAAGATGGCAGAACAGTTGTTTTTACAAGGTAACGCAACATAGATGAAAACTTATTCCATAATGTGGGAGGAGACAGAATAGGCAGGGAAATTATACAGCAATTTGCATGGTTGCATATGCAGTTAATGCACAGGGTCTTGATTGTAGAACACGTGTATCTGTGTATATATATACACACCTGCATTTAGTTGAAAGAGATGATTCCCCATTTAAAACAGTACACATAGAGCAGTTAAATAACATTTGTGTCAATCTGAATGTGAAGTCACATCAGATCTTCACTGTTACTTCTCGGTTTGGAAGAAGCAGTGTCTCTTCAACCAGTTACCACTCTGGAACCACAGCACACCTAGAAGGAGGGATTTTTTTCCCTCCAACAAATCCTCTAAAGCTCTGTGCACTTTTGAAGTCTGCCTGCCTATCTTCTACAGAAATTTCTAATCTGCACAGCATCATAGTAGCTACTCGCTGACAATTTAAGTGCAAATGCCACTAACTTTGAGGGTCACCAGACTTTGCATAACTTTAGATCAAGTGCATACTGAAATCTGGGGGAAGGAAGTTAAATAAGCAAATTCTAGATCTGGTCCTGCAGCGCACCTCAGCCCTTCTGAAAGGCTACATGTGAAACCCTGTAGCAAAGCTGCACAGACTTAGGAGTCTTTCCACTTAGCAGAGAAGTTTTGAGAGATACCTTTCAGTTCCTGTTTTACAAATCCTACTCCCTGCCTCACCTTCCCTGATGAAAGCCTGTACCTGCTCAGGCAGTAGAAATGGGAGCTGACAACGCAGGCTCACCTCCTGCTGTTAAGCCGATCTAGTCAAAAGACTTTTCCCCCTTCCCCTTTATCTCCAAAGCAACAGCTGAGCTTCAGCAGAGCTGCCAGATGAGCAGGGATTTGGGGGGGGGCCATAACCAATAAAAAGATAGAGTAGGGGGAGCATAACTGCTGCTCTAGAGCTGTAAGCTCTGTAAATGAACCCAGTGAGGGACTTAGAGGGCAAGCTCTATTGGCGGGAGTAACTATGACTCTCTTAAGACGGGATCATAGTTACTAGCTGGGCTGAGCCGCAGATGTCACACCTCCCCGTGGTCCCGCTGGATGCCCTCCTGGGTAACCAAGTTGACCTCTGCCCCAGCGGGAGTTATAGTTACTTCCTCCCTATCGAACGGCCTCACCAACCAATCGATAGTAATTAAATACAGTGAAATAAAATCCCGGCATCGACCGTGTTCGTTGCCTAGAGCCTCTGCCCACGAGTGGTTAGTTGGGCGCAACCAAATTCTGCTGGAGGATGGTGGTATTTGGTATGACTATATCCTCAAACTATTGTGACAAAAAGGGCCGACCGTGTGGGTCATCTATGTATCGGTAGCCAAACGAGACATTGTGGCCATTGGTGCCACTGTGGCCATTGGTGCCACTTTGGCCATTGGTGCCACTGAGTGCTGGTGAAAGAGGGAATGGAACTGAGTGGGTTGGAGTTTGCGAACTCGGGATTGTACGGTTTGATTGTTTGACTCTTTCGCTGTTATCCCCAATGTTGTACCCTAACTGTTACCAATAAAAGAAAAAACGAAATGATGACATTGTGGTACACCCCACACTACACCTCCAGTCTCCGTGGTACGTTGGGACTATATTGGGCACTCGAGATCATGACGCGTTGCATACCAAATTGAGACAAATCTACCGGACTTGACTCCAGGTGGACGGGCCACCTTTACTTAACCCGGAAAAGGAACATGTATTTTATATATGTTCGATAACTAACCTACAGGAGTCTAGAATAACTGCAAGCATGAGGAAAAGCACCCTGAAAATCACAGAATCACAGAATCACAGAACGGTAGGGGTTGGAAGGGACCTCTGTGGGTCATTTAGTCCAACCCTCCTGCCGAAGCAGGGTCACCTACAGTACGGAAATTCAATGAGATTTCTGGCAAAAATCAGGACTCTCTTTTCTTTTCTTTTCTTTTCTTTTTTCTTTTCTTTTCTTTTCTTTTCTTTTCTTTTCTTTTCTTTTCTTTTCTTTTCTTTTCTTTTCTTTTCTTTTCTTTTCTTTTCTTTTCTTTTCTTTTCTTTTCTTTTCTTTTCTTTTCTTTTCTTTTCTTTTCTGTGGCATATGATGTCATAGACTCAGCTTGTGGTGCGAGACAAAGTTTATTTTGCGAGCAGTGTTTTATACATCTTTACCTGGATGCTAGTTCCCTGAGAACTTTCTATCCAAATAAGGCAGCTATTTGCATGAGGTTCTCTATTCTACTTCTGTCCAATCCGTAGCCATATCACACGCCAGGTCAGCCAATGAGGTTGCTGATCATGCGCTGTCCATGTGCTGGCTGACAGTACACAACTTCTGTTTTTCAACTCCTTATCATGTACTCGGCTGCTTCAGCATATCCACAAGTCCTGTTTACTTCAGCATTTTTCTCTTCTGTTTATTACAGCAATCTGCTTTTGTCCCTGTCCTCTACACTCTTCTCTTCTTTTCTCTTCTCTTCTTTTCTTATTAGCATGCTCTGCCCTGGGCATATCCGCATGCCTGAAGACATTAGGCTTTTAGCAATGCTGTCTGATTATCTACACTCAGGTTTGAGAGAGAAAGCCAAACTCTTGCTCTGCCGTTAGGGCATGGAAAGCAATGTCACAGTCTACTGGACATCAGCAATACAGAAGAAAATGAGAATAGACAGAACCCCGTTTTAGGCTAATGTTACCATTTCATTTCCAAAAAAAAAAGATGTGGTTTCCATCTGTTCATTCAGGAGGCTGCTATGCTTAAGGAGGCTGAGCCACCACTGAGCAGGGCCCCGGGCTACCGGCTAATGCTGAATTTCACCCAGATTGGAGCATGGCTTTGACTAGGCCCCTCCAACAGAACTTGTTCCACAAGTTTATGATGTGTTGCTTCCCCACGTGGATTTTCATGAATTTGGCAGTACCAGTCTTATCCTGAAAAGGATGAACTCTTCCATGACATAGCAAGAAAAAACCTGTCACCTGATGTGATCCTCCAAAGGACCCTTGTTCTTCCAAGAAGCAGTGGCTGCTACCTCTAGGGCAGCTTAGTGGTATTTTTACTTCTACGGGGTCAACAGAGGTCACCCAGCCGCTTGCTGATGTGAGCTATATGGGATCTGACAGAGGAGGAGAAAGTTTGGTATGAGAATTAGTGTCCTGGGTTCAGCCAGGACAGGGTTAATTTTAACCAGAAGCCAGGAGGGGACACAGCCAGGTGGGCTGACCCAAACTGGCCAAACAAAACAGGGTATTCGATACCATGTGCCGTCATGCTGGGTTCCGGTGGGGGAGCTGGCCAGCGGGAGGGCAGTCCCCGCTCGGGAGCGCGCTGAGAGTTGCTCTCTCCATTTCGCTGTTTGTTTTGTGTATTCTCCTTATCAGTATTGTTGTTGTTACTGTTCCCTTTGTTTGCTGTTCTGTTAGGCTGCCCTTATCCCGACCAATGAGTTTTTTGCCTTTTTCTTTCCATTCTCCTCCCCACCCCAGCAGGGGGGAGGGCTGATAGAGTGACCGAGTGGCCCTTTGTTGCCGGCCATGGCCAAACCATAACGTTAAATTTGTCGCCCAAGCATGGGGTGGGGATAATGGCAGGGATGAGCAGAGTGTGTTCAAACAACTTTCTCAGAATTTGTTATAATTTGTTATATGCATTTATTGTGTTAGTTTAATAGTCGCCGGTCAAAATATTGCTGTCTTTGGTCAAATGGCTGTGGTATGTAAACCCTTACCTGCTCTATGTGTTCCCTGTGGTGTTGTTCATTAGCTCTGGGAAAAGCATCAGGATTACAATTTTGCTGTACTGTATAACATCAACTTTTGATATGATAACATCACTGGGCATGAAGTTAGGCTTGTATTTGCATGCGGCACTGCGGTCATTTCCATACCTCAGGTGCTATCTCTCAGAATTTATTAATAATCAAACCCACTCTATGGGGAAAACTGGAGGGGATACTTTCCCCCACTCTTTCACCCCTCCTCTCTCCTTCAGGCTGGTCGTAACAGCTTTTGAGAATTTCGAGTATCCCGTGAGCAGCTCCTATTGTTACGCCTCCTGAATGGGTTTCAGGTCTTGTTTAGGGTTAAAGTAGTTAAAAAAAATCGAGCAGAGACCTACCCCAGGTCTGGCGATTCCCGTGCATCCAGCACCATAATAAAAGAATGCCTCCTTTTTAATGCTACATTGGCGTTAAGAAGTTTTACTCACGATTTTGGTGACACTGCCGCCATAAGTGGTTCTACAAGGAGCCTGCGAAGATGCATCACAAGCATATTCCTTATATGCACTTGCACTGGCACCGGCACCAATCCCCTGAGCAGTTGCATGGGGCACCTGAGAGTGGTGGTGGGTCCATCCCCCAGCCCAGCTCTGCTGCCCAAAGGTGGCCCCTTAGCCCTTGCATTCCAGGAAGGCTACAAGACAATGCTGAGGCTGCTGCTTATCTCGTCACCTGGGAAACTTCGCTCCCTTGCAAGGAGTAGTTCTGTCTCTGGCATTCCTGCTTCCAGCCAGTTTAACCCCTTCTCGCAGCTGGGCCTTCTTGCCCTCCTTGCCGGATCATTCCTCAGTCACAAATTGCCACTGCTGAGCAGTTACAATTAGAGTTTCCCCTACAGCCCTAACTGCAGTGCTACTGCAAAGCCAGTTTAAAGCTAATGGAAATGAAGAACTAAGGAGCAGCAAATCATCAAATTAACAAGAGCTACAAGAAAATCTCAACCTTTTAAGGTTTCTGAAAGAAAAATAAAAACTGAGGGGAAAAAAAAAATCAGTCTTTGAATGATCTAGTGCTTGGCATTTCTGCAAGACAAGTGCACCACATCTTTATGGAAAAATATACTGTTTAAGAATTCAGAAATAGGTCTTATATAAACATTACCATAAAAACACATATATGCAAATAATTACATTATTCTAATCAGTATTCAATTCTAAGATGCAATCTTATGCATTTCTAGGTAAAGGCAAAAAATAATCTTGATAGCATCTGGCAAATGTTTAGTTGCAATATTCAAGCATATCTTTAAAAAAAAAGTTATTATGAAGCAGGTTTATCTATTAAAAAAAAAAAAGAAAGAAAGAAAGAAAGAAAAAAGAATACTATATGCCATAGAACTGCAGATTCCGAAGAAGAACCTGTCTTTGGAAATAAACAAATGATTCCTCAAAAGTCTCAAAATATAGGGACACCTTGATGATCTGTTGCTGAAAGAAACAGTTGCATGTTAAAAGCATCCACTGTTTGTGTTTGCCTCTGTTCTTGGGTCTGATTTTTAGAACTGTTGAATATCTCCAGTGAAAACTGGTAGATGCAGTTGAAGTTATTTGAACTTGCAGGTGATCTGAGAATACAGAACTGCGGGGTATAGTTGTTCCTGTTGATTATGCCTTAAAAAGAATACTCAGCACTTTCACAAAGGGATATAGATTTGCTGTAGAAAGACAAGAGGAGAAAACTGTGAAAGGGTTTAGTAGTTACCAGCATTCCCCCAGACTGTTTATCTTTAACTCTTTAGGTACACATATTTCTGTCCAATTCAAATTTTTGTGTTATGCAAACTATTTTTTTCAGGAATTGCATTTTAACTCTTTAGTTTCACTTGTAAAAAGACACATTCTAAATGATTTTATGAACTCACAGACTGAGTCCTGATTTTTATCCAAAGGACAAGAATTATTATGAATTGTTATGTGATTTCTTTGCTCCTTTGCAAAGCTGTGGAGTGATAAAAAGTAATGGATTTCAACTAAATTATTAATGCTGTCAATATTTCTCTTCAATACACTAATGACTGACTGACAAGGGGCTAGTTACCACTAAGGAACTATTAAAACAAAAAAGTCAAGCCTTGGGGTAAGAAGAGAGTTTTTTGCTACATTGTCTGAAGATTGTTTTGTACACCTGGACGAAAGTGCAGCATCCCCAGAGCTTATCTCTCAATCTACAGTTGGCATACCGGCTTTGTCCTTTTTGATGCTAATAACTGCCACCGTGACATAGATTTTTCATTGATTCTTATGGAATTTTATGACCTATCATTACAACAGCGTATTGGCAGTCATGAATTTTAATGCTAACCAAATATTACTTTACCTGATTTAAGCTTTTTCTATGAATTTTTATGAGAAATAGACTTCAGCGACCAGACATCTAGCATTTCACTGTGGGTTGGATTAGGGTTTTTAATTTATTATGTGTCATTGCTATCATCTCTAGAAGTCTGTGGATCTTCACATTTCAGTTTTCTCAAAAAAGGAAAGAAAGCTCCAATAGCAAGAGAGTGACTTCTGCAGTCCAATGCATAGCCAGCCCCACAGTTTTGTGCTAATTTATCTGGTAATTCACTGACTGCCTCCTCACATGAGCAAACCTTGCCTTACTGCCTGGAATACAAAGTACCATGAGTGAGCATGGAACCTTTTGGAGAAGGTCGTGAAACTTCATTTGTGTGTGGTGTTTGCTGTATTTCTATTCATTTCTGCATTATGAGACACTGGTAAGTTCATAATTCTCAGCGTCCTTATTCCTGAAAAGTCATGACTTTGCCTTGCATCCCTTATTCCACTTCTTTTCTCTGAAGTACACTCAAAATCCTGTTCTTAATCTCTTATATTTCTTAGAATACAAAATCCTCTTGAAACCGGTAGCTGTTTTCACATGATACTGTTGAAACGCAGTCATTTATGAACCCAAGTCATGTATCAAAAGAGATTTAAGGTCCACATTCTTGAAAGTAATTGAAACCAATCAATCATCAGGTGCATAGAATGATAGAATGCTTTGGGTTGGAAGGGACCTTTAGAGGTCATCTAGCCCAACCCCCCTGCAGCGAGCAGGGACATCTTCAACTACATCAGGTTGTTCAGAGCCCCATCCAACCTGGCCTTGAATGTTTCCAGGGATGGGGCATCTACAACCTCTCTGGGCAACCTGTTCCAGCGTTTCACCACCCTCATGGTAAAAAATTTCTTCCTTATATCTAGTCTAAATCTACCCTCCCTTAGTTTAAAGCCATTACTCCTTGTTCTGTCACAACAGGCCTTGCATGTGTAGGTGTAATTATGCCTCTGCATCTAAGGACATGGAAATACTTCTGGTGTCAAAATCACATTTCGAAATGGAATTTCAGCCCATATGTCACTTAGGTTCTTTCGAAAATGGGGACCATCAAGTTTCTGTGGAGTCTTTCTGTTTTTATTGTTAGCTGGCCAGAACAGTGCACAGTAAACTATGTGAGAATGCATCATTACTTTTACGCTCTAGTATCATTATTTTCCTGTACCTGATTCTTCACACATTATTCATACATAGCATAATGTCTTGTTTCCTCCTTCAGTTGGCATGAAATTTTCCACTTCATTAGAGATCACATAACTGCATTAGGCAGGGATATGTGAAGAAAATAGAAATGAGGCAGAATGGAAATTATTTCTGTGACTGAAACAGAGAGGGATGTGAAGATACTGGCCTGAAACACTGGTGAATTTGAAGCAGAAACAGACCAAATTAAAATTACTAAGTAACCTTGCTGAAGCATGTCTATTGCAGATGCAAATTTTACTGGGTAGCTCCTGTCTCTGTAATAGAATTGATAAAACATTGGATATAAACAATCCAGAAAATCTGGACCCAGATTTGAAGTTTTAGCCATCTTCCATACTCTTTCTTGTCTGAAATACATTCTTGAAAATACAGTAAACGGCTACAACCCCACTTCTCCTACTTGTGTTTTTATGGTCATCTTCCTTTTACAGTTCCACCTCTCTGACATCCATAATGTAATTTGCGGAATGCTAGTTTTGTCCTCTCAAAGCAAGAGAAAACGCTGTAAATTTACCTGATAGCTTCTTTATTTAGTCATTCAGTTTCTAATGTGCATTAAATATTTGATTGTAGTAACTGCCCATGTTTGTAACCAAGATCACAACAGTATGTGCTCCCCAGCATTTTTCATTTTGTTAGAATTTTTTTTAAAAAAAGGTATTTTGTGATTGCATTCCTTCTCCACATAAGAGTAACAAAAACCATTTGCATTATAATTCTTTAGGCATGTTTCTGAACTAGAGTCCAGGCAGGGAGCTCAGTAAACACGTTCATCCCTCGGGCACATAGGAAAGCTCATCCATGAGGGAGTGAGAGCTTCCTCCTGGGCCAGCTAGAGTGGACCTTTCATCACAAATGTTCTCCACCTTCTGTTGCTGTGTCTGCAGGGTTCCGGATTTGCTTGCTTTAGCACACGCGCTGTTTTCATGCCTCGTGTCCCACCATTCCTCCTCTTGCACACTGTCTGCAAAGATAACCTGAGGGCTCTTTTCTGTAGCTTATCTAGAGTGTTGGATAGTTTGGCATGCAATGCAAGACCAGAAATCTGGAAGAGTGTGAAACGCCACTGGCTAAGATGTTTTGCCGCTATGGGCGTTCCAAAAACAATTAAAATGATAATGGTCCTGCTTATGTTTCACAGACAATTTCTATCTTCCTACAGGACTGGGGTATACAAGATGTTACAGGTATACCGCATTCCCCCACTGGACAAGCCATTGTTGAACATGTCCATGGGACCCTCAAATCTATGGCAAATAAACAAAGAAGGGGGAATCGTATGGGCAGTGTTACCCCACAGGAACAGTTAGACAAAGCATTATATGTACTTAATTTTTTAAATCGTTCTGATCATCAATTATTTACAACAGCAGCTGACCACCAATTTGGAATGGTCCCTCCATTCGTGGCTCAACCAAAAGTATGGTATAAAGAATTTGGGGAATTGCAGTGGACAGGTCCTGTAGAACTAATAACGTGGGGAAGAGGGTATGTGTGTGTTCTTCTCTCAACAGACCCTCAATGGTTACCAGCAAAATAAGCGAAGCCATATCATGAGCTGAAAGAACGCAACATAGAATCCAATGCCAGAGATGACCACGCTCACACTCAAGGAGCAACCTCTGACGTAAAAGTGGAAGAGATCCACTCCGGACGATCCTATTACATGGGGAAAACTGAAAAAATTACAGCAAACACAAGTACTCTGATGGCTGCAGTGGGTGCACCACCCACACCGATTAATACATTTTTGAGATATTTGGCAATTCTTTTTAATACAGATCAATTTAAAAATTGGCTTATGTATTTCCTGAACCCTTTTTAAGAGCGTTGATCAGTCAGAACGTGGAGGACTTTATCAAGGAATCTCATCTTTTTGCTTCAGTGGTATGAAGGTGACATTTGTACTAGGTGGGTTCTTACACAGATTTTTCAGTTTTACATTCACTCAGGATGCTTGAACTGGTCTGTTTCTGCTATTACTGTCCTGAAGTTAACAAGTAGAAAATATTTCTGCTCTTTTTCAGGCCCTTGTGTTGGGGTGTAGAAAAAGAGAGAGGCTGTATGTGAAGGCACTGATACTTTTCTTCTCTGCTATTAGCACTGTTTCCTTCATTTGAAATTGCCTGGAGGGCACATCTGAACAGTTGGTACATAAAGATATTAAGAGGGACATAAAGATAATCTATTTGCAAATAGAAGGGAGAAAAACACACATTAAAAATGAGGTGAAAAAACGTGTCCAACACAGTGTTTTCAAGAACCACTGAGTAGGAAATGAGTGAGAACAACTAGAAAATACAAGGTTGCTATAGAGTTCAGCCGCAAACGTAGATGCACTAATGAAAGGTACAGATAACATAATATTAGGAGCCATTATCAATGCAGAGGAAGATTGAGAAATCATGCAGAAATTACTCCATGACCTCAAGGTCAGGGGTAATGGACACTGATTAAATTAATTCACACAGGGTGTAAAATAATGCAAATGTAAGTGATACCTGTGAATGTAGTGAATGTAGTAGATATAGCAGATGTAGATAAAAGTTATCACTTTAAGTCGTCAGAATCATTGCACAACAGATTAATTAAAACCAAAGCAAGTCTTGGTTCTTTGTGAATAATTGGGAAGGTTGTAAGTTAAAAGACTCCTGAATAATCCCACTCTAGACAGTTCGGCCTTGGGAGAGCAGATGAGTGGAACCATGGAGACAAGGAGGTTGCAAGATGACCATAAGACCGGAACAAAGCAACCTTGAAGGACATGGTATACGTGATCTCAGAACTGAGTTTGCTTAGAAGCAAAGGTCAACCAGCAGACACCGTGATGTAAAGTATGAGCCTTCATCTGAAGACCCCCGACAACCACCCGGAAGCACCAACAGACATGCACGAAGGACATTAAGATATGCTAATGAGTTCTCGGAAAAAATATGAATATGATAAGCATTTCTCATAAATGTAATGAATATGTATGTTAACATAGCATAAACACCTAGTAGAATCATAGAATGATAAGGGTTGGAAGGGACCTTAAAGATCATCTAGTTCCACCCCCCCTGCCATGGGCAGGGACATCTTCCTCTAGACCAGGTTGCTCAGAGCTCCATCCAACCTGACCTTGAACACTGCCAGGGAGGGGGCATCCACAGCTTCTCTGGGCAACCTGTTCCAGAACCTCACCACCCTCATGGTGAATAATTTCTTCCTAATATCTAATCTAAATCTGCCCTCTTTTAGTTTACAGCCATCCCCCCTTGTCCTTTCACTATACACCCTTGTAAAAAGTCCCTCTCCATCCTTCCTATAGGCCCCCTTCAGGTACTGGAAGGCTGCTATAAGGTCTCCCCGGAGCCTTCTCTTTTCCAGGCTGAACAGCCCCAACTCCCTCAGCCTGTCCTCATAGGAGAGGTAATCCAGCCCTCGGATCATCTTCGTGGCTCTCCTCTGGACCCGCTCCAACACATCCATGTCCTTCTTAGAGGCTCCAGAGCTGGATGCAGGACTCTAGTTGGGGTCTCACAAGAGCAGAGTAAAGGGGCAGAATCACCTCCCTCGACCTGCTGGCCATGCTTCTCTTGATGCAGCCCAGGATACGGTCAGCTTTCTGGGCTGCAAGCGCACATTGTCGCCTCATGTTGAGCTTCTCATCCACCAGTACCCCCAAGTCATTCTCCTCTGAGCTGCTCTTGAGCCACTCTCTGCCCAGCCTGTACTTGTGTTTCAGATTGCCCCGACCCAGGTGCAGGACCTTGCACTTGGCCTTGTTAAACTTCATGCGGTTCACGCAGGCCCACCTCTCCAGCCTGTCAAGGTCCCTCTGAATGGCATCCCTTCCCTCCGGTGTGTCAACCACACCACACAGCTTGGTGTTGTCGGCAAACTTGCTGTGGGTGCACTCAGTCCCACTGTCCATGTTGCCAACAAAGATACTAAACGGCACCAGCCCCAGTACCGACCCCTGAGGCACACCACTCGTCACTGATCTCCACCTGGACATCGAGCCATTGACTACAACTCTTTTTGTGCATCCATCGAGCCAGTTCCTCATCCAACGAGTGGTCCATCTGTCAAATCCATGTCCTTCCAATTTAGAGACAAGGACATCATGCGGGACAGTGTCGAATGCCTTGCACAAATCCAGGTAGATGATGTCAGTTGCCCACCCTTTGTCCACCAATGCTGCAACCCTATCATAGAAGGATACCAAGTTGGTCAGGCATGATTTGCCCTTGGTGAAGCCATGTTGGCTGTCCCCTATCACCTCCTTGTTATCCATGTGCCTTAGCATGGTTTCGAGGAGGATCTGCTCCATCGTCTTGCCAGGCACAGAGGTGAGGCTGACTGGCCTGTAGTTCCCCGGGTCTTCCTTTTTGCCCTTTTTTCCCTTTTTAAAAACGGGGGTGATGTTGCCTCTTCTCCAGTCGGTGGGGACCTCCCCAGACCGCCATGACCTCTCAAATATGACAGAGAGTGGTTTGGCAACTTCGTCCGCCAGTTCCCTCAGGACCCACGGATGCATTTCATCAGGCCCCAAGTACTTGTGCACCTTCAGGTTCCTTGTGCAGTCTCGAACCTCATCTTCTCCTACAGTGGGCGGTTCTTCATTCTCCCAGTCCCCGCCTTTGCTTCCTGCAACTTGGGCGGTGTGGCTGGAGCACTTGCTGTTGAAGACTGAGGCAAAAAAGTCGTCCAGCACCTCAGCTTTCTCCACATCCCAGGTAACCAGGTCTCCAGCTTCCTTCTGGAGAGGGCCCACATTTTTCCTAGTCTTCCTTCTGTCACCGACATACTTACAGAAGGCTTTCTTGTTCCCTTTGACATCCTTGGCCAGATTTAATTCTGTCAGAGCTTTAGCTTTCTTAACTTGCTCCCTGGCTACTCGGACGATTTCTCTGTATTCCTCCCAAGCTACCTGTCCTTGCTTCCATCCTCTATAGGCCTCCTTTTTTGATTGAGTTTGGCCGGGAGCTCCTTGTTCATCCATGTAGGCCTCCTGGAGTTTCTGCCTGACTTCCTCTTGGTTGGGATGCATTACTCCTGAGCTTGGAGGAGGTGATCCTTGAGTATTAACCAGCTTTCTTGGGCCCCTCTTCCCTCTAGGGCTTTATCCCATGGTATTCTACCAAGCAGATCCCCGAGGAGGCCAAAGTCTGCCCTCCTGAAGTCCAGGGTAGTGAGCTTGCTGTGTGCCCTCCTCGCTGCCCTAAGGATCTTGAACTCCACCATTTCGTGGTCACTGCAGCCGAGGCCGCCCTTGACTTTCACATTCCCCACCAGCCCCTCCTTGTTGGTGAGAACAAGGTCCAGCATCACAACTCTCCTCGTGGGCTCCTCTATCACTTGGAGGAGGAAGTTGTCCTCAACGGATTCCAGGAACCTCCTGGCTTACTTATGCCCTGCTGTGTTGTCCCTCCAACAGATATCGTAGTAATTGTGTCTTTTCGGAATGCACATTTGGGCGGAGCTATCCCCTGTGCGTCCAGTGCTGCAATAAAGAATACCTGCTTTCTAAAACTCCAAACTTAAGTTTTAGAGAGTGAATAATTTTGCCGCTTTTCAGTAAAATAAGAAATGCCAAGAACTTCTATAAGCACCTGGATGATAATTTAGAAATAACAAATGCGTATTAGCTGATGCCAGACTCCCTATCATACCATCAGTGTAATGCAGCCACTAAACAAAGCAAATGCTCTCCTACAATACATCAAGAAATATATTTTCTGAGAGAATTATTAATGTCATTGTAGCAGACAATGACTGCAGCACTTCTCGAATTATCTGTACAGTATTGTCATGAACGTGAATATTAGGAAAGGTACAGGGAAAGGCCACTTGCATGCAGACAGGACTAAATTAGGCTGGCCCACTGTCTTGTTTTGGCCCCGACTGGCAACAAATGACCATACCATTGCTCTATTGCTCCTACCCTCGCTGGGGTGGGGAGGAGAATGAAAAGAAAAAAGACTAAACTCATGGGTCAGAATAAGGGCAGTTTAACAGAACAGCAAACAATAACAACACTGATAAGAAGAACATACAAACAAACAGTGTAAATGCACAGAGCAACTCTCACCACCTGGTGCCCCGCACATTCACGAGCCATGATTAATTTCCCCCCGGCCACCTCCCCCACTCAGAACCCAGCATGACGGCACATGGTATCGAATACCCCGTTCTGTCTGGCTGCCGAGTTTCAGCATCCGTGCAGGGACAGGAACGACTCTCATACATTGATGCAATGCACAGTCGGTTCACTTTATTGCTCCGCTTGCGTGGTTATGTACATTTTTCATATCTGTACACGCGATCACGCTTATTCGGATAGGCTACAGACATAAATCATGCGCTGTTCACGCACCCCATATTCCCTTATGATTGGTAACTATGCACTAACGCCAATAGCAACAGACCGCCTCCACGTCCTTGAACACATCTTGTTTTTGCTAACCCACATCATGTGCATTATCAGAACTTTCTCAATTGTTATTCTTAGCTGTCCTTTCCAGCGGCCTGTTCAGTTATGCTAACTGTTTTGCTTAAGCAGCCTAGTCATGCTAACTCTCAAGCTACATCAACCTCAACATCTCCCCCCTTTTCTTTCAATAAAAAGCTAAGCTATCTTATCATTGCTTTAAAAACATTTGCTCAATTGGTGTTAGTTGCATCACAAAAATTTTCATTACAGTTGCCTCTAGTGCCTTTTGTGTTATGCGTATTATACATGGAACCAATATAAGCGGATTGAATAGTTCTCACTTACGGTATTGATTCTTTTACAACGAATGCACAATGGTGTTAAGGTGCAATTCAGATAAATGCATTGGTTACCATTAAAATAATTTTTAACTCCTGATCATGTACTTGGCTCCTTCAGCACATCCATAAGTCCTGTTTACTTCAGCATTTTTCTCTTCTGTTTATTACAGCAAACTGCTTTTGTCCATTTCCTCTACATCTGGCCAGTTTGGGTCAGCCTGCCCGGCCATGTTCCCTCCCAGCTTCTGGTGAAAATTAACCCTGTTCTGGCGGAACCTAGCACATTATCCACCCATTATTCTGTACCATCTACATCACACCCAGGTCTCCCATTTTCCAGCTGAGCTCCACCACTTTACCTGTCTTTAATATTACTGTATCTGGTGCAGCCTGTGCCCACAGTCTGCGGATTGGAGATGTTCATCTTGATGAAGTTGCTGGGTGCCAGTTGCTGAAGCCAGGTCCGGTCCTATCATCGCTGTGCTCCACTAGGTTTCATCAAAGTCCATCCTTCATTAGTCTGGGTGATTCTGATAGTAGTATCCTTTATAAAACACATAAAAACTATAGTAGTGATAACAGACAGTGACAGGGTCATTTAGCAATTAACATCATACAATTTAATTTCATTGACTGTTCTCGCCCAAAATCAAATCCCCATGAGGTACACATCGGACTTCCCCATCCTTTCGCATTACCCACCAGGTACACCCAGGTCCTTGAGGAAAAGCAATCCCACGGACGGGCTTGCCTTTGCCTGAGGCAGGACTAACACAGACTGTATTCCCTAACATATTCCGCATGTGCACTACAGGGACTTTATCCCCTTCTACAGGGCAAGGAAGTTTTGACTGGGGAGGGCCAGCCCGGTTGGTGGATCCTCTGGCATTCACTAAAAAGGGGGCTTTTGCTAAATGAGTATCCCAATATTTGAAAGTCCCACCCCCCATTGCTCTCAGAGTGGTTTTTAGAAGTCCATTGTACCTTTCAGTTGATCCAGAGGCTGGTGCATGGTAGGGGATGTGATACACCCACTCCATACCGTGTTCTTTGGCCCAGGTCTCTATGAGGCTGCAATGAAAAGGAGTCCCGTTGTCCGACTCAATTCGGGGGTGCCGTGACGCCATAGGACTTGCTTTTAAAGGCCCAAGATGGTATTCCGGGCAGTGGCATGGGGCACAGGGTAGGTTTCCAGCCACCCGGTGGTGGCCTCCACCATTGTGAGCACATAGCACTTGCCTTGGCGGGTTTGTGGCAGTGTGATGTAGTCAATCTGCCAAGTCTCCCCGTATTTATATTTTAGCCATCGTCCTCCATACCACTGAGGCTTTACCCGCTTGGCTTACTTGATTGCAGCACGTTTCACATTCATGGATAACCTGTGCGATGGTGTCCACGGTCAAGTCCACCCCTCGGTCACGAGCCCATCTGTATGTTGCATCTCTTCCTTGGTGGCCTGAGGTGGTCATGGGCCCACCGAGCTATAAACAGTTCACCCTTATGTTGCCAGTCCAGATCCACCTGAGCCACTTCAGTCTTGGCAGCCTGATCCACCTGCTGGTTGTTTTGATGTTCTTCAGTGGCCCGAATCTTAAGGACGTGGGCATCTATGTGATATACTTTTACAACCAGCTTCTCTAGCTAGGCAGCAATATCTTGCCACAATGGGGCAGCCCAGATAGGTTTGCCTCTGCGCTGCCAGTTGTTCTTCTTCCATTCCTGCAGCCACCCCCACAAGGCATTGACCACAGTCCTGCAGTTGGTGTAAAGATAGAGCACTGGCCACTTCTCTCGACTGGCAATGTCCAGAGTCAGCTGGATGGTTTTCACCTCTGCAAACTGACTCGATTCACCTTCTCCTTCCGCAGTTTCTGTGACTTGTCATGTAGGGCTCCATACAGCAGCCTTCCACCTCCGATGCTTCCCCACAATGCGACAGGACCCATCCATGAACAGGGCATATTGCTTCCCATTTTCTGGCAGCTGGTTGTACAGTGGGGCCTCTTCAGCATGTGTCACCTCCTCCTCTGGCGATACTCCGAAGTCTTTGCCTTCTGACCAGTCCACGATTACTGCCAGAATTCCTGGGCAACTGGGGTTCCCCATTCGGGCCCACTGTGTGATCTGCGCGACCCACTTACTCCACGTAGCATCGGTGGCATGATGCGTAGAGGGGACCCTCTCTTTGAACATCCAGCCCAGGACGGGCAATCGTGGTGCTAGGAGGAGCTGTGCTTCACTGCCGACCACTTCTGAAGCAGCTCGAACGCCTTCATATGCTGCCAGAATCTCTTTTTCAGTGGGAGTATAGCGGGCCTCAGATCCTTTATATGCCCGGCTGCAAAACCCCAGGGGTCGACCTCGAGTCTCCCCTGGTGCTTTCTGCCAGAGACTCCAGGTTGGGCCATTCTCCCCGGCTGCGGTGTAGAGCACGTTTTCAACTTCTTGTCCTGACCTGACTGGATCAAGGGCTACAGCATGAACTATCTCCCGTTTAATTTGTTCAAATGCTTGTCATTGCTAAGGTCCCATTTCAAATCATTCTTCTTCCGGGTCACGTCGTACAGAGGGCTTACAATCGGACTGTAATTTGGGATATGCATCCTCCAAAAACTCACAACACCTAAGAAGGCTTGGGCTTCCTTTTGTCTAGTTGGTGGAGACATAGCTGCTATTTTGTTGATGACATCCACTGGGAATCTGACGACGACTATCCTGCATTCTATTCCTAAAAACTGGATCTCTTGTGCAGGTCCCTTGACTTTATTTCGTTTCATGGTGAAACTGGCTTTTAGGAGGATCTGGACTGTTTTCTCCCCTTCTCAAAAACTTCTTCTGCTGTGTCACCCCATACAGTGATGTCATCGATGTACTGCAGATGTTTTAGAGCTTCACCCTTTTCCAGTGCAGTCTGGATCCCCAAATGGTGGGACTGTGTTTCCACCCCTGGGGCAGTCGATTCCAGGTGTACTGGACGCCCCTCCAGGTGAAAGCAAACTGTGGCCTGCACTCTGCTGCCAAAGGGATGGAGAAGAATGCATTAGTGATGTCAATTGTCGCATACCACTTGGCTGCCTTTGACTGCAGCTGATATTGAAGTACTAGCATGTCTGGCACAGCAGCACTCAGCGGTGGTGTGATTTCATTCAGGCCACGGTAGTCTACTGTCCGTCTCCAGTCTCCATTAGATTTTCTCACTGGCCATATGGGGCTATTAAAGGGTGAGCGAGTTTTGCTGATCACTCTTTGACTCTCCAGCTGACGGATCAGCCAATGGATGGGGATAAGCGAGTCTTGACTGGTGCGATATTGTCGCTGGTGCATTGTTGTGGTAGCAATTGGTACCTGTTGTTCTTCAACCCTCAGCAACCCTACAATGGAAGGTTCCTCCGAGAGACCAGGCAAAGTAGACAGCCCACCGATACCCTTTTAGGTCCTTGAAATATCCTCTCCTGAGGTAGTGTATGCCAAGGATGCATGGAGCCTCGGGGCCAGTTACAATGGGGTCCTTCTGCCACTCCTGCCCAGTGAGGCTCACTTCAGCCTCCAATACACTCAGCTCTTGGGACCCCCCTGTCACTCCCGAAATGCAAATGGACTCTGACCCTTTGAAATCTGATGGCATTAAAGTACACTGTGCACCAGTGTCCACTAGAGCTTTACACTCTTGTGGATCTGACGTGCCAGGCCATCGAATCCACACAGTCCAATAAATGAAATTGTCCCTTTCCTCCACCTGGCTGGAGGCAGGGTCCCTCTAACCCTGCTCAAAGAATTTGCAGATCAGTTCCTGTAAAAATGACTTAGAGGTCCCTTCAAGAGGATTGGATGGAAGATCAAAATTTCTGATTTTTCTGGAGAGCTGGCTGCTGGAAACTGGAGCGGCATTTTTCCTAACAGAATCCCCTTTTGTGATTGTTTTACCTTGCAGCTCACGCACTCGTGCCTCTAGACTTGATGTAGGTTTTCCATCCCACTTCCTCATGTCCTCTCTGTGGTCATGCAGTTAAAACCACAGGGTGCCTCTGTATCCTCTCTCTTGAGCAGAGAAATGCTTGCTCTTAATAGCTGAGATGCTGGCCCCTACAGGTGGGGAGTAGGACATGCTCTCTTTCGAGTCGCTGGACCTTCTGAGATAGTTTCTCCGTGGCTGAGACAAGGGAGGAAGAGAGACATTCCTCATATTGCCGGAGTTGGACAGCCACTTCATCCACTGTTGGTGCCTCTACTCCTTTCCAGTCGCTGACTGCCAGTGAGTTGGCATACGATGATGGTGTGCTCCATACAAACTTCCTCCACGTGAGTAGTGTGCACTGGACTTCATCTGGGTCTGTGGGTGACTGATCATTTTCAGGGTCATAGTAAACCAGCTCCCGCATGGCTAATTCCCTCAGGGATACTGAATACCCCATTCCATATTGGTCCGCTTGCCAGGATAACACAAAACATCCTCACTGAAGGGATACCTTTCCCTCACGCCTGATAGAAGTCGCCTCCTGAGGCTGAGGGCTTGTGCCTTTTTCCCAATGGCCTTGTCTATGCCCCCTTCCCTGGCCAGGGATCCCAGCTGCTTGGCTTTCCTGCCCTCTAATTCATCTCATCAGCCAGCAGCAGCCAGGTGACAATGTGCTCACCTGGGTGGCAGCTGAAATCTTTCCGCATATCTTGAGGCTCGCTCAGAGACAGGGGCCGCGTGCTGATCTCTGGCTCTGCCTCCTTCTCCTGCTCTTGTGACGGTCCTGGCTCATTGTCATCCCTCATGGGGCGAACCGATTTCTTTGTGTATTTCTTTTTCTGTATATGGGCAACTGTATGCCCATATACACAGGTGGTGTTTTCCTCCATCCCATCAGTGGCAGGGAACAGCACTGAAAGGGGCAGGAAAAATCACCTGGTTAACAGGTAGCTCAGGGACTGGTGACATCAGTCAAAGCTTGGCTTCTTTGGTCACGGGGAGGTGTACACAGCACGGGGCCTGCTGGCAACAGGTGCATCAAAGCTATCTCAAAGGGGAAAAAGGATTCTTGGCCACGAGCTGGCGGGGCTCATTGAGAGGGCTTTAAACTAGGTTCGAAGGGGGAAGGGGACATCTCCCAACTCACTAGGGATGAGCCCAGGCTTGGCGTGCCAGGGTCAGGGGTGAGATTGACAGCCCAGCTCAAGTGTGTCTATACCAACGCACGTAGCATGGGCAATAAACAGGAGGAGCTGGAAGCCATTATACAGCAGGACGGCTACGACATGGTCGCCATCACAGAAACGTGGTGGGACAACTCACGTGACTGGCATGCTGTCATGGATGGCTACAGACTCCTTAGGAAAGACAGGCCAACAAGGAGAGGTGGGGGAGTTGCTCTGTATGTGAGGGAGCAACTGGAATGCATTGAGCTTGGCCTGGGGGAAAATGAGGAACGAGTTGAGAGCTTGTGGGTTAGAATTAAGGGACAGGCTCACACGGGTGACATTACAGTGGGTGTATACTACAGGCCACCTGACCAGGAGGAGGAAGTTGATGAGGCCTTCTACAGGCAGCTGCAAGCAGCCTCATAGTCACAGGCCCTGGTTCTGATGGGGGACTTCAACCACCCTGACATCAGCTGGGAAGACCACACAGCCAGGCACATGCAGTCCTGGAGGTTCCTACAGAGCATCGATGATAACTTTCTGATGCAAGTGGTGGAGGAACCAACAAGGAAAGGCGCCCTGCTGGACCTTGTGTTAACAAACAAGGAGGGACTGGTGGGGGATGTGAAGGTCGGAGGTAGACTCGGCTGCAGTGACCATGAAATGGTCGAGTTCGGGATCCTGCGTGGAGGAAGCAGGGCGATAAGCAGGATCAAAACCCTGGACCTCAGGAGGGCTGACTTTGGCCTCTTCAAGGAGCTACTGGGAGGAATCCCGTGGGCCAGGGCTCTCGAAGGCAGGGGGGTCCATGAGTGCTGGTCGCTGTTTAAACATCACTTCCTCCATGCTCAGGATCGGTGCATCCCCCTGAGAAAGAAATCGAGCAATGGAGGTAGGAGACCTGCATATTTAAACAGGGAGCTTCTAGCGGATATCAGGCAGAAGAGAAAGGTCCATGGAATGTGGAAAGAGGCACAGGCCACTTGGGAAGAGTACAGGAATGTGGTCAGAGCATGCAGGGATGCGACGAGGAAGGCCAAAGCCCACCTGGAATTGAATCTAGCAAGGGATGTCAAAAACAACAGGAAGGGCTTCTTCAACTACATCAGAAGCAAAAGGAAGGCTAGGGACAATGTGGGGCCGCTGCTGAATGAGGCGGGTGTCCTGGTGACGGAGGACGCAGAGAAGGCAGAGCTACTGAATGCCTTCTTTGCTTCAGTCTTCAGTGCCAAGGCTGGCCCTCAGGAATCCCAGGCCCTGGAGGTAAGAGAGGAAGCCCACAGAGAGGATGACTTTCCCTTGGTCGAGGAGGACTGTGTGAGGGATCGCTTAAGCAATCCGGACACCCACAAATCCATGGGCCCCGATGGAATGCACCCACGAGTGCTGAGGGAGCTGGCGGATGTCATTGCTGAGCCACTCTCCATCATCTTTGAGAGGTCCTGGAGGACAGGAGAGGTGCCTGAGGACTGGAGAAAGGCCAATGTCACTCCAATCTTCAAAAAGGGCAAGAAGGAGGACCCAGGGAACTACAGGCCGGTCAGCCTCACCTCCATCCCAGGAAAGGTGATGGAGCAGCTTATCCTGGAGGTCATCATCAAGCAAGTGGAGGAAAAGAAGGTTATCAGGAATAGTCAGCATGGATTCACCAAGGGGAAATCATGCCTGACCAATCTAATAGCTTTTTATGATGACATGACTGGCTGGGTAGATGAAGGGAGAGCAGTGGATGTTGTCTGCCTCGACTTCAGCAAGGCTTTCGACACAGTCTCCCATAATATCCTCCTAGGGAAGCTGAGGAAGTATGGGCTCGATGAGTGGTCAGTGAAGTGGATTGAGAACTGGCTGAATGGCAGAACTCAGAGGGTTGTCATCAGCGGCGCTGAGTCTAGTTGGAGGCCTGTAACTAGTGGTGTTCCGCAGGGGTCAGTACTGGGCCCAGTCTTGTTCAACTTCTTCATCAACGACCTGGATGAAGAGTTAGAGTGTACCCTCAGCAAGTTTGCTGATGACACCAAACTGGGAGGAGTGGTGGATACACCAGAAGGCTGTGCTGCCATTCAGCGTGACCTGGACAGGCTGGAAAGTTGGGCAGAGAGGAACCTGATGAGGTTCAACAAAGGCAAATTCAGGGTCCTGCACCTGGGGAGGAACAACCCCATGCACCAGTACAGGCTCAGGGCAGTCCTGCTGGAGAGCAGCTCTCCGGAGAATGACCTGGGTGTGCTGGTGGACGACAGGTTAACCATGAGCCAGCAGTGTGCCCTGGCTGCCAAGAAGGCCAATGGCATTCTGGGATGCATTAGGAGGAGTGTGGCCAGCAGGTCAAGGGAGGTTCTCCTTCCCCTCTACACTGTCCTGGTGAGGCCTCATCTGGAGTACTGTGTCCAGTTCTGGGCTCCCCAGTTCAAGAAAGATGAAGAGCTGCTGGAGAGAATCCAGCCGAGGGCTACAAGGATGGTGAGGGGACTGAAACATCTCCCCTACGAGGAGAGGCTGAGGGAGCTGGGCTCGTTCAGCCTGAAGAAGAGAAGGCTGCAAGGGGACCTAATATATACTTACAAATATCTGAAGGGGCAATGGGCACAAACTGAAGCACAGGAAGTTCCGTCTGAACATGAGGAAGAATTTCTTCCCTCTGAGGGTTACGGAGCAATGGAACAGGCTGCCCAGGGAGGTTGTGGAGTCTCCTGCTCTGCAGATATTCAAGATCTGCCTGGACAAGGTCCTGTAGAGACTGCTGTAGGTGACCCTGCTTCGGCGGGGTGGTTGGACTAGATGACCCACAGAGGTCCCTTCCAACCCCTACCATTCTGTGATTCTGTGATTCTGTGATTCTGTAGCTGCTACTGGCATGGAATGATTTTCTGGCTCAGCTGCAGTGCCTGCTGCTGGAGCTGGAGCAGCCGCTGTGACTGCCAGAGCTGGAGCAGCTGCAACAGTTGTGGCAGCATCAGCCTCAGCATCAGTTGGGGGGACCGGCGGCATCCGCAGTACGGGCTGGAGTAGCTGAAGAGTCCGTCGAGGGGCGGGGGAAGCCGTGGTGTCTGTCGCTTTGTTCCCCCCCCCCCCCCCTTTCCCTTTAGAGCATTGAATAGTGTTGAACAGGGCTTGGTAGGCATGGGCCAGACCCCAGCATATTGCAATAATTTGTGTCTCCCTGGAATTCCCGTGGTAGCAGCACACTTGTTCCAAATATTTTACTAGTTTGTCAGCATTCTGCACTTGTTCAGGGGTGAGGTTCAAAAACACCGGGGGTGCCCACTGTCCTAGATACTTGTCCATGCTGTCCCACACACCCTGCCATTCATAGCTATCCAGCCACGGGGAAGATCTCTGTGCGATGTTTTTAACTACTTGTTTAACCCTAAACGTGACCTGAAACCCATTCAGGACACATAATAATAGGAACATGCTGGCTTGAGCTTCTCATGGATACTCGAAATTCTCAAAAGCTGTTAAGATTACCCTGAAGGAGAGAGGAGGGGTGAAAGAGTGGGGGAAAGTATTCCCTCCGATTTTCCCTATAGAGCGGGTTTGATTATTAATAAATTTTGAGATAGCATCCAAGGTATGGAAATGACCACAGTGTCACAAATGCAAGCCTAACTTCATGCCCAGTGCTGTTATCATATTGTAAGTTGACATTACACAGTACAGCAAAATCATAATCCTTATCTTTTTCCCAGTGATGATGAACAGTACCACTGTGAACACATATTGCAAGTAAGGGTATACATACCACAGTCACTGACCAAGGACAGCAACATTTTGACCGGCGACTATTTAACTAATACAACAAATGCATATAACAAATTATAACAATGTTGTTTTAACACACTCTGCTAAGTAGAGTTACGTAAGGAAGGAGTATACTTCTAAGATAAGTGTGTAATGCATTGAACCAATCAGAATGTAACAAGTAATTTGTTTTTGGAAGAGTATATACTCACTGCAACTCTGCTAAGCGGTGTTCTAGCTTTGTGGAATTATCACCTAGCACCCATATCTGCACAAATATGCAATAAAGACAATACCTCTGCTCTGTGTGTATATTGGCATACTGCACACTGGGTAAATGATCCCGCTTTTGGGACAACAGTTTTGGTGACCCAGGTGGGACTGCGCTGACATCCTTGCCTGAATCGTCTTGCTGTACTCCATGGGGAGAAGCAGCCTGCCTGAACTCCAGTGCGCACCGACCTGTTGATCGGGGACTCCATCGGCCCCTCTCCTACAGTCGGGCGGTAAGCGACACAGCAGTGCAACACTATTGGAAACAGGTATTTTCTGATAAATAAGTAAGAGAAAGGGGGATAGTCTTGGGAATTAGCAGGCATTTGGGGACACTTTTTTGTCTCGTTTGGGCTCTGTATAAGATGTATTGGGAGAGATATGCAGCAGTAGCATTGTTGTTTTGTTTCTTGCATGTTGTTTTAATGATGGGAGACGTCCCTCATTCTGTTTTGTGTGTAATAGACGTTGTTTGTGTAAGAGACAATGTTTGTGTAAGAAACGTTGTTTTCAGTACCAATATAGGCAGTGCTACTTCTCAGGAGACTCCCCTTTGCTCTGCCTTGGGATGCATCCTAAAACATTGGAGTAAATTCAGAGGGGACCCCCTGACTAGGGATAAATTAAAATGGTATTGTAGTCAATGGTGGCCACAATATCAATTGGAGGACAGTGAAAACTGGCCTGAAAATGTATCTTTGAAATATAACACTGTATCACAATTAATGTTGTTTTGTCAAAAAAAAGAGAAATGGGATGAAATTCCATATATAGGTTTGTTTTTTGCACTAAGTAATGACTTGGATGTTAGAAAGAAATGCAGTTTGATGCATTTGAAACACCAGAATGGAATATATTCCTTGACTGAGAAAAAGAGAGTCTGTGTTGTACTGATTGTAAGACAAGAAAAATCAAGTCGGAGGAAGTGGAGGAAGATAGCCAGTTTACGGTAACACACACCCCCCCCCCCCCCCCCCCCCCCCCCCCGAGACAATTAGAATTGTAAGTGAGGAGGAAAGTGAAGTCACTGGTCCTGTATCTGGAAGAACCAGGGAACGGAGACAGAAACCTGTAATCCAGGCGCCCCTGCGACAGGCTGTAAGACCTGAAGGAACACTGGTATACGTACATGTACCATTTACCACTTCTGACCTATTAAATTAGAAACAGGCAGTCAGATCCTACCGAAATAATCCAGAGGGAATGTACAGTACTATTAAGACTGCAGTGATGTCTCATAATCCTAACTGGGGGGACATACAAGCCCTGTTGGAATATTTGTTTACCCATGAGGAAAGGAGGACAGTTTTAGAAAGGGTTAAGGAGGGACTAGAACACCAGCATGGAGCGGTGCCTAGTTGTGACATGTATCTCCCAAAGGAAGATCCAGGATGGGATCCTAATGCAAGTAAAGGACTGGAGAAAGTGAAAGAATACAAAAACTTAATTTTATATGGAATTAAAAATGGGGTTATAAAGCCCTAAAATTTATCTAAATTGTATGAAGTAAAGCAAGGAGACAAAGAAACTCCTTCTGCTTTTTATGAAAGATTATGTGAGGTGGCTCAAAAATGGACAGATTTAGATCTGGAAGATGCTGGTAACAGGAAATTGTTTAATATGTTGTTTATTGTTCAATCAGCATCAGATATTAGAAAAAAGTTGCAGAAAGTGGATGGTGCAGATGGAATGGGTATCTCACAGTTAATATCAATTGCATACAAGGTATATAATAATAGAGAAGAGGTAGAAGAAAAAGGGAAGCAAGGGCGAGCAAAATTACAGGCTTCTTTACTGGCTGTCCTGACAGAAGGACAGGAAAAGGGAAGAGTCAGAGAAAGTATACAGGGAGGATTTAGGGGAAGAGACAGGGGCCACAGACTTAGCTGTGAAATCCCTCTGAAATCGAATCAGTGTGCTTATTGTAAGCAGGAGGGTCATTGGAAAAGACATTGTCCCTGTCTCTTGAATGATCAAAGGAGAGAAACTGGTGAAGCTGTTGGGGTAATGAAAGAGATTGGATTAGACTGAAGGGGACCGGAGGATTCTATTAAAGTTTCCCCAGCTGATCCTCTGGTTCCAGTCAAGCTGGGGAATGAAATAACAGATTTTTTGATTGATAGTGGGGCCACCCATTCTGTAGTAACTAGGTGTAAGGGACCATTGAGTAAGGCTAAAATAAGTATTGTTGGTGCGACAGGCAAAAGGAACTTAAGGACATTCTTACAGCCTATGGAGTTCTCAATTAGAGATACAAAATTGAGGCATAAGTTCCTCTGTATGCCAGAATGCCCTTTACCATTACTTGGACGAGATTTGCTGTGCAAGTTGAATGCACAATTAACCTTCTCTGAAGATTCTGTTCAGTTACATATTTCCCCTGAGAATGCATGGAGAGCCCAGATATGTTTATTAACTGAAAAGAATCCTGTGGAAGAAGAAGACGACATTCCAGAAGAGATATTAGATGCGGTAATACCCACAGTGTGGTCATCGGGAACACCAGGACATGCTAAGAATGTGACTCCGGTAAAGACTGAACTAAAACCAGGAGCCCAGCTGGTAAGAAAGAAACGATATCCTGTTAAATTAGAAACTCAGAATGGACTAGAACTGGTAATAAATTCCTTTTTAGAACATGGACAATTAAAGGAATGTCAGTCAGAATTTAATACTCCAATTTTTCCTGTAAGAAAACCTCACTCTCGGGAATCTAGATTGGTGCAGGATTTACGGGAGGTTAATGCAAGAACTGCAGATGTGCACGCTGTGGTTCCAAACCCATATACCCTCCTCGCTTCAATACCCGATAGCAACATCTATTTTACAGTGTTGGACTTGAAAGATGCTTTCTTTTGTATACCCATGGAAGAACAGAGTCAGACCATCTTTGCCTTTGAATGGGAGAACCCGACTACAGCATGGAAGATGCAACTCTGTTGGACTGTCCTTCCACAGGGGTTCAAAAATAGCCCCACATTGTTTGGCAACGCATTGGTGAAGGAATTACAGTAATGGCACAGTGAGTATAACACCATAACATTATTACAATATGTAGATGACTTATTGATTTGCTCTGATGCTTGCGAAGAATGTTTGGCAGCTACTATTAGCTTGCTCAGTTTCTTAGGCTTAGCAGGCTACCGAGTTTCAAAAAAGAAAGCCCAGATAGGAAAAGAGAGGGTCCAATACCTGGAATTTGAAATTACGAAAGGACAAAGAGAATTAAGTGCAGAAAGGAAAGAGGCCATTTGCAGGATTGCCGTACCTACACTGAAGAAACAGTTAAGGAGATTTCTGGGAATGGCTGTGTGGTGTTGACTATGGATCCCTAATTTTGAACCAATTTCCCAACCGTTGTATGCTGCTATAAAAGGAACTGAGGGGATTTTAGAATGGACAGCAGAATGTCGTAAGAGTTTTGACGAAATAAAGAGAAAATTGATGGAAGCCCCTGCTTTGGGGCTTCCAAATCTGAGAAAGCCCTTTCAATTACATGTACATGAAAGACAGCAGGTGGCATTGGGAGTGTTAACACAGAAGTTGGGAAGCTGGAAGAGACCAGTGGAATACTTCTCCAAACAACTAGATGAGGTCAGTAAAGGTTGGCCAGCCTGCTTAAGGGAAGTAGCAGCTACTGTGACCTTAACTGAGGAATCTCGAAAATTGACGCTGGGCCAACCGATTACAGTGTTTGTACCTCATGCTGTATCATCTCTTCTCGAAAATAAGGGACACCACTGGATTTCCCCAAATAGATTAGCTGAATACCAAGCTGTACTACTAGAGCAAAATGATGTCACGCTTTCATTGACCTCAACTTTGAATCCTGCTACCTTGCTCTCAGTCTCCGAGTCAGATGAACTGCAACATGACTGTCTAACCACTGTCGAACAAGTGTATTCTAGCAGACCAGACGTACGGGATGAACCCATACCTGATGCGGAAGTGGAGCTCTTCACTGATGGCAGCAGCTACATGTTGGAAGGAAAACGAAGAGCTGGATATGCAGTGGTAACAAATACCCAAATATTGGAAACTAGAGCACTGCATAGCAATACATCTGCTCAAAAGGCAGAATTAATAGCATTAACCTGAGCCTTAGAACTAAGTCAAGGGAAAAGAGTCAATATATATACTGATTCCAAATATCTATTCGGAGTGGTGCATGCACATGGGGCAATTTGGAAAGAAAGAGGACTGTTAACCTCACAAGGGACTCCGACAAAATACGGAACAGAAATTATAAAACTCCTACAAGCAGTAATTCTACCAAAAGAAATTGCATTAATACATTGTAGAGCCCATCCAAAGGGAAATAGTGAAGTTATAAAAGAGAATCGAAAAGCAGATCGACTAGCTAAGGAGGCAGCCCTGAAAGAGTCGAGTTTAGAAGGAGCTTTAATTCCAGGATCCCGCATAGAATTGTCACCACCAACATATACTGCAAATGAGAACCAGTTGGCGGAACAACTAGAGTGCTTCAAAAATGATCAAGGTTGGTGGCTAATGCCACAGAAACAATTATTAATTCCTGAGAAAATGATGGAAATTCTGCTTAAGAGGCTACATCAAGAAACACGTACAGGAGCGGATGCATTGGTATTAACTGCTAAGAGAAACTTCTTTGGGCCAAAAATGCAGAGTATGGCAGATACAGTAGTGAAGAGATGTACTATTTGTTGTGCCAATAATCCAAAAATTGGAAAAAAGCTAATGGGCGGAATTCTAAAGCAAGGAGTAGCTCCTGGGGAGTACTGGCAAATAGACTTTTCAGACTTACCTAGATGTAATCGATATAGCTATTTGTTGGTTTTAGTAGATACTTTCTCTGGTTGGCCAGAGGCTTTCCCTTGCTGTACCAACAGAGCTAGAGAAGTAATTAAGATTTTGTTAAAAGAAATTATACCTAGATTTGGTATTCTGGAGGGTATCTCCTCTGATAACGGGCCTCATTTTATTGCAGAAGTAGTACAAGGAGTTTCCAAGCTATTACAGATTAAGTGGGAATTGCACACCCCCTGGAGTTGAAAGTTGTTCTGTATTTTTTCACCTAAGTCTTATCTAAACCAGAGTGACTGCAATGGGACAAGCTCTTCTTGCAAAAGCAATGAACAGAATACAGCATACACACTCTGGTTCTTATTGAGAACATGTAATTTTGTCACAGATAATAGGCGGGAAGCTGCCGCTCTGTATTTTAAAAGCATTAAATTCTTTCAGGACTGAAGTGGGGTGCTGGACTTTCATATGACAGCGTATTTAGAAATATATCAAGTGACATATGGATTGATGCTGCCATCATTGAAATCTGTGTTCTCTGGTCATGGAATTCATCTCAGTATATTCTTGTGCAATACTCAACAGTACAACCCATAAGTCTGGTCTGGGCAACAAAAACAGATTCCATTGCATCCAACAGTCATTCCATATGTTTGGGATTTGTTTTTGTTTGTTTTAAAGTATATTTAAACACCTTTTTTTGTTGATGTTTTTTGGGAGGTTTGAGTTTTTGGCAACTGTAAATTCAGGCAGCCATTTTTATAAGAAAACTACTTCGCCCTCCAAGACAATGAGGAGTTTAAGCATAGATCAAAGCTTTCGCTGAGTCTTAGAGCAATTCATGCCTGTGTACTGACAGAAAGACTTACTGAAGTGTCTTAATATAGTTTGGCTTATATATATTTGCTACTAAGGACAAGGCAGAGTTTTTCCCAAGTTTGCATTAACTCTGCATAGCAGCTGTCAAAAGAAAAATCCACTTTGGTCTGTCTTATGATTCAGGAAAACAGTAACTGTTAACTCCGTAGCATCATGTGGGGGTGAAGGCCTGACTCTATGTATTAACTGCCATAAGTCACTTTTCATTGCACAGCATATCTATTTCCATCAGACCACAGTAAGAGGAGAAGAGGTAAAAACTCCTCTAAGATATAACTTGATTTTATACGTTTCCAATGTCAGTACTTTAAAAGTCATTGCAAAAAAAATATACAGAAACATGTACTTGAATTTGCATCCTGTAAGATTGTCTTGGAAAACCAAATTGCTCATTTATTTTATGATTTAACAATTCTAGTGCTACTTCACTGCATATAGAACCAATTTATGAGTGACTATAAGTAGCCACAGCAATATGCACAGACCAGTAGAGAAGAAATAAGATTTGTGTTGCACGTCTCAAATGCTTTTGTTTTACAGGACTATTTTGGTTTAGCCTGGATAAATGCCAAGTGCCCACCAAAGCCACTCTGTCAATCCCCCTCCTCAACTGGACAGGGGAGAGGAAATATGATGAAAGGCTTGTGGGTCGAGATAAGGACAGGGAGAGATCACTCACCAATTACCGTCATGGACAAAACAGATTGAACTTGGGGAGAAAAAAAAAAGTTTCATTTATCACCAATCAAATCAGAGTAGGATAAAAATAAAAATAGAAATAAAACTAGATCTCAAAACACCTTTCCCCCACCCCTCCCTTCTTCCCCAGGCTCAACTTTACTCCTGATTTTCTACCTCCTCCCCCGGAGCGGTGCAGGGGGACGGGGAATGGGGGTTGCGGTCAGTTCATCACACATTGTCTCTGCTGCTCCTTCCTCTTCAGGGGGAGGACTTCTCACACTCTTCCCCTGCTCCAGTGTGAGGTCCCTCTCACAGGAGACAGTTCTCCACAAACTTTTTCAGCATGAGTCCTTCCCATGGGCTGCAGTTCTTCAGGAACTGCCCCAGTGTGGGTCCTTCCCACAGGGTGCAGTCCTTCAGGAATAAGCTGCTCCAGCATGGGTCCCCCATGGGGTCACAAGTCTTGACAGCAAACCTGCTCCAGCATGGATTCCTCTCTTCACGGATGCACAGGTCCTGGCAGGAGCCTGCTCCAGCGTGGGCTTCCCACAGGGTCACAGCCTCCTTCAGGCATACATCTGCTCCGGTGTGGGGTCCCTTCCACAGGCGAATATCAGGTGGACATCCGCTCCACTGTGGACCTCCATGGACTGCAGGGGGACAGCCTGCCTCACCATGGTCTTCAACACGGGCTGCAGAGAAAAATCTCTGCTCCAGCACCTGGAACACATCCTCCCCCTCCTTCTTCACTGACCTTGGCATCTCCAGAGTTGTTTCTTACACATCATCTTACTCCTCTTTCTCAACTTCCATTCCACAGCAAGTTTTTCCCTTTCTTAAATATGTTATCACAGAGGCGCTACCACCATTGCTGATTGACTTGACCTTGGCCAGCAGCGGGTCCGTCAGAGCCAGCTGGCATTGGCTTTATTAGACATGGGGGAAGCTTCTTGAAGCTTCTCACAGAAGCCACCCCTATAGCCCCCCCACTACCAAAACCTTGCCACGCAAACCCACAAGACAAGCTTGTCCGAGTCCTGTTCAAGTAATTCCAGTCCATCATAACAATTGGCTACAGGAATTTGTGCTGTAACTAGCTGTATCATTTTTTTTTAATCTAGATTCTCATTGACTCTGTATCAGTGTAGATCTGATCTTTACAGCAGGCTCTATTGCAAAGGCATTATTCTTCCCCCTGCCCCCCCCCCCCCCCCGCCCAGTTGATGCAATTTCAACTTGCATCTGCTACTTGACAGGACATATCATTTACAAGGCTTAGTAAAAAGTTGCTGAAATCTGACTGCCTCTGTCCTTCCTGTCCTCTTTGGTACCCCTATAAACCACATCCCTCTTGTGGCTCTAGACTTGCATGGAGGAATAATAGGGAAGCCACTGTTTCTCATGTAGGATATCTCAATCTTCAGAGGCTTTATAGAAAGTAAGATTTCTCTAGAGCAACTTCAAAGAAACTCTCTGTTATTATACAATAACCTGTACTATTGCCTACTAACAAAAGCTGCTGCCTTCTATTTCACTATATTCTTAAACATTCAGAAAGATGTGTGATGATTCTTTTAAGACCTCTTGCAAAGGTTGTCAGGGCAGTCCTCTGGGGAACTTGTTCCTATATGACAAATTTGTACAAAATAGTTAGTTCCAGAAGTAAATATTCATTCTGAAATCAGAGGCCCTTTGAAAAGTGTAACTCAGATGTGTTTACAAAATGAAACCCTTCCCAAAGCAGAACAGAACTTTCATAAAAGTAAATTCTCATCTGTAATTCATTTAGTAGCTTAATTTATTAAACACAGTATGTGAAATCTACATTGTTGTTTCAGTTTTCATGTTTACACACAGGAGGATTTTTTTTAATTATTTTTAACCATGATGCAACAAGAGCTTACCATAGCCTACCTTCCTATGGGAGATACAAATATTAAACACTACAAAAATTCCTGGCTCATTTAACTCTCTTTTCATTGCGTTCCCTTTATTTCCCTCCAGTCCTGGCACAAACAAACAGGCTTGTATTACAAAAGTAATTTTTAAACAGTTCCAAGGGAAAGTCTGCTGATATGAACTCCTGGAAACAGGGAGAACTCCTAGGGAGGTCTACAATTCTTCATTTGACAAGAAGTTCTTATGTGAAAGGTCAATCTTTTTTGGATACTGACTTGCAAAATAATTTGAGTGCCACCACCTAAAAAGTGCTGATACACATGGTGCCATTTGTGAGAATTCAGGTACTTGTGGGATTTCTATTAGCAGTGGGTAGCGGTATTGTGCAAATCCTCAAATGATGCAATTGCACCTCACTTTTCAGCTGCTGGCAGTGTACAAAGGGAAAAATAGGTATAAGTTACTTTTTTTAAAGCATCAGAGCTACTTAAACTATCTGCAAACTACAGTCAATGTACATGTAAGCTTGTCATGCATCAAAAGCCAAATTTTAACAGTATGTGAAAGGCCAATATGTATTTCTTTAGTCGTATCCCTGAATTTTGACAATTAGCCTATCCATATGCAGAGGTCAGATCATACCTTTATTCTGACAGCATTATCACACCGTACCACATACTGTATATCTCCATTATCCTAAGATACAACTCTCCTCAGTACTTAAACATTACCCTTTATTATATATCAACTAATTTATATTTCTGTTTTTTTTGTTGTGGTTTTTTATTACAGAGAAAATGTTAGAATTATATAACTATTCTTTATGGTATTCAAATAAACCTAGATTCCAGAATTTTTACAAGGAGGATAGAATGTCCACTCTTAACAGCTCTTGCAATTCCTGTTCAAAGGATATGACACATGTTGTGAAATGCACTAGACACCAAAAAAATAAAGTCTCAAAACACATTAAAAATGTACACACACTAAAAGTAATTTTAATTGACAAATAAGGAATGTTGTTTATTAAGGCTGTGCTTCATAAAGAGGATGTTTAGTGTTAAGTAGCCTTCATCAAGGCACAAAATGGGAAGAGGTAAGCACAGCTGTCTGTAGAAGATACTATGTAAAACCACTAGAGGTATGCATGCACGCAAACACAATTTAAAACTGTGCAGCTGGCCCTTGTAACAAAACTGAACATAGTTAAAAGGAAATACTGTGACTTTTTAATGGCCACAGTTTTATTCATTATTAAAAACATGGCGATATTTCAAAACATAAAATTCATAATTTGAATAAATGAAATATTTTAAACCAAGTGCTTCACAGATCTGAACCCTGCATGGTTGTACTGCCTGGTCTAGAAGCATTTTGTAGACATTATAGGAGCATTTCACACAAAACTGAAAATATCATTCAGGTGAATAAGAAACAGGACATTTCCACAGACATTTCTAACGTTTCTACACTTTTAAGTAGTTGAGTTCTTACAGCCACTGGGTTTTGTAACAAATGTGTGCTACAGCAATATGGATTCATGGATTCCTTCAGCAGCAGAGGCTCATTTCAAAGGGCACGTGGTCTTTTCGGGTTGATCTGTTTACTGGCCTGTTCCTCCTCTTGTAGAGCGGCCCGGAAAGATTTCACTTTATCTTTAATGAAAAAGAGAGAATGAGTACTGATGTGCCTGTGCTCAACACATATCAACTAAGCCCTGATGCTCTGCATCCTGGCCCTAATGCACAACAAAGAACATTTCTCCACAAAAATAGCTGATGCTACAAACAACAAGAGGATTGAGATAAGCTTAAATTCAATACTCACCCTACAAACAAGTTGCTTAGCAACGTAGTCCCTTCTTAGATGCTACCCCTGTCTCTAGGCAGGATAGGTTTGGAAACTGCACAATTGCATTGTGCAGCTCAAGAGGAAAAAGAAATTGTACAATATCTCGGGAAGCAAGGTCAGGTTTCGCAGGAAGATTACAGAGCCATGTTTTGTATATGCTGGGAGAAGACACAAAAGGCCAAAGCTCAGTTAGAGTTGAAACTGGCCAATGTTGTGTCAAACAACAAGAAGGGCTTTTTTAAGTACATAAATAGCAAGAGGTCTAAAGAAAACATTGGACCCATATTTGTTGATGATGGTCATCTGACTAATAGGGATGAAGAAAAAGTGGAGGCATTCAATGTGTTTTTTGCCTCCATCTTTAACAATACTGATAGACCTTGGGCTGCCCGGTCCCCCGAGTCAGAGAACCATGAGTATGGGAACGGTGACTTTCCATTTGTGGACACTGAAACTGTAAGGGACCAGCTGTATTAGCTGGATGTTTATAACTCCATGGGGCCTGATGGGATTCATCCCAGAGTACTGAAGGAGCTAACGGATGTTATGGCAAGACCCGTCTTGATCATCTACCAAGGTCTTGGGAGTCTGGAGAGATCCCCACTGACTGGAAGATAGCCAATGTTATTCTAATTGACAAAAAGGGCAAGAGGGAAGACCGAGGGAACTACAGACCTGTTAGTCTAACCTCAGTACTTGGCAGTACTTGGAAAAATTATGGAGAAGATCATACTGTGTGCTACTGAAAGGCATTTCAAGGACAGTGCAATCATCAGGCACAGTCAACACGGGTTCACAAAGGGAAAGTCCTGTTTAACTAATTTGATATCCTTCTACAATAAGGTCATCTGCCTAGTGGATGAAGGGAAGGTGGTGGATGTACTTTCTCTAGGTTTTAGTAAGGCTTTTGGTACTATCCCTCACAGCATTCCTCTGGACAAGTTGTCCAACTGTGAGATCACAGAATAGAATCATAGAATCATATAGGTTGGAAAAGATCCTTAAGATCATCGAGTCCAACCATTAAGCTAACACTACCAAGTCCACCACTAAACCATGTCCCTAAGCACCACATCTACATGTCTTTTAAATGCATACAGGACAACCTGTTCCAATGCTTGACAACCCTTTCAGTGAAGAAGTTTTTCCTAACATCCAATCTAAACCTCCCCTGATGAAACTTGAGGCCATTGCCTCTTGTCCTATCACTTGGTACTCGGGAGAAGAGACCAACACCCGCCTCACTACAACCTCCTTTCAGGTAGTTGTAGAGAGCGATAAGGTCCTCCCTCAGCCTCCTCTTCTCCAGACTAAACAGCCCCAGCTCGCTCAGCTGCTCCTTATAAGACTTGTTCTCATGACCCTTCACAAGCCTCGTTGCTCTTCTTCGGACACTCTCCAGCACCTCAATGTCTTTCTGGTAGTGAGGGGCCCAAAACTAGAACACAGTACTCGAGGTGCGGCCTCACCAGTGCCGAGTACAGGAGGACAATCACTTCCCTACTCCTTCTGGCCACACTATTCCTAATACAAGCCAGGATGCCATTGGCCTTGGCCACCTGGGCACACTGCTAGCACACTCACACTGCTAGATGTGAACTTCTGGGATTCTGTGTAACACCACTGGTGACCAGTTGACAGCCAGATGTAGCCCTATTCACTACAACCCTTTGAACCATGCTGTTCAGCCAGTTCTTCACCCAGCGCACCATGTACCTGCTCATCAACCCTCAGTGCTGAAGGAGATTATGGAGCAGATCACAGAATTACAGAATTCCAGAATCACAGAATGTTAGGGGTTGGAAGGGACCTCTGTGGGTCATCTAGTCCAACCCCCCTGCCGAAGCAGGGTCACCTACAGCAGGCTGCACAGGATCTTGTCCAGGTATGTCTTGAATATCTCCAGAGAAGGAGACTCCACAACCTCCCTGGGCAGCCTGTTCCAGTGCTCCGTCACCCTCAGAGGGAAGAAGTTCTTCCTCATGTTCAGACGGAACTTCCTCTGCTTCAGTTTGTGCCCATTGCCCCTTGTCCTGTCGCTGGGCACCACTGAAAAGAGTCTGGCCCCATCCTCCTGACACTCACCCTTGAGATATTTGTAAGCATTTATAAGGTCCCCTCTCAGCCTTCTCTTCTTCAGGCTGAACAAGCCCAGTTCCCTCAGCCTCTCCTCGTAGGGGAGATGCTCCAGTACCCTCATCATCCTCGTAGCCCTCCTCTCGACTCTCTCCAGTAGCTCCTCATCTTTCTTGAACTGGGGAGCCCAGAACTGGACACAGTACTCCAGATGAGGCCTCACTAGGGCAGTGTAGACGGGGAGGAGAACCTCCCTCGACCTGCTGGCCAGACTCCTCTTGATGCACCCCAGGATTCCATTGGCCTTCTTGGCAGCCAGGGCACACTGCTGGCTCATGGTTAACCTGTCGTCCACCAGGACCCCTAGGTCTCTCTCCACAGAGCTGCTCTGCAGCAGGTCCGCCCCGAGCCTGTACTGGTGCATGGGGTTGTTCCTCCCCAG
This sequence comes from Opisthocomus hoazin, assembly GCF_030867145.1. Taxonomy (NCBI): domain Eukaryota; kingdom Metazoa; phylum Chordata; class Aves; order Opisthocomiformes; family Opisthocomidae; genus Opisthocomus; species Opisthocomus hoazin. The sequence goes on along the minus strand of NC_134453.1, from coordinate 44,244,105 downwards.
GTGCAGGACCCTGCACTTGCCCTTGTTGAATTTCATCAGGTTCCTCTCTGCCCAACTCTCCAGCCTGTCCAGGTCACGCTGAATGGCAGCACAGACTTCCGGTGTATCCACCACTCCTCCCAGTTTTGTGTCATCAGCAAACTTGCTGAGGGTACATTCTAACTCTTCATCCAGGTCATTGATGAAGAAGCTGAACAAGACTGGGCCCAGTACTGACCCCTGGGGGACACCACTAGTTACAGGCCTCCAACTAGACTCAGCGCTGCTGACGACAACCCTCTGAGTTCTGCCATTCAGCCAGTTCTCTGTCCACTTCACCGACCACTCATCCAGCTCATACTTCCTGAGAGATTCCCTAGGAGGATGTTATGGGAGACAGTGTCAATAGCCTCGCTGAAGTCGAGGTAGACAACATCCACTGCTCTCCCTTCATCTACCCAGCCAGTCATGCCATCGTAGAAAGCTATCAGATTGGTCAAGTATGACTTCCTCTTGGTGAATCCATGTTGACTACTCCCGATAACCTTCTTTTCCTCTACTTGCTTGATGATGACCTCTAGAATGAGCTGCTCCATCACCTTTCCCAGGATGGAGGTGAGGCTGACCGGCCTGTAGTTCCCTGGGTCCTCCTTCTTGCCCTTTTTGAAGATTGGAGTGACATTGGCCTTTCTCCAGTCCTCAGGCACCTCTCCTGTCCTCCAGGACCTCTCAAAGATGATGGAGAGTGGCTCAGCAATGACATCCGCCAGCTCCCTCAGCACTCATGGGTGCATTCCATCGGGGGCCCATGGATTTGTGGGTGTCCGGATTGCTTAAGCGATCCCTCACACAGTCCTCCTTGACCAAGGGAAGGTCATCCTTTCTGTAGGCTTCCTCTCTTACCTCCAGGGCCTGGGATTCCTGAGGGCCTGCCTTGGCACTGAAGACTGAAGCAAAGAAGGCATTCAGTAGCTCTGCCTTCTCTGCATCCTCCGTCACCAGGACACCCACCTCATTCAGCCCCTCAGGGCTCAATTCTCGGGCCAGTTCTGTTCAGTATTTTTATGAGTGATCTGGATGCAGGAGTTGAATGCACCATTAGCAAATTTGCTGATGATATTAAAATGGGAGGTGCTGTTGATTCTTTCGAGGGACAAGAGACCTTGCAGAAGGATCTAGATAGATTGGAGCATTGGGAAATCATCAATGGCATGAAATTTGACAAGAACAAGTGCCAGTTTCTGTACCTAGGACAGAGTAATGCCAGACAAGTATAAACTGGGAGAGGAGTGGCTGGAGAGCAGCTCTGCAGAAAGGCATCTGGGGGTGCTAGCTGACAGCAGGCTCAGTATGAGTCAGCAGTAAGCCCTGGCAGCCAAGAGGGCAAACCACATCCTGGGGTGCATCAAACACAGTATAATCAGCTGGTCAAAAAAGGTGATTATCCCACTGTATTCAGCCTTGGTGCGGCCTCACCTTGAGTACTGTGTGCAGTTCTGGACCCCACAATTGAAAATGGTTTTGAAGGTCCCTGAATGTGTCCAGAGGAGGGCAACAAAGCTGGTGAAAGGGGTGGAAGTAATGTCCTATGAGGAGGGGCTAAGGATGCTCGTGTTGTCTAGTTTGGAGAAAAAGAGGCTGAGAGGTGACCTCATTGTTCTCTACAGCTTCCTGAGGAGGGGAAGTGGAGAGGGAGATGTTGATCTCTTCTCCCGGGTATCCAGTGACCACATGTGGGAACGGTTTAGAGCTGCGTCAGGGGAGGTTTACACTGGACATAAGGAAGCATTTCTTTACCAAGAGTGTTGTCAAACCCTGGAACAGGCTTCCTAGAGAGGCGGTCGATGCCCCAAGCCTGTCAGTGTTTAAGAGGCATTTGGACAATGCCCTTAATAACATGCTTTAACTTTTGGTCAGCCCTGAAGTGGCCAGGCAGTTGGACTAGATGATCGTTGCAGGTCCCTTCCAACTGCAACTATTCTGTTCTACTCGATTCAATTCACCGCATGTAACCTATTCACACATACATTCTGCTTCTAACTTACAGAGTACAGGGAGATACACACTTCCTTTTCCTTCCCAGTAGCTTCCAAACTATCCTTAGACACATACAAAATTGTATTTAGTGAACAATAAGTCACTCTTGCACATTCTATACCCCATCAGAGTATATTCTACTCTCCTCCAATTTTTCATAGAATCATAGAATGGTTTGGGTCGGAAGGGACCTACAACGATTATCTAGTTCCAATCCCCCTGCTATGGGCAGGGATACTTTCCACTAGATCAGGTTGCTCAAAGCCCCATCCAACCTGGCCTTGAACATTTCCAGGGAGGGAGCATCCACAGCTCCTCTGGGCAACTTGTTCCAGAGCCTTACCACCATCGCAGTTAATAATTTCTTCCTAATATCTAATTTAAATCTACTCTCTTTCAGTTTAAAGCCATTGCCCCCTGTCCTATCACTACACTCCCTGATAAAGAGTCCCTCTCCAGCTTTCTTGTAGGCCCCCTTCAGGTACCGGAAGGCTGCTATAAGGTCTCCCCGGAGCCTTCTCTTCTCCAGGCTGAACAGCCCCAACTTTCTCAGCCTTTCCTTATAGGGGAGGTGCTCCAGCCCCCTGATCATTTTTGTGGCCCCCCTTTGGACCCGCTCGAGCAGGTCCATGTCTTTCTAATGCTGGGGGCCCCAGAGCTGAACACAGTACTCCAGGTGAGGTCTCACCAGAGCAGAGTATAGTGGCAGAATCACCTCCCTCGACCTGCTGGGCACTCTTCTCTTGATGCAGCCCAGGATGCAGTTGGCTTTCTGGGGTGCAAGTGCACATTGGTGGCTCATATTCAGATTTTTTATCCACCAATACCCCCAAGTCCTTCTCGGCTGGGCTGCTCTCAATCCGCTCATTGTCTCACCTACATCCATGTTTGGGATTGCCCTGACCCAGGTGCAGGACCTTGCACTTGGCTTTGTTGAACTTCATGAGGTTCGCTCTGGGCCACCTCTCTAGCCTGTCAAGGTCCCTCTGGATGGCATCCCTTCCCTCTAGACTATCAACCACACCACTCATCTTGGTGTCATCTGCAAACTTGCTGAGGGTGCACTCAATTCCGCTATGTCCCCAACAAAGATGTTAAATATGGACCCCTGAAGGACACCACTTGTCACTGGTCTCCACCCAGACATCGAGCCATTGACCACAACTATTTGATTGTGACTATTCAGGCAATTCTTCATCCACAGAGTGGTCCACCCATCAGATCCATGTGTCTCCATTTTAAAGACAAGGATGTTGTGCGGGACAACTTTTCTATGAATGTGCAAAGCATTTGTGACTAAATTTTGGAAGTAAATGGATAAATGCATCATTTGTTTGTTTTATCACAGCTAGCACAAGAATGGGAGAAACCTGAGAAAGGAAGTATGGCAGCCTTTCATATTTCTATTCCTCTCCCCCCGTTCCACAGTAATATGCCCAAGAATGGGAAGAAGGAAACCAAAATGACAGAATAAAAAAGTCAGTCCCAAAGTGACAGGAATAAAAGCTGAAATATTCAGTGACCATTATGTGCTATGAGCATAACATAGAAGTTACTGGGAGAAAGAATCTTTAACTAAAGAGTTCTTCCCTCCAATAAAGCTATGCATGCATCATGCTGCCTATAAAGATGCAAGGATCTCTTAGATATTCTTTAGCTCCAGTATCTTGTTTCAAAAGCAGTATCTAATAAGTTTTGGAAGAACAGGGAGTCGCCTAAACTGATTTTTCACTGGTGTCTCGAATTGTCTTTTCCTGAAGAGGAAGTCATCATCCATAAGAAGCAAAGGAATGTACATCTAATTCTTTGCTAAAGTATGCTGGTTCCAGTACATGCTTACAAGGCAAGCAGGCCACATGTGGTTCACTTGATGTATTCTAACTTACAGCAGACTGAGTAAAAAGTAAGATTTTATCTTATAAGGAGTTTTCTAACACAGATCAAAATAAACCCCCATCCTTGAATTTTTACCAGTATAGCATGTCTGCTGGAATCCAAATAGATACAGAAACTAAAATCAAAAATTCATCTCCGTGAGGTACCAAGCTGACATGCTGATTTTAGAGGACAAGTGGAAGAGTCAATTTTGGGAACTAAGAATCATCTGCAGTTTGTTTTTCAACAAAGAGAGGCTGACAAAATTCTGACAGAAAGGCTGCTGAGGAAAAAAGTAGGCTAACAGCCAATCTACTTGCAGCTCGACGCTACTCTTAAGCAGAGACTGAAAAACAACAGCAGACTCCCTGCTACACTACAGAGTGCAATAGAGTAGGAACTGGGAGTTCCTACTCTGTTTTCCTCATTGTATTACCTTCTTTTTTCGTACAGTTCTTTTGGATTTTCTTTTTCATTCCTTTATTGTTTTGGAACAGAGAAAAAGAAAACCAAAGAAAGTTGCAGGATCAAGTTTATACTTCCTGGAGGTAAAGCAGAGACTCTTCCTTTAAACTAGGATGAAATGAACACAGATGTGAACTTGTTCTTAGGTAGCAGAATAAATGTTCCTTCCACAGAACATTACAGGACAGTATAAGGTGAAAAAAGACCCCAAAACATAACCACACTCTTTTTTTTCTCCTCATTATTACTGCAAGTCTCCATAGCATATGAAAATGCACACAAAATTGATTAAAAGCAATCTACCTTTAAGTTCAGTCAGAATATCAATTTTTTGCTCTAGAATTGCTTCAAGTTGAGTAGCGTAAGAATCCACATCATAGTCTACTTCTTCTGTCATCTCAAGAAGAGCTTTTTCATCTTCCAGCCATCTAATAGATTCCTAGATAGAAGTTAAAAAAAACCCCAACTAAATACATTAGCAAAGTTTCAAGACAAAGAGCTGAATTACTCCTTTTCTCAAGATGACCATGCTTTTACTGTCTAGTCACCTCACTATAACAGATTTCAATCCTAAAATGAATCCTTAATCCTAATTCATCAAAATTGTATGTTTTCTACATAGTTTTTTAACTCCAGTGGTCATACCAGCAACAGATAAACCCCAGCTACCCCAGTTCTTTTCAAATTCAGAACATTAGGTGGTTGTAAAGCTACAAAACTCAGAACTTTACATCATGGTTATGTCCCTAGGCAGGTATCAAACTTTGAAGCTAGACTTTAATTTTAAATATGGGCTGGTTGCCACTGACTTTAATCACAGTGTCCTTACTACAGTCAAGGAACCAAGATAATTCTGTCCATACTCAAAACCATTTTTGGGAGAAGCTGTATAAAAGAAGAGCTATATTAAGCTCTCTATTGCATGAGCTAACTCCCCAGACAGATAAGGGTACTGTCAAAGTTGGTTAAAGCAGCTCTTAGGCATCTTTGCACTCCGAATATTACAAAAAAAAAAAAAAAAGGAGAAAAAAAAAGTCTTGCAGCAAAGCAACCAGGAGTTTAAAGCTTACAGAACCATGCAAAGCTGTGATCAAGAGAACTGATCCCATTGGAAATGCTTTGATTTAAAAAAAAAGAAAGCAGCTGACAGTTCTAGGCATGCTGGGCCTGAAATACTAAAATTAAAACTTTCCATCTGTGCTCAGTAGTCCAAGTAGTATTGAAAGCATAGTCCAAACCCCATGTATGTTTTGTTGGCTTTCGGAATAGATGGAGCTCACATTCATCTCATCTAATGTAAACTCATATATCCAAGAAACAAAGGAAGGCCAATACTTCTAGAGCATGATTCATTCAATTGATCTATTTTAGACGTTTTTGTTAGGATAGGATGTTTTGTATCCCAGAATCAGCAGCTTCCAGGAGAAAGCTGAGAGAAAACAACTTCTGCATGTTACAGCTTATAGATTTTGTACTGATGCAGCCCATCTCCACTCATGGCATAAACTAACAAGCCATGCTACAAATGAAGGGAGCTGAGGCTCAGACACATTTCCTTCTAATGACTGCTGTGAGGAGCAGTAACCTCCAGCGTAAGGCCAGATGGACAGACAGTGGTAGTAACATCTTAAACTAATGCAGCTTGTGTCTCCAGAAGTCACAAGCATTAGGACACAGCTATGGCATAAGACTTTCACACTTCTGCATGTTTTACTTCAGGGCTAATGTTTCATAATAACTAAAACTTTACATCTGTTGTAAAATGTCTTATTTAGCATCCTACTGTATTACATGAACACACATCAATGTTCCACTAAGTTAGATACCTAAATTGAGGAGATATGTGTATTCCCTACAGATTTAATGTTTTGCTGTAGATGTGCCAAATGGATAGCCTGCCTAAAGACTCTAAGATTATGAACAGAAGCAACTCACATTTCTTTCTGAAAAATATTAACTCATTATTACAATTTATTTTGTGAATGTAAAAGGCTCCATGGTGCTGACCAGCATTATACTGTGTGGGCAGTATTCCTTCCAAAAGACCCTGACTAATAGCAAATGAAAATCTTTATGTGTCTATAAAAAGGAAGAAAACAGGCAGTTAGAAATATATTTGTTTCTTCTAGATCTCAGTATCTCAGAGGAAGATGTCACAGAAGGATATTTAGAGGATATACTTGGAGGGAGTATCGCAGTGTCTTGGAGATGACCAAACAGAAATGGTGTTTATAGAGACATTACTATACAGAGACATTGCTATTAGTTGCTAGCCTTGGCATAGGAATATTGGCATAGATTAGACAGTGAAATTGAAAATTTCAAGATCAATCTGAGTAAGCTGCCTGCAACTAGAAAAAACAGTCACTAATGCTGGAAAAGGACTAACACAGAAAATACAGTAAATAATAGTTAAAATAGCAAAAAGAAAACAGCAACTTTTCTTACAATGAATGCAGTCTATTTAGGAATGTTTGTTGAGAAGAAAAGGAAAATTTTACTAAATTTCTCAGATGGTAGAAAAATATGCTTCTCTTTCATCATGGGGACAAAGATTAATGGTTATGGGATCTAAAATCTGTTCCTATTTGTTTGCGACAATGGGCTTAGCATAATAAAACAATTTAGAAATCTCTGACAGCAGCAGAATGACCAGATGGTATCCTACATCTTCAAGAGTATGCACTTTCATTGGGAAAACCTGAATTCTTGGATTAGGATAAAACAAAGTAGAGCTCCATCTTTTACCTGAAAGACAGCCCTGTGGTCTTCTACTACTTGCTCTTCCATTTCTACCATTTGTGACACAGCTTCATGGAAAGTAAACAACTGTGGAGAAACTTCCTCTTCCTAAAAACAATAGTTAAGCTTGTTAGTCTGGAAAGAACTGTGACTACACCAAATATACTGAATGTGATCCATCCCATCACAGAACATAAAAGAAATATGCAGAAAGCAGAACCTGTCAAAAATAGAACTTAATACTTCTAACAAGAAAATCTCCAGAAATGAGTGAAGGCAATAAATTAAAAATGTTCGCAGAATTAAATTTAACTCATATTCATTAAAAATTTCCATCCACTAATCCTAGTGAATACTGGAAAACAGAATATTCCATATGAAAAAAACCCCAAGTTAAAATAGTAGGAGGAGGAAGTCACAAGAGAAGAATGCTAATTTCTAGTAGGTTTTAACACCTACAGAAAACTCATTTTCCATCAGGACTTTTTGTTGTGCATACCACAATAGACGGACAACAATTTTCAAAAAAGAGAACAGAAACTGCATTCAATGCATTTCAGGAAATCAAAATTAAATTAATCCTTTGGAAAAAAAAGTGGAATTAATGTAAAAGTGAAAAATCTAAAAAGTATGTAGTGATTAATACATTAGAAGAATACACAACATGGATTTACAAACTGGGACAAACAGGACTTCTTTAGACATAAATAGTTAACAATCAAAGGGGAAAGCGCTAGGTAGGCTGCAATTATTGTTTTAGCAAGACAGTATGGTTCCTTATACCATGTTTTAAAAATCTTTTTGAAAACACATTGTAAAGCTTAATTGAATTCCACATGAACAACAAAAAAGTATGATATGAAATGATATCTGGCTGGAAGGACTGTCCAGTAGGAAGCTCTAGGAATTGCTAGCATGTTCTTATAAAATAGAGTCCTGGAAGAAGAGCCAGTTATTAAAATGAGAAACACAGCAAACACCATGAAGATGTGTTTGAGAAGGCAGAGTCTTGAGAAAAATAAGTTAGGATAGTAAGGATTTTTCTTTTCAATCTTTCATCAGCATTTTCACAAACCAGGTTTTAATCCCTGTTGAACATTTAAGGAACCAGAACTAGAGCTGATAATCAGCAGTGAGGGAAAAATGCCCTTTAGAAGATGCCTCTCAGTCCCAGCTCATGCAGCCCAGGGAGACATCCTGGGAACAGTATGTGGCTCTCTCCCAAACACTGCTCTGAGGTTTCACTCCATGAAAATCAGGATGTTGGGAAGAGGAATAATAGGCAGACAGATTTCTAAATGCAGAGAAAGGCAAACTCGCTTGAAACAGGTGTTGCATGCAGGGAAAGTAATGGTCAAAAATGCATGAGTGTTAAATAAAATAAACGCATTTCCCAGGCTACTTCTACCTACCTAATAAGAGATGAAGCTATACTGGAAAAAACGCATACTAAAAAACATGAGAGCCTAGAGCAGACCCTGCCTAGACATTAAAAGCCCTAATGAGCAAGGAAGATAAAGTAAAACATTCTCCTCTCACCCTTCAAGGAACCTTTTTTCTTTTTGTGTATGGGAATGAACAATCAAAAGGTGAAGGGGCATGCTGTATCTACTTAATGATGTTGCTAACAGGTTATAAGTACACATTACTCTGGATTTGTTCTGCCACTGTATTTATCATCATCTCTTTCCATGTAATGCTGTAAACCACTCACATTTTGTTCACAAAGCAGTTTGAGATCGTCTCTCTGAGGAGAGCTCCCCACACCCCACTGTATCTCTAAGTCATCAGTCTGATTGCGAGTATGGTGTATAATGGGACGGATATCTCCTGCAGCACTAGGATCAACCATCAGCTCCTTCACCCTACAATCAGAAAATATTTAATTTGTAAATTAGTAACTTCCCATGCTGTAAAAGTCACAACCAAAAATAAAGCTCTATGGGTTTATGTGCGATTTAATACATTTAATAAGGATGATGATGTCAGCTTCACAAATTTAATGTACTTTCAGTGACAAAAAGATGTTAGTCCAACTCCTAAAAAGCATGGACCATTGAATTTCAACTACTTACAGGTGGATTACAGTCCAACTCCTAGCAAGGGGCATTTTTTGACTGAAATCTTACTACTCATTAACTGTTAAGAGGGCAAAAATCTCCAAACCCCCAATATTAACTCCTTAACAATGAATAATATTTGAAAGAAAAGTCCATTCAGCACCCTAAACCTGACCATTTTTCTTTTTCTGTGCACACAACTGTGCTTTAAAAAAATTAGTCAATCAGTACCCCAGTAGCTGTTATAAGCAAATCCACCAAGAATACTGAAGAAAATAATTTGCAACCAAGTATCCCAGAATAGTTCCTTTAATTAAAATAATTTCAACCATGAAAATGTTATTAAAATGTTAAGCTCTAGCAGCATGAAAATAGTTTAAAATATTGATAATGATTCTGTCAAGAAAAAGCCTATTTAAAAGAATGTTTATGAAACAGACACATCAAAGTTTGCAAGTGTAGCAAGTTTTAGAACAAATTCTTCATTTTTAAGGGGAAATTTTATTTTCAAGTAGCACATATTTACTATAATAGAAACTGTATTTCATTCATCCTTGGAGTAATGAAAATTTTTAAAAATATACATGTATTAAAATTGTTTTCTTTTTTAATTAGACATATTCAAATTGCCCTAAACACAGACTTATGAGATTTCGTCCACTAAATGTACAAAGGTGACATCACCATTTCTTTTAAATGTATGAAGGAAACTAGCAAGCCTGGATACAGAGTGTGGATGTTTAATGAGAGTGAACAAAATAGTGGGAATATACTCGCAGATCATGCAGAACCATCACCTGCCAAACAAAATAAAAACAAAATATGTGTGACTCAAGGCAAAGGGACTAATGAAAGGTTGGTCTGTAAAATTACATTGCCAAAAAGAAAACTTAAAAAGAAAGATTCCATGTATAGAATGAAGTAGACCTAGTGATTGAAGGAGAAAAGTCATCATACTCATAGGAAGGAGAGAGATCAGAGCGACTGCCACTACCCTGTGAGAAGGGAATGTCCGAAGGACTGATTCCAAATTCCTTTACTCTGCAGCAGCAAAATACAGCAGCAAATTAAAAGAAAGTGTTCTCATAAACACAGCTAAAATAGCAACTCTTTGTTTAGCATTCTTTTTTAATAGTTTAACAATAACATTTTTATATTAAAAGAAAGGTAGGAGTGTCGACATACTTAAACCTTCTGCAAATAGACTTACAGATCACTAACAAAATTGAACAAAACCAGTGCTGCTAATTTTCAGGAGACTACAATAGCAATGTTTTCAGAAGAGTAATTCCAGATTTCAGTTTGTGCAGTTAATAGAATTTACTCTACATTCTATATTCCATTAAAATGCTCCTTTTAACATAGCAAACCACTACAATACTTTAAATTCTATACTGCCCCCTGACTTACACTGTGCACACTGGTGTTCAGCACCTAAAAGCTAATTGTACTGTGAAAATGATATATTGCTAGAAAAAATTAAAATACTACACAAAACACATGAAGCAACTTTACAGTGGTAGGCATTTACTCCATAACAACATACAAATTTAACACCAAGGAGAAGAAACAGTTTCAGCACAACGATTTAGTATACTAGAAATAGGTATTTAATTTTTTTTGCAGTGTCTTTTTCTGGAGTCACTTCAGCAATGCACATTCTATAAGGGATAGAAAGATACATAGAGTCTTGATGAACGTGCAACATCCTTCGTTATGTTACTGTAAGCGGGGGAGTAGACGCACCCTTCTCACCAGGAAGGAAATCACATAGACTGGTCCAAGCCAAACAGATTTGCTACTAACTCCCTTGATCCAAACACAAAGACATTCGGATACTGAGAGGAGTGGGCAGTAAGCTTCCCTAGCAGCCCGTTGTGGCCAATTAGCAACCGGACGGGGGGGGTGCCCAGTCAAGCAAGAGCAAATGTGGTTCCACCCTATCTTTTACTGGGGCAAGCAGGACACTAGGTGGTACCCTCTTCAGGCAAAACCAGCCTTTCTGATGGCCTAGAAGATTGTTTGCCTCCTTTGTTCTGTGCAGCAATGCGGGGGGGGGCAGGTCTCTGGGTTGCAGGTCTGACTGCAGGCACATGCAGGACCTCATCTCCACAAACATTAAACTAAGGAGAACTGCAGCTGGGGAAGGCTCCTTTCACACTCACTGAAGAGAGGAACACTTTCAGAGAGCAGTACAGGTCTCAGAGGTGCTGCATCAGCCTCTGGAGGCGCTAATTTCTCTTCACTGTTGGATTAATCATAGAATCACAGGTTGGAAAAGACCTCTAAGATCATCGAGTCCAACCATCCACCCAACACCACCATTTCTACTAAACCATATTCTGAAGTGCCACATCTACACGTTTTTTTAAACACTTCCAGGGATGGAGATTCAACCACCTCCCTGGGCAGCCTATTCCAATGCCTGACCACTCTTTCAGTAAAGAAATTTTTCCTAATATCTAATGTAAACCTCCCCTAAACTTAACTGACTCTTTACTTAGGAGTCTCAGATATTTGCCTGAAGTTGGGAAGTATAAAATTTGGGCCACAGCAACTGCAGAATTTTCATAAGAATAAACTAGCTGAGATAGATCTATATATGATATGATATATCATATATATAAAAGAAACAGGTTGACAACTGAATGTAATTCCACCAAGGGGATGAAAAATCACGTTGCAGAAAGGTATTTCAGCTGACACCCTAGGGAATCATCACGAAAACTGACTACCCCTAGTGCAAGAGGTGATGCCTCCAGAGCAGGGCAAACTAATAGGGGCATCTCCCAGATTCCTTGCAATCCACACTATATCCATCTCTGGATAATGGCTTAAATGCAGTTTCTATTGATTCTCTTGTAATGGTTTTTAAAAGTGACAAATTAAACTAAATGTGACCCTGAATCAATAATCAATATTTTGGTTTTAATCTTATTAAGAAATGCAAATGCACCAAAATTGTTCAAGTACCTAAAATAATTATACATCATGGAACAACAATATTCCAAACATCAGTGATCAATAGCCAGTATAGCTATAAGCAATAACATTTTCCATACCTATTTGCGTATCTCAATGTATTTAGAGTGTTTTCACATGATGCCATCCCTGGAGAAATCGTAGCAATCTGGAGAAAACAAGCCACACATTAATAAATCACTTTGTACAGATAAAAGGATAGATGAATTAAAATTAACTTTATTTTTTTTATCGTCACTTTCATTTGAGCTGTTCTACAAAAACTGTCTACTATTTACAGCTGTCCTAATACAATGACAACTCAAGAAGAGAGATGTCAAGTCAAAGCTTCAATTTAATTCTTTCAACCATACCTAAAGCATTAATTCGTAGACATTTCAGTCAATTTTCCCCATGTTTTCGTAACATAAATACAAAATTCTAATTGAAAAAATAAGACTCCTCAAAAAGAGAAATATGCAACTCAGTAGAAAGTAATTCTAATATATCCTGCAAAAAACTTTATATATATATCTATCTTTGTAGGCTGTTTTCAATTCAAACATACTGTATACTTACTTGAGAGTTCTATTTTGGCCATAGTCCAAAACTGTACTTAATAATATTGAAGATAAGCATGTATTTAACTATTTTCCTAAGTAAATATTTTTATTTTTTTTCTGAACTGGACATTATCTGCAAATAATACTTGTCAGCTAACTTATTATCAAACACATCTGGAATCTATAAGTCTTTCCTTTTCCAGTTAAATAAAATAGCCTGAATATCTCACCTTCTTTTCAGCACTCAGCAAAAATAATAACTGTGATCAGGTAACAGTGGCATCATTATTTGTCCTAGCTTCTCTCAGTAGTCCAATTTTTTCATCTGTGCTCCTTTCGGGAGAGCCATAAAGACACTACCCGCAGAACAAACACCTCTATGATCCTACACACTAACATTTTTTGTGGCAGCACAGCATCAGGAGACTGAAACTGATGAAGATTAGATAATCCTGGTCTTCTCTTTCATGCTGCTGCTGACATAACTGTACAAAAGCACAGATAGTAATCCTGAGAGTAATTTCTCCTACTGGGGAGAAAGGAAAAATATGTGGTGGGAGGGTGTTAGAAAGTCTAAAAAGCCTGCTACCACATCTACACGTTTTTTAAACACCTCCAGGGATGGGGACTTCACCACCTCCTTGGGCAGCCTGTTCCAATGCCTGACCACTCTTCCAGTAAAGAAATTTTTCCTAATATCCAATCTAAACCTCCCCTGATGAAACTTGAGGCCATTGCCTCTCATCCTATCGCTGGTTACTTGGGAGAAGAGACCAACACCTGCCTCACTACAACCTCCTTTCAGGTAGTTGTAGAGAGCAATAAGGTCCCCCCTCAGCCTCCTCTTCTCCAGACTAAACAGCCCCAGCTCCCTCAGCCAATCCTTGTAAGACTTGTTCTCTAGACCCCTCACCAGCCTCATTGCCCTTCTTTGGACACGCTCCAGCACTTCAATGTCTTTCTTGTATTGAGGGCCCCAAAACTAGAACACAGTACTCCAGGTGCAGCCTCACCAGGGCCGAGTACAGGGGCATGATCACCTCCCTCCTCCTGCTGGCCACACTATTCCTGACACAAGCCAGGATGCTGTTGGCCTTCTTGGCCACCTGGGCACACTGCTGGCTCATGTTCAGCTGGCTGTTGACCAACACCCCAAGGTCCTTTTCCACTGGGCAGCTTTCCAGCCACTCTTTCCCAAGCCTGTAGCATTGCATGGTGTTGTTGTGACCCAAGTGCAGGACCCGGTATTTGGCCTTGTTGAACCTCACACAGTTGGCCTCAGCCCATTGATCCAGCCTGTCCATATCCCTCTGCAGAGCCTTCCTACCCTCAAGCAGAGCGACACTCCCACCCAGCTTGGTGTCATCTGCAAACTTACTGAGGGAGCACTGGCAAAGTCAAATAAAAATTAAGTGTAGAAATTACCAAAAGAAATTTGACTCAAACATCCCATTTAAAGATTATTATATCAGAAAGGAAGTGGAAAAAGCCCAGTAGGTATTTTACACCAGGACATTTCAGGAATCTCTCAGAAAGTTAAAATCACAAGTTTTACTATGTCATTTTATATGCTTTCCATATGAAAAAGCATCACGTATTTGCAAAATGTCTTACTCTAATAGCACATAAGAACATTGGATCAAATCTTTGTATTGTCATGGAATCCTTTTACAATAAATGCCTCCTCACTGCCAAGCAAAACCAGCTTCCTAAAAGAGGTCAAATTTTGATGAATTATCTTACATGTTCAATAAATAGTATTCTCCGATTGAATAATACTTCTATGTTGCAATCTCTTTAATTAATTTTGGCTGTAACAGGCTAAAATGTTTTGGAGGAAACACTATCATTATCTACATGTTACCTTGTTATAACAGTATTGTACAGTTGTATTTGGTTTGTGTGGCAAGGTTTTAGTAGCGGGGGAGCTACAGGGGTGGTTTCTGTGAGAAGCTGTGAGAAGCTTCCCCCATGTCCAGTAGAGCCAATGCCATTTGGCTCCAAGGTGGAACTGCCACTGGCCAAAGCTGGGCCAATCAGCAATGGTGGTAGCACCTCTGTGATAACATATTTAAGAAGGGGTGGAAAAAAACAAACAGGGAAACAACAGCGGAGGAGAGAGGACCTGTGGCCTGTGGACCCATGAGGAGAGGAGCCCACACTGGAGCAAGTTTTCTGGACTAGATGGCCTTTAAAGGACCCTTCCAACCCAAACTATTCTATGATTCTATGATGACTTGTGACCCTGTGGGGGACCCATGCTGGAGCGAAGGACTCACATTAGAGAAGTTTGTGGAGGACTGTCTCCCATGGGAGGGACCTCATGCTGGAGCCAGGAAAGAGTGTGAGGAGTCCTCCCACTGAGGAGGAAGGAGTGGCCGAGACAACGCATGATGAACTGACCACAACCCCCCTTCCTCATCCCCCTGTACCACTCAGGGAGAGGAGGTGGAGAAATTGGGAGTGAAGTTGAGCCCAGGAAGAAGGGAGGGGTGAGGGGAAGGTGTTTTCAAGATTTGGTTTTATTTTTTCATTACCCTACTCTGATTTGATTGGTAATAAATTAATTTTCCCCAAGTCAAGTCTGTTTTGCCCATGACAGTAACTGGTGAGTGATCTCCCTGTCCTTATCTCAACCCATGAACCTTTTGTTATATTTTCTCTCTCCTGTCCAGTTGAGGAGGGGGAGTGATAGAGCTGCTTGGCAGACACCTTGCATCCAGCCAGGGTCAACCCACTTCAACAGTATATAACAGTATTGTACTGTCCTGGTTTTGGCTGGGATAGAGTTAATTTTCCTCCCAGAAGCTGCTGTGTTTTGGATTTAGTATGAGAAGAGTGTTGATAAAACTGATGGTTTTAGTTGTTGCTAAGAAATCAAGGACTTTTTCCAGTTTCCCATATTCAGCTAATGAGCAGGTGTGCAGGAGCTGGGAGGGAGCATAGCCAGGCAGATAGGTCAAGGTGGCCAATGGAAATATTCCATACCATAGATGTCATGCTCAGTTTATAAATGGGGGTTGGCTGGGGGGCAGGAACCTCTTTTCCAGGAGTTCGATATTTTCCGGGACTTCTGTCTTTTTTTCCATGAGTTCGAACTTTTTTCATGAGTTCTGCCAAATCTGTGAAATCCATGAGTTTGTGTTCCATGATTGCTGCTTGGGGACTGGCTATGGAATTGGTCATCGGGCGGTGAGAAAAACTGTATTGTGTATAGCTTGTTTTGCATATTCATTATTATTATCATTATTATTTCCTTTGTTGTCTTATTAAACTGTCTTTATCTCAATTCACAAGTTTTACTTTTTGTCCATTCTCCTCCCCATCCCACTAGTGGGGGGAGGAGTGAGTGAGCGTCTGTGTGGTCCTAGTTGCCAGCTGCCGGGTTAAACCACGACATGTACCTAAAAAGTTCTTCTATGCTTTAATTTACTACATGTAAAGTAGACACTCTTCTAGAGAACATAGCAGTGTTCTCCACAGTCAACTGTAGAAACCTGAAATGAAACTGCTCATTATTAAACTATATTTGCATTAGTTTTTAGAAGTTCGAAGCACCACAGTTACTTACACGGCTCTGCTGCAAGCAAGCAGTCAGTGTACCTGCAGGATAAGTACTCTTTTGTTTTAATAAAATATTGTTCACCTTTAGCTATTATAAATCATTATTACTTGCCCTTTTTTTTCCCTGTATATTTCATTAGTAAAATTTTGTCAGTGCACGGTATAAAGCCTAAACATGAACATGCTTACAAACCAGGCACACCCTGACAAAGAGCCAAATGTAAATACCACACTGGAATGCTGAATATATTTTCTTGATAAAAGAGGCAAAGGAAGACCTGGAAGAGTGGTAAAGCTGCAGATTATTATCCACTCTTCTCACCACTTGGCCACTGGAGTGCAAATCTCCTCTCCTCTTTCCAGGGAACTGGGGAGGACTGGAGGCAATTCCAGGCTAAGGTATCTCCTACACCTCCCTCAATTCAATATACGCTGTTCAGAAACCTGTCAGATCTCTAGACAGGCAGCTTTTTTCTGCATCCATCTAGTTATTTCAGGAACAAGTGTTGCAAATGCGAGAGCTCAATTCAAACAAGGTTTCTTTTCTTTCCTTCCTTCCTTTCAACTGTAATTCAGAGTAAGTCATAACCACCCAAGTGCTCTTCTTCCCACATCAGTATCTTAAGAAAAAACACTGCTGATTAAATTCTTGATAAAAATTACATGTGAACAAACACTAAAACCAGAATGTGATAAAAGGTCCTAGTTCTGAGAAACTACATGAAAAAGTAACAAGAAGAATGATTTTGAAAGCAATATCTCACCGTGAAAGGGTTTTCTTATTCTTAATTATAAAGTGACTGTAGTTATGTGAATGAGACAATAAAAAATAATTCAAGCATATTTCCACTCACTTTCAGAGGAGATTTTTTCCTTAATTTAGAACTGTATTGAATATAAAAGGAAGGAATGCAAGCTTTATAAGAAATTAAACACCCATAGATCATGGATTATTCTCGATGGCATTCTCATGCATTTAAACAGGAAAAAATACTATGTCAACTCTATGAGAAGAGTAATAATTAAATAAAAAAGCTTCACCAAAATGACGACAGCTTGTTAGCACTTTAAGGAGTGGTAAGGGTGATGGCAAGAACTTCATGAAACATTCACAAATGTTAATCCTTCTATGTACAGAGAGCAATTCCCAACAGGCTAACTTTCCAAACCTTCTTCAGCAGTATGGATACATTGGCTAGAGATGCACAGTTTAGCTTTCTGATCCTGAATAGGATTTATGAAGCAATAAAAGCTGACAGAAAAGAGGAGGAGGGAGGGCATTCATCATTCATTATTATGACATTTGTCTTCTGGAGCAACTGCTACGTGTACTGAAGCCCTACTTCCCAGGAAGTGGCTGGACAGCACCTGCTGATGGGAAGTAGAGAATAAATCTTTTGGTTTTACTTTGCTTCCACACGCGGCTTTGCTTTTGCTTTATTAAACTGCCTTTATCTTGACTCATGAGTTCTTTTCTATCTTATTTCTCCCACCCCGTCCTGCTGAGGAGGGGAGTGATAAAGTGGCTTGGCAAGCACCTGGCGTCCAGCCAAAGGTCAACCCACCACACCAAATAAGCCTAACAGTCTGCATCCACTGCAGAGAGTTTGCATTTCCATAAGGAGAAACGTTAAGGATGCACAAATAAAACACTGGACACCTGTGCTTTTATCTGTCCTTTCCACCATCTGACAGAAGAATTCTATTTTTCAGATTGATGCAAATTCGCATTTATACAGTACACAACTATTCATCCCATCTATCCCAACTACTTATCCCCTCAACAGCCTAGAGCATATTCTGATGCCTTTGACACCAATTCTAAATTTGCCTTTGTTATTTAAAAATCATAACTCACCACTATACTTCCAGTCTACACTACCTTTTCCAAAATTCTGATTCAATAAACACTACTCTCATATAATTAAGACATTATTAAAAACAAACAAACAATCAAACAAAAAAACCCCTCACCCTAAAGTGCTTCTAGCTATGTGCCTAGCTAGAAATTAGAACAAGCAATAAGAAAGGCAAATAAAAAGTGAGAAGGGAGCAAGTTATCTGAAATGTCTCTGCTGAAAGACTCGCTCCAAATATAATACCAGTTAACGTATAAACTTATCTAACACATTGCCAGTAGCAAGTGACCAGTTCTGAACATAAGATCCTAAATTCCCAGCTTCTTTTCTCTTTGTAATTGTTAAAACATACAGTTAACTAAACAAACTTACCATACAGGTACGGGAGTTTTCTCCTATGAATGAATCTCTTAGCACCTGAGTGAGTTTACTTGCTCTGAATGGTGTATGAGGTTTATTTCGGCCCAAGGCTCTAATGCACTCCTGAAAGAAGAAACAGGTTTATACTTATTCAATGCATGTTAATCAAAAATACATAATACAAATGCAATTCAAAATCAGAAAATATATGCCTTAGTTATGTTGCTGTCCTCTAAGATATCATCAAAATTTACTATTAAAGCTTGAATTCAAGAAATGTTAGGCTTTTATCTCTCATTAAGATCAGTAGAGAGGTAGGAACTTAAAAAAGACTTAGGAGGCTAAAAACTGAATCTCATCCAAATATAGTATCCAACAACAACAACAACAACAAATTCAGTGTTGATGTTAAATCTCCAGACTAACAGCCATTTCTGATTATGAGCTGCAAAAATCTGAATGATCTACAGCCTCTGCCAACAGAAGCAGCGTGGACAGTGACTCGTGTTCACTCTATCAGTTAAAAGCAGTAGCTTTGATTCTGGCTCTACCACTGACTCTTTACAGCTCAGAAGAAAACACTGGTGCCCAAACTTTGTGAAAGCTTCCACAGGTCACAAACCTAGTAAGTATAGCTCTGTACTGATGTACTCAATATTGGAAGACACTTGAAAATGTAAGTCATTCCCTGTTTTAAAATGTTGTTGGGGCTAAATTAATACTTGCAATTGGTTGGAGAGTTCCAGAGAGAAATACTATACAGAAGTAAATATTAAGAAATTACTATAGAAGTTACAGCAGCAACTAAGTACAACAGTGCAAACCAAGATCGCACTTATCTAAACATGAATTCTGCCCACTCAGTTGTAACATCAGCTAATAAATTACTTCTTACAGAAAGAAAGTTTAAATGTAAATTTATGTTTTGTTCTTGTCATATTTTGATCATTAATTCCAGTTTCTGGCTTTGCCTTACTACTTTGTGTACAGTCATCTCTTCAGATTCAGGGCTTCCTTGGTACAGTTTTAACATATTTACACACAGAATTTCTTCAAACAACCGTACATCAAAATCTTTTCATATTTGTCCTGGTTTTGGTTAAAACAGAACCGATTTTATTTTAGTGAATCTTTCCTACAGATAAGTTCTTCTAAGTAATTGCATTTTTCTGAAGCTGGCTGCATATTTTACAGACACTGTCCGCTCCAGAGCTGATAACACCTAATGTTTATAGTTATACTGAACTAATGGTAGGAATGGAAGGCAGAAAAAGGCCCATGTTTGTAATTATTACCATAGCAGCCAAGGTCACTGATAGACCTCTTAGGCCCCGCAAGTGAGGAGTCATAAAGGGTCACACTTGCAGGGAGGGGTGGACAGGTGACCCGATATTGACCAATGAGATATTTCATGCCATGCACGTCATACTCAGTTTAAAGCTGGGGGATCATGAGGGTCTCACTCTCTTGGTCCATGGCCGGCTTCTGAAGAGTACCCTGCTCCTTGTCCTGCCTGCGATCCTGATACAGATTCCTATCTGTCCATTCCTAAGTCCAGTTCCTGCCTACTGCCGAGTCCAGTCCGGGACTTCCTGGTGCTGTCTGGCAGCTGCTGGGGGGACACCAGCGCCCCGGCACCCAACTCCGGGAAACTCAGTATCGGTTTTGTATATTTTGCATTATTTCTCTTATTATTAGTATTATTAGTGTTATTAGTGTTATTAGTAAAACTTTTTATATTCAACTTGTCTCTCTCCCTTTTCCTCCTTTTCCCTTTCTCTGGTGGGAGGATAGGGGTTAATACAGAACATCTGCCACTCAGTTTATTGACGCCCCGCTTTAAAGGGTGACAATATTATAGCTTTGTTTTTAGCAGGACTAACAGATGGAATGGCTTTTGCGTTAAATGAATAGTTCTACAGTAGTTCAGCTAATTCTCCAGCTGCAGCCATATCCTTGTGGCCTTTTGAAATTTCCTAGAAACAGCTTCTTCCAAAAGCCAGGCTAGAAACTGTGGGATGATAAACCAAGAAAGCACTGCAACTGTGAAACATAAACCAGAACTAAACAGGCTCAGAAAAAAACTTCCATGATACAGAACAGAAAAAACACAAGGGCAAGTTGGCTCTAACTAAAGTAATTATTTAAAAACTCACCAGCTGAATTTTATAGAATGGACACAGCTTGGATAAACAGAAAGACTGAAGCTTGTTGAATGTGATTTTGACATGAAAATGCTGAAAAGGATGCAATACTTATAGGTGAGCAAGGCAGTGCATTCCTTGAAGTTTTTTAATTTGTTTGTACATTACTATTATACTTACATAAGGAGAAAAGCAGATTAGACAGGAAGAGGGGCAACAGATTTGCAACAAGTGATATTACAAAATAATAGCAGTAACAAATGTGTATGTTAAATTACTGATATGGCAACTAACAAGTTTAATTAAAATATTTTAATTTACTATCATGATTTTTAGTTTGCTCACTCTTGAAAAATTAGAATTGGATTGTCTCCTTAATAGTAAAAGGATTACAGGACACTGCCAGCTTCTAAATTAATGGAGTTTTTAACTACTTTTGTTTTTCATCATGGCTCAGAAAACCAGGTAACAAAATGACAGCTCTACTTCCATGTAGAGACATTACAGAAATAATTTCCTGTACCAAAAATGTGAACAGGTTAAGACAGGACTGACATCCACATGCAAATAGAAACTCTTGGATTAGCACCAAAAAACACTCCTCAGAACATACTAGTTTAATTCAAACTTGACAATAACTTCAAGGGTCTTGAATACAAATGGAAAAAGCTATGTGATGTTTTTTGGGATAGATGAAAAATCGAAAACTAACATATCATTGAGAAACATTTATGTTGTCTTGTAACGCTGTTTAGACCTCTGCAAGACTTCCACTTATTTTTATTTCCCTTTCCCCATATAATTTAGATCACAACCACCACCAGCAGCAGAGCCTTTCACTATAAAAAGACAAGTTGTATGGAAATGAACTAAGTATGTTGTATGGGTATTGCACTGAAGGCACTAGCCAGTGTAAAATCATCAAGTAAACTAAAAAAATCAAAAACTAAACAGCTTTATTCAATTACATTTGGAAACAAGTGATAACGTCAACACAATGCTGTTTGCATTATTTATTTTGATACTAAATCAAAACAGGCCATGGTTTTGGAACTGCTGCTTCCGATTTTTCAACACGACATACAATTTGGTAATGACATGTTACAATTTTGTGGTTTTTTGTGAGATCTGCTTAGAGTTTGATACAAGTCTTCTCCTGAGTTTATACTGGGATCAAAAAATGTTGGGAATTGGCTAAAGGAGAGAGGCCATGACTCCATGGAACAGTTGTACGAGCAGAGCCTAGAGAGCTTAGCATGACTAGGCCGCGGGCGCCCGTCAAGGACACTGTGTCCTTGACGGGTCTGGAAGTTCCCAGCAGCGCGTAAACAGGATTTCAGAAGAGAAAGCCAGCTGCAGCTGTAACCGCAAAATAACCGCAAGTAGGAGGACTATGTAAATGTAACCTTTAGAGCTATGGCCAGTTACTGCTTGACTAGTAGGCATAATTAAAACTAACAGGATAAAAGGAGAGCTATCTGGACAATAAACGGATTCAGTGCCTTATCACTCATATTGAGTCGTCTGCCTGTTTTCCTCCGTCGCTCGCAAAAAAATAATCAATATCACAGTGATTTTTTGGTTTAGATTATTTATATAAAACCACAGTGCTGGTGCAGAGAGTAGTAAACCTAAGCAAAGCTAACCAATAACAGAGATAAGTTCTGGGCCATTCAAAACTACTGCTTCACCAACTGAGACCAAAAAATAACTCCCTATTTAGACTGAACGTCTTTTGAGCATTATAAAACAAACAAACAAAAAAAGCATTTGAATATTTAAATAATAGTTTTTAGCTCTCTTGATGTGTTCTGGATTAATGTATGAAAATCTGAAAAGTGATTCTATCAGACAATTTGCTATAAAGAGTAGTCAAAAATGGATTCCAACTTTCAAGGGTTATTTTAATTGATCTGTCAATTCTTTCTGGATATAGTGATGTTGTGTTGTTTTCTTCTTTAGTTAATTAATTAACAGCGGTAAATAAATCTGTCATAAATGTAACTCTATTTTTTACCTTTTCTTAAAAAAAAAATGTACTGAGATCAGTAAGAGTATTTCCAGTTAGTATTTCAGACCTTGGGTACCTCCCATTTTAGGAGTATATCAGCAAAGTGTTCAAATTCAACTATTGGGGATTTTTGTGTTTGTTTTTTTTTTTTTTTAGCTACATGAAAGTTGATAGCACAATGTTTCTGCAATGTTTCTACTTGGTAATTACCAAGTGTTTCTTCAGGCATTTAAAGGAAAAATCAATATGTTATTTTACCTGTCACATCAGTAGACAATGTATACAAGCAAAGCCTGCAAAAACACTCATTTTAATAGTCATTGCTATTATATGTAGAAGGCTTCCACCTACTCAAAGGCAATGGAAACATTTCGGTTACCTTGAGTGCTAAAAGGCTCTTGTTAATTTCCGCACCTTCCAATCGCGTCTGCCTATCTGCACTGGAAGTATCTGCTCCTCTTTCATTGCCAGCCAAATCAATCAGAGAAAATTTACCATGCAATTTCCCTTTCCTTCTGAGAATAATCTGAAACACTGCATGGCTTCGAGATGAGTGTGCATTTGCAGATGTCTGGCCAGATGTCCTTTAACAAAAGGAAAGAAAGGAAGGACATATGAACAGGCGAAGGACCATACATGTTAAACACACTACCCTCTGAACGTTAGTTTATTCAGGGCAGAGTCCTGTATCTACCTTAATAATAATTTGATGTACATAGTATAATTATACCTATTTTTCCAATTCTTCAAACAGAAATGGAAGATTAGCAACATTTTACTTTCCCTCTTAAAAGCAAGAATAATCAGATCTCCAAAGATTTCAGACTATCAAAGAGCTTACATGTAAAATGCCTGATCAGGCAGCAGTCTACACCCAAGGTTAATTTTAAAAACAATAAAACTGGATCTTAACAAAAAATAAAAATTTTATACTTAACTTCTGTCACTACATATCAAGGCCTTTCAGAACTGAATAATATGGTAATATTCCAGATTATAAAAGATGTGAATTTAAGTCAGTAAATTGGTTACATAATGCATGCAATTCACATCCTGTAGAAAAAAAAGTTTGTATTTCTCTCTAGGGGAGAAACTCTAAACTATCTTTATTCAAAAGATAGGCAGATTCCTTACTTGCAGCCAACATTACCAAAAATACCACTGTATATTAAAAAGCTGTCACTATGAAGAGACACAGAAAAAAACCTTGTTCCGATTCTTTAATTTACAATGAAAAATTGGTGGAAGCTATGGGAGATACCTGCAGCTGTTGCCGATTTCAATAAGCTTAAGAACATCTTCAACACATTTGACTTCCCGTTCCTGTAATCCTACCACCTGGACTTGCTGTTTACCATCTTCTAACACTCTTAATTTTGTCTTCCTGTTCAACAAGTCAAAAACCTTAGGGGAGGGGGGAACAGAACAGTTAAAGAGAAGCTTTAAAAGACATTTTTGCTTCAAATCTCATATCAAAATATGCAAAGCATTCCATGCACAAATATGATTGGAAGGGAAGTGTAAAGAATTATTTGAAATAAAGCTTTCAGTACAAAAAGGAAAAAAATCTTTTATGTGACAAGCTCACAATCTTGTTTGTGAAAGAGAAATTTCACCTTCCTCAGGAAAAGATTAGGTACTTACCTTACCACTGTAGATCTCAAAAAATGTTGCATATACTTGAAGTTCTAACTTCTTATAGTTTGGCTTCTTTAGCATTAAAAAGACATCTCGAGCTGTGAACACATTTCCAAAATAAAAATAAATCTAGTCATGTATTTTCATTTAGTGAAGACTCATTAATGCATAACAGTCTATTTTACAGCATCTGTCCTATTTTGCAAGTGTAACAGATAGGGTCAGTCAATCAAATAAAAAAACACTGCAGTTTAAACTGCCACATTACATTGGAAGATGCAGAAGACCCCAAAATTGTAAAGTCAATCATCAGTTATATTTCTTACGTTTTTGAAGTTATCTATATATATATATTCACTTTACTGTGTAAAGACTGCACACCTAGGAACTATTTTTTATGTTACTAAAGCTCCACTGCAATGCAAAATATGTAGACCTGTATGTTTGTATGAGAGGGAATAGAAATGTATTGACCTCAACTAATTTGCAAAAAGCCAACAGAACAATAGTCTCACCTGCAAGTGCATATATTCCTTTAGAACAATCTTGGTTCTTTCCTGAAAAGTCACCACCCATAGTCTAAATTTAAAAAAAAAACAAAGACGACCAAAAATACACTATAAAGATCACAGAACTGTAACTTACATATCTGTTACTTATTAGAATTTATTGAAGTGTATCGTACATAAAAAGAAGTGTATTGCTGACATGTAGAGGAAATACTTACATGGGTTTTTCCACTGCCTGTCTGTCCATATGCAAAACAAGTGGCCATTCCCCTTTCAAATATGGTCTCCACTAATGGTCGAGCTGTAAACCTTAAATGCAAAAAACAACTGTACTTAAGAAACTTCATTACTTTAAGAAGCCACACTACTACAAGGACACTATAAATTTTAAGGCCAGAAGTGACAAAACTGATTCTGTACTTTAAGAGGCCAAAGGACATCTCCACATTAATTCCTGAACTAAAGAGGCTACCAGCTCTAAGGCATTAAAATATCCTAAACAATTAAACAAAAGCTACAAGGTGTCTCCCACTTATTTTACAACAATATTATCCTCCTTCAAACCCTGAGAAAAAATTAATTCCTTGTTTTAATGATGCAACACAGCACAGCTTATTACATGGATTTTGGAGCTCCCTAAAGGAGGCAGCATTAGAAGATATGGAAGTAGGATAGTGCAGCAGATAAATACTTAGATTTTGCTAATACAAAAATTCCACTATAGTTTTGGTTTTGTTTTTTTTTTCCCTAAAACAGCTTCCAAGATTAAGTTTAGAAGACAGGTGGCCAAAACAACATTGAACATCTTAATATTTTGAGAGCATAGTTATGCTAAGAAAAGGCTCAAGAAAATATATACCCAAGCTCATCAGAATGGAAAAATCCAGTTATCCCTTAAGTATTATTTGATGTGTCAAAAATATTCTCCAAAGTATCATTTTTCTGTTTTAGAGAATTAATTTTTACTTTAAAAAATGTAGAGTTGTTGCTCCTACTTCAGCTGCTTGTCACCATTACTTCATTAAAAACTCCAAAAGCAAAGGGTAACCTTACGGAGGGTTACCTCCACTAGGTGATGGAGGTAAGAGTCTCTCTGCAACAGTCTCTCTTTCTAAACTTTTCCCAGGTGTTTATACATAAAGTATGTTTAGGGACAGAAACAAGAATGATTGTTTACAGAAACACTGAGGTGTTACAACCTCCTTTCATTCCACTTTGGAACAAGCACAAGATCACTTAGAAAAATAATATGGGTAAGACCGAGCCATTCAGCAACCAAGGGTTATGCAAAAATATAAGTTTAACTGAATCATCAATTTTCATCAAAAATGTACCAGATGATTCCTGATCAGCCTTAGTCTTTCTTTTTTGCTTCCTCCAAACATATACTTCTTTTGTCCTCAAGGCGATATTCCCATATTTCTGTGTTTGTTCTTTTTATATTTAAAATATAAATTTCAAGAAACCTATCCACCTAAGAAGCACATTCCATTATCTCTGTTTAAATGAGTTTGAAATTATTTATTTTGCTGTTTTATAAAAAAGGGACTTAATTATATGCATTTTAAAATAAGGCAAAATACAAACATCTAGAAAAGTTTTTGTAAAGCATTATACATCTCGAAATGGTATTACACCAAAACAGTTCAACTTTCCTTCTAGTAGAGCCTCTATTTGCAATCTTGATATTTCAGAAATAAAAACTCTGATTCTCCTTTAAAATTCAGAAGTCATACCCATTCACACTAGTGCATGTTTTTTAATACTAAAGAAAACTTGCAACTCAGTGTTGCAGCTCATGGATTCAAAAATACTTATAATACAACTTAAGCAAAATAATAATAAAAATGAGTAGTACATTTCTCAAGAATGTTTTTCAGTACAGAAATATAGTGAGTAATTTTAGCATACTGAAGAAAACTGGAGTAACTTGTCATACTTTTTTTTTTTCCCCACTGTGACCTTGATAGTTCTGGTGAGAGCCGACGATGATAGCTATGTTCTTCTGAATTGTGTTACTACAGGAGGCCTTGAAGCAGATTATCCTTCACGTAATAATATTTATTGTGCCATATGAGGGAGAAGGAAAAAGTCTGTACTGCTACACACACTAGAGATTTACTGTTTTAGTATGAATACAAGCTTCTTTCAATATTTTCCCACATTACTATTAATTATGTAACTAATAAAAATTGTCCAGAAGAAACTCAGTACAAAAAGATAACATTGTATGTCAAAACCAGCCCTCACATTTAAAAACTATGCTCACAAAGACAAATAACAGGAAAGAGGGAGATGACAAGAACTGGTTGTTAAGCAGGAGGAAAACTATTGCAAGAGGCACATCTCGCCAGCTAGATCACTCTCCAACAGCTCTTCAGTAACAAGAAAGAAAAGATGCTACCAGTAGACAATCATTAAGAGACAGAAATTTCCAAGGACGCATCTTTGCTGTTTAGAAGTCTTTCATTAGTGTTGTCTTGGTTTCGGCTGCCGCCGGCAACAAAAGCGCCACGCGGCCGCCCCTCCCCCTGCCGCGGTGCGGAGGAGAATGGAAAGAAAACAGGCAGAAAACTGGTGGGTTGGGATAAGGGCAGTTTAACAGAACAGCAAACAGAGGGAACAAGAACAACAACGATACAGATAAGGAGAAAACACGACAAAAACAGACCCGCTCTCTCAGACCGCACCGGCGCCGCACACTCCCGAGCCACGAGAGAGTTCCCGCCCCCAGCTCCCCCCCACCGGAACCCAGCGTGACGTCACATGGTATGGAATACCGGGCTCTGTTTGGCCAGGTGGGGTCAGCCCCCACCCCCCGGCTGTGCCCCTTCCTGGAGTCTGGTGAAAATTAACCCTGTCCTGGCCAAACCCAGGACATTATCCACCCCTTATTCCATACCATCTACGTCATGTCCAGGTCCCCCATTGTCCAGTTGATCACCACCACTTCTCCTGTCTCCAGATATCATTCCTTTAGTCTATGGATCATCACTCTGAAGTGTCCGTTGAGTTCATTTAATCCATGACTTCAGGCTCCGTCTGTCGTAATGGTCTTCCGTGGCAGGAGAGGTGATGTGTGGTGATGGGCGGTCACTTGCTGCATCCGGAGCTCACGGCTGATGTATCTGGTGCGGCCCGTGCCCACACTCTGCAGGAGATGTTGATCTTGATGAAGTTGCTGGGTGCCAGTTGTTGAAAACCAGGTCCAGTTCCATCATCGCTGTGCTCTGCTAGGTTTTCATTGAAAAAGTCCATCCTTCTTTAATCTGGACGATTCTTACTATGCTACTACTGGTACAAAATATAACAATTATAACAGTGATAACAGACAGTGACAGGGTTATTCAACAATTAACTTTATACAATTTATTTATTGACTATTCTCGCCCAAAATTAAGTCCCCATGAGGTACATATCGGACTTCCCCATCCTTCCGCATTACCCACCAGGTACACCCAGGTCCTTGAGCAAAAGCAATCCCGCGGACGGGCTTGCCTTTGCCTGAGGCAGGAGTAACCCAAACTGTCTTCCCTAACATGTTCCGCATGTGCACTACAGGGACTTCTTCCCATTCTACAGGGCGCTGAGGTTTTGACTGGGCAGGACCAGCCCGGTTGGTGGACCCTCTGGTGTTAACCAACCAGGTGGCCTTTGCTAAATGAATATCCCAGTTTTTGAAAGTGTCCCACCCCCCATTGCCCTCAAAGTGGTTTTTAGCAGCCCATTGTACCGCTCGATCTTTCCAGAGGCTGGTGCATGGCAGGGGATGTGATACACCCACTCAATACCGTGTTCTTTGGCCCAGGTGTCTATGAGGCTGTTGCGAAAGTGAGTCCCATTGTCCGACTCAATTCTTTCGGGAGTGCCATGTCGCCACAGGACTTGCTTTTCAAGGTGCAGGATGGTATTCCGGGTGGCGGCATGGGGTTACAGGGTAGGTTTCCAGCCATCCGGTGGTGACCTCCACCATTGTGAGTACATAGCTCTTGCCTTGGCGGGTTTGTGGCAGTGTGATGTAGTCAATCTGCCAAGCCTCCCCATATTTATATTTTAACCATCGTCCTCCATACCAATGAGGCTTTACCCGCTTGGCTTGCTTGATTGCAGCGCATGTTTCACAGTCATGGATAACCTGTGTGATGGTGTCCATGGTCAAGTCCACACCCCGGTCACGAGCCCATCGGTATGTCGCATCTCTTCCTTGGTGGCCCGAGGTGTCATGGGCCCACCAAACTATAAACAGTTCACCCTTATGTTGCCAGTCCAGATCCACCTGAGCCACTTCAATCTTAGCAGCCTGATCCACCTGCTGGTTGTTTTGATGTTCTTCAGTGGTCCGACTCTCAGGGACGTGGGCGTCTATGTGACGCACTTTTACAACCAACTGCTCCAGACGGGCAGCAATATCTTGCCACAATGGGGCAGCCCAGATGGGTTTGCATCTGCGCTGCCAGTTGTTCTTCTTCCATTGCTGCAGCCACCCCCACAAGGCATTGGCCACCATCCAAGAGTCGGTGTAAAGATAGAGCACTGGCCACTTCTCTCGACTGGCAATGTCTAAAACCAGCTGGATGGCTTTCACCTCTGCAAACTGGCTGGACTCACCTTCTCCCTCGGCCGTTTCCGCGACTTGTCGTGTAGGGCTCCATACAGCAGCCTTCCACCTCCGCTGCTATCCCACAATGCAACAGGACCCATGCGTGAACAGGGCATACTGTTTCTCATCTTCTGGCAGCTGGTTATACAGTGGGGCCTCTTCAGCACGTGTCACCTCCTCCTCTGGCGATGCTCCAAAATCTTTGCCTTCTGGCCAGTCCATGATTACTGCCAGAATTCCTGGACGACTGGGGTTTCCCATTCAGGCACGCTGGGTGATCAGCACGACCCACTTACTCCACGTAGCATCGGTGGCATGAGGCGTAGAGAGGACCCTCTCTTTGAACATCCAGCCCAGGACCGGCAATCGTGGTGCTAGGAGGAGATGTGCTTCAGTGCCGACCACTTCTGAAGCAGCTCAAACGCCTTCATATGCTGCCAGAATCTCTTTCTCAGTGGGAGTATAGCAGGCCTCAGATCCTTTGTATCCCCGGCTCCAGAACCCCAGGGGTCGACCTCGAGTCTCCCCTGGTGCTTTCTGCCAGAGACTCCAGGTTGGGCCATTCTCCCCGGCTGTGGTGTAGAGCACGTTTTTAACATCTTGCCCTGACCGGACTGGACCAAGGGCTACGGCATGAACTATCTCCCGTTTAATTTGTTCAAATGCCTGTCGTTGCTCAGGGCTCCATTCAAAATCATTCTTCTTCCAGGTCACGTGGTAGAGAGGACTTACAATCTGTCTGTAATTTGGGATGTGCATCCTCCAAAAACCCACAACACCCAGGAAGGCCTGTGCTTCCTTTTTGCTGGTTGGTGGAGACATAGCTGCTATTTTGTTGATGACATCCATTGGGAGTTGACGGCGCCCATCCTGCCATTTTATCCCCAATATCTGCATCTCTTGGGCAGGTCCCTTGACTTTACTTCGCTTAATGGCGAAACCGGCTTTCAGAAGGATCTGAACTATTTTCTCCCCTTTCTCAAAAACTTCCTCCGCTGTGTCACCCCATACAATGATGTCATCGATGTACTGCAGATGTTGTGGGGCTTCACCCTTTTCCATTGCAGTCTGGATTAGTCCATGGCAAATGGTGGGACTGTGTTTCCACCCCTGGGGCAGTCGATTCCAGGTGTACTGGACGCCCCTCCAGGTAAAAGCAAACTGTGGCCTGCACTCTGCTGCCAAAGGGATGGAGAAGAATGCATTAGCGATGTCAATTGTCGCATACCACTTGGCTGCCTTTGACTCCAGCTGATATTGAAGTTCTAGCATGTCTGGCACAGCAGCACTCAGTGGTGGTGTGACTTCATTCAGGCCACGGTAATCTATTGTCAGTCTCCACTCTCCAGTAGATTTTCTCACTGGCCATATGGGACTATTAAAGGGTGAGCGAGTTTCACTGATCACTCCTTGACTCTCCAGTTGAGGGATCAGCTGATGAATGGGGATAAGGGAGTCTCGGTTGGTACAATACTGTCGCCGGTGCACCGTTGTGGTCGCGATTGGCACCTGTTGTTCTTCCACCCTCAGCAACCCCACAACGGAAGGATCCTCCGAGAGACCAGGCAAAATGGATAGCTGTTTAATTTCTTCCGTCTCCACAGCAGCTATGCCAAAAGCCCACCGATACCCCTTTGGGTCCTTGAAATACCCTCTCCTAAGATAGTCTATGCCAAGGATGCACGGAGCCTCGGGGCCAGTTACGATGGGGTGCTTCTGCCAGTCCTGCCCAGTGAGGCTCACTTCAGCCTCCAATACACTCAGCTCTTGGGACCCCCCTGTCACTCCCGAAATGCAAATCGGCTCTGACCCTTTGAACTCTGATGGCATTAAAGTACACTGTGCACCAGTGTCCACTAGAGCTTTATACTCTTGTGGATCTGACGTGCCAGGCCACCGAACCCACACCGTCCAATAAACACGGTTGTCCCTTTCCTCCACCTGGCTGGAGGCAGGGCCCCTCTAATCCTGGTCAGAGAATTTGCTGCTCACCTGCTGTAAAAATGACTTGGAGGTCCCCTCCAGAGGATCAGAATCAAGGTCAAACTGTCTACCTGGTCTGGAGAGCTGGCTGCTGGAAACTGGAGCGGCATTTTTCCTAACAGAATCCCCTTTTGTGATTGTTTTACCTCGCAACTCACGCACTCGTGCCTCTAGACTTGAGGTGGGTTTTCCATCCCACTTCCTCATGTCCTCTCCGTGGTCACGCAGGTAAAACCACAGGGTACCCCGTGGTGTATAGCCTCTGTATTCCCTCTCCTGAGCAGGGAAACGCTTGCCCCTAATAGCTGAGACACTGGCCCGTGCAGGTGGGGAGTAGGACCTACTCTCTTTCATTTGTCGGACCTCCCGGGCCAGTTTCTCCACAGCTGAGACAAGGGAGGAAGAGAGACTTTCCTCATATTGCTGGAGTCTGACAGCCACCTCATCCACTGTTGGTGCGTCTTGACCTTTCCAGTTTACAACTGCCAGTGAGTTGGCATATGAGGAGGGTGCGCTCCGCACAAACTTCCTCCACATGGATTGTGAGCACTGCACTTCATCTGGGTCTGTGGGTACCTGCTCATCGTCTGTGTCATAGTGAACCAGTTCCCGCACAGCTAATTCCCTCAAGTACTGAATACCCCTTTCCATATTGGTCCACTTGCCAGGACAGCATACAAAATCATCACTGAAGGGGTACCTCTCCCTCACACCTGACAGAAGTCTCCTCCAGAGGCTGAGGACTTGTTCCTTTTTCCCAATGGTCTTGTCAATGCCCCCATCCCTGGCCAGGGATCCCAGCTGCTTGGCTTCCTTGCCCTCTAACTCCAAGCTGCTGGCCCCATTATCCCAGCACCGCAGCAGCCAGGTGGCAATGTGCTCGCCAGGGTGGCGGCTGAAATTTTTCCGCATGTCTCGCAGCTCGCCCAGGGACAGGGACCGGGTGATGATCTCTGTCTCTATCTCTCGCGATGACCCTGGCTCATTGTCATCCCTCCCGGAGCGATCTGCTCTCTTTGCATCTTTCTTTAGTTTTACAGGGGCAACTGCTACCGACACAGGTTGGTCATTGGGCTCAGCCACAATGCCTGCAGCTGGAGCTGGGGATGGAGCAGCTGCTGTGCTCGCTGGGGAAACCGAGGCAGACCCTGCAGCTGTGGCAGCGGCAGTGCCAGTCGGGGGAGCTGTGACTTCCTGCTGGGCTGGAGGGGCTGCAGGGCCAGCTGAGGGGGCAGCACCAGTCACAGTGCCTGCCACTTCGCTTCTCCCCCTTTCCCCTTTAAGGCGCTGAACAGTGTTGAACAGGGCTCGGTAGGCATGGGCCAGACCCCAGCACGTTGCGGTGATCTGTGTCTCTCTGGAGTTCCCAGGGTGGCAGCACACTTTTCAGATATTTTACTTGTTTGTCCGGATTCTGTATTTGTTCAGGGGTGAGTTTAAAACACACCGCAGGTGCCCACTGCTCTAGACACCTGCCCATGCTGTCCCACACACCCAGCCACTCAGAGCTATCCAGCCCCGGGGCAGGTCTCTGCAGGATGTTCTTAACGACTTGTTTAACCCTAAACAAGACCCAAAACCCATTCAGGAGGCAGAACAATAGGAGAGTGCTGGCCTGAGCATCCCACGGGTACTCGAAATTCTCAAAAGCCGTTAGGACCAGCCTGAGGGAGAGAGGGGGGGCGAAAGCGTGGGGGAAGGTATCCCCTTCGGTTTTCCCCACAGATTGGGTTTGATTACTAACAAATTCTAAGACATAGGATCCGAGGTACGGAAATGACCGCAGTGCCGCATGCAAACAGAAGCCTAATTTCATGCACATTGACGTTATCATATCATAAGTCGATATCATACAGTACAGCAAAATCATCATCCTGATCTTTTTCCCCGAGGTAACAAACAGCACAGCAGTGAATACATACTGCAAGTAAGGATTGAGATACCAGAGCCATCTGAACAAAGTCGGAAACATTTTTACCGGTGACTATTTAACTAACACAGAAAAAATGCCTATAACAAAATTTAACAAAATCTAAGAAAGCTGTTTTAACACCCGCTGCTCAGCCCTGCCGTTATCCCCGCTCCACACTTGGGCGCCAATTTAATGTCTTGGTTTCGGCTGCCGCCGGCAACAAAAGCGCCACGCGGCCGCCTCTCCCCCCGCCGCGGTGCGGAGGAGAATGGAAAGAAAACAGGCAGAAAACTGGTGGGTTGGGATAAGGGCAGTTTAACAGAACAGCAAACAGAGGGAACAGGAACAACAACGATACAGATAAGGAGAAAACACGACAAAAACAGACCCGCCCTCTCGGACCGCACCGGCACCGCACGCTCCCGAGCAGCGAGAGAGTTCCCGCCGCCCCCCCCCCCCCAACCCATCGTGATGTCACATGGTATGGAATACCGGGCTCTGTTTGGCCAGGTGGGGTCAGCCCCCACCCCCCCCGGCTGTGCCCCTTCCTGGAGTCTGGTGAAAATTAACCCTGTCCTGGCCAAACCCAGGACAAGTGTAAACTAAGAGACTAAAAAGATATTACTTTTGCTACCCTCCTCCTCTTACTTATATCAAGCATCTGACACAAGTTTTCATTTTCAAGGCCTCACTATTCTTTAAGGCTATGGGAAGCTCTTTCTAAGCATAAGGAAAATTATCTTCACCAAATTCTTTTCTAATATCAATATTCCTTGCAAAAATCTTAACAATATTTAGACTGCGTATCAAGATTATGACCTGTCATGGTGTCTAACCTTGCCTGCTACTCTATCTAATCCATTTAGCAACTTGTACAAGGTAAACAGCTACTTCTAAACAAGTTTTTAAAAGCACTGTGTGCATTACTCTGTTCCAACTGTGGAAGTGAAACAGAAGAATAAAGGAGAAAATGGAGATCCAGATACCTTGGGGATGAGGGCATGTGTGTGTTTTTGTTGCTGTTGTTTTTTAAAACAGAAAGATTCAGTATTTTGAGCAAGATAAATTAGCTCTGTGTACCTTCATGTTAAATCAGCTACATTTCTTCCAACAGCCAAACTAGCTCAGGTATCTCAGCAATAGAGCAACTATAACCTACCTCTCTCTCTCTCTTTGTACTTTTTTCCCCACCCTCTCCTGATTTGTTTGCCTCCAGAGGAGGCAATACACGCTAGAGCCTGGAAAGGCAGGGCTTGGAGGAGGACTGAGAGCAGGACTGATGTCAACAGAAGGAGAGATGATATTGCAGATGAAAAATTCAGGATAAACAGAGCTAAACCAAAAGTAAACAGGCAAAAAAAATGGATGTAGCAATATACATATCTGATAACACAGAGAACAGAAGTAAAGTCTATGAACAAGGTAAGCCCACAGTTATTGACATGGGAGATACAGAGAAAAAAGATTCACAAATAAAAAAAAAAGCATATACACATACCTGTAAACCATTTCATTAGGAGTCATGTCATCAAAGGCATAATCAAAACGAAAAGTTTGGTTTTCTAGGTACCTTGTTAAATCCACCTTTTGTTTTGGTTCATGTACCATCACAACATCTTTACTAGGAATTGTTATTACATCGAGGTCTTTCAGTAAAGTCTCTATAAAATAAATGAAATATATATATTTAAGTAGCAACACATCACTAGTTTTTACATTTTTTCATGGTTTACGCTCTTATAACATCTCAGATAACACAGCTCCTCCAAATATCAACAGTGCAATGGACTTGGGCTTCTAATACCTAGATAGTAATCTGCTAAGTAAGAGATTTCATTTTGGAAGTCTAGTCATCCTACCCTACATGCAATTATGCTGCAGTAATCACAGAGAAGAAATAAGGAATAGTGGTGAAAAGATATATATAAAGGTCAATCCTTTGCAGCAAAAGCTTTTTAGTTAAAGCAGTCAAAAGCTGTTTTTTCTTGTTTGGAGTAGGACATTTACCTGCTCCCAGCTATTTGTTACGACAATCTGTATTCCTTGCTGATGAAAATTTGAAATAGTGCCTCTGAAACTCACCACACAATTATATAATTTCTCCATTGTAAATATATGCCATTGAAATAAAATCTTAAAATGTCAATCTGAAGACGTACTTCCTGCAAAGTCAATCCGTAGAATGATTGGCGCTGAGAACACCTAAAGACTTTGGTGATAATTCTGTGTTTGTGAGACCGACTAATTTATTTGTACACTTGATTTCTATTAAATTATTTTAGCATCTTACGGAATTTCAAAATACAGAACATGAACGGTGCTGTTTAATATCTTTGCTGGACTTATGGTAGTATGTATTAGATATGATTGGACAGGTGCTTCCTTCCAAATATCTTTTTCTGTGGCTAAGTTATAAGTGGAGAACTTCTCTGCTCTTAAAAATGATAGGTTCACTGGTATGGCACAGCTTAAATAACTTGCTGATAAATATCTAAATATCAGTGCATCTGTTGGCTGTTGCGATGTGATACTTCTTTATCAATTGAGCCGCTTTAGAAACAAGTCTCCTCTCTTGCTCTGACACTGACACCTACAGAAGCAACATGTAGCTGTAACTTCTGAATGCTATGGCTTCTCATCCTGGGCTGCATCAAGAGAAGCATGGCCAGCAGGTCGAGGGAGGTGATTCTGCCGCTGTACTCTGCTCTGGTGTGACCCCACCTAGAGTCCTGCATCCAGCTCTGGAGCCCCCATCATAAGAAGGACATGGACTTGTTGGAGTGGGTCCAGAGGAGGGCCACGAAGATGATCCGAGGGCTGGAGCACCTCTCCTATGAGGAAAGACTGAGAGAGTTTGGGCTGTTCAGCCTGGAGAAGAGAAGGCTCTGGGGACACCTTATAGCAGCCTTCCAGTACCTGAAGGGGGCCTACAGGAAGGATGGAGAGGGACTTTTCACAAGGGTGTGTAGTGATAGGACAAGGGGGGATGGCTGTAAACTAAAAGAGGGCAGATTTAGATTAGATATTAGGAAGAAATTCTTCTCTATGAGGGTGGTGAGACACTGGAACAAGTTGCCCAGAGAAGCTGTGGATGCCCCCTCCCTGGCAGTGTTCAAGGCCAGGTTGGATGGAGCTCTGAGCAACCTAGTCTAGCGGAAAATGTCCCTGCTCATGGCAGGGGGGGTGGAACTAGATGATCTTTAAGGTCCCTTCCAACCCTTACCATTCTATGATTCTACGAAAGGGGAAAGATATTTTTGATGCGTTGTTATTGCAATAATAAAGGAAAAACTTTATATTTTTTCTTTTCAGGGTATTACACACTAATATCTTTGATTCCTTTATACTATATGTAATTGTACATAATTTTAAAATGTAGCATGAGAAATATTGTTTCTTATGAACTTTCAAAATTAAAGTGCATGTTCTCGGAAGGCTGTATTATGTGGGTACTAGATTATCTCTAAGGTTCCTCCCCAGCACAGATTATTTCATTAATACCTTTTTATTATAGCTTATTCTTAAAAATGCAAAATGACTTTAGTGCCAACCTCATTTTCACTTAGACACTCATCTTCCTACCAACACCTCAGAACTATTTTTTTAACAGCTCCAAACCACTAATACCCAAGATGTGCAATTTACAGAGAATCAAATCCCACTTCTGAATCCCAACTCATGCCTCATGACAAGTTGCTGTCATTTACTGTAATTTCACTTTGTCCACCTTTAGTGCAGGTAGAAGGTAACATTCCCCCCAAATATATCACATTTCTAAGTCATATTTTATTAAAGATAACTTCTGATGTTAAACCAGAAACTGAACTGCTGCCAGACTTGTATCTTGAATGCTCTTATTACATAGTTTGTGCAAAATAGTTTCAGTCAACCAATTTTTGAGATTATGCATTCCTTTTAGATCAGTAAAAGAAAAAATACAGGGAATAAGAAAACAGCAAAAGTAAAAATAAGGGGAAAAAAGGTAGGGGAAGCAGCAACATAGAGGGAAAAAATAGGACAAAAGAAAACTAACTGTATACTGACATCAACATATGTTTTCTCTTTCCCTTTCCCATACAATTCTCCTATTTTCCTCTGGATATATCCCAGATAATCCTCAATGTGTAGTTCTGACAATACAAAAATAATAATGTATCCCATGTTGTTTCAGAGTCAGAGTGATGTTCTCTGAGTCCTTTAGCTAAACAAAATACAACAAAAAGGAAAGAAACATCTTTCAAAATGAAAGTCATTTTACTTGAGTGCTGGATTCAGCCAGGCCGTAATCCAGAAGCATTTGCAGTTCCTAATTTCCCACTGAAAGCAAAGAACTTCACAGAAAGATTGGCATTTATAGGAAGTTGAAAAGCTAAATATTTTTTTTTTAATACGGACTACAGTTCAATCAGCAGGTAGTAAGAAAATAAGTTATAATACAAACTATACATAAAAAGACGTCACTAGGTAGTGATTCCAGTACCTAAAAATAATTGTTTTGTGCCATTTCATATGCCCTAGGGTATCCTGCCCGACCCTGAGCAGCAACTCCAGGAGATACAAGCCTCCAGTTTGTCTGTAACCCGCTAGCCCTGCGAGGATGTCTTGGACAGCCTTGGGCACCTTACATGTCAGAAGGCACAAACATTCAGGCACCTGAATTGTTCCCTTGATGTCTGATTCAAGACCACTTGAAAGTATAAATATACATGTATAAAAAAAAACAGTGTAGAAAACTTTTCATTGGGTAGCTCACTGATCAGGAGATCACTTAAGGGATATTTTAAAAGAATGGTGATCCTAACACAATGTAAGAATACTGAAGAAATTACAGCAGAATTAATTCCCATATCAACTACATGCATCCTAGATGACCTTGGGAAAAAATTACAGTCTCTCTGTGCCTCAGCTCCCAGTACATAAAATGGTGACAGTTAAACTATTTTTCTCCCTGTCTTTATCCAGGTTATGATAAGTTCACGAATTTTCTGGGTCCCTCACACAAACTGTCTAGTATAACAGAGTTTCACCTTTGATCAGTATTTCTAGCTCTCTTTAATACAAAAAATATTACTATCAGAAGCAGCTTTTCAGAGAAAAAATGCTGCAAAATCTTAAATGGCCATACCTTTTTTATTGAGTGGTCGTTTTCGAACACAAACACATATCCTGTGCTCATCAATCTACAAAGGAAACAATCTTTCAGTGAACTATACCCCAATTCCAGTGATATGGCATTTTACTTCTATTCATGAACTAATTAACCAATCATTTAAACAAAGAGAAATTTCCAATACAGTGAGTCATCTGAACATGTAAAAGCCCCTTGTGTCTGCACAATAACCAAGAATCCAAAAAGGAGAACCATACATTAAAAAAATTCCCTGCAGACAGTGATCTAATCCTGCAGAGTACCAGGTACATCTCGGAACACTGCAAGCAAATCCAGCTGTAACAGGGTAGACATGCTATTGACAGAAATTGTCACATTCTCTTTGATCATGCCCTGGTAGAATTCTCAGTCTTGAGGTAGACTGAGAACTGGCTGAATGGCAGAGCTCAGAGGGTTGTCATCAGCGGTGCCGAGTCTAGATGGAGACCTGTAGCTAGTGGTGTCCCTCAGGGATCAGTACTCGGCCCAGTCTTGTTCAACTTCTTCATCAACGACCTGGATGAAGAGTTAAAGTGTACCCTCAGCAAGTCTGCTGATGACACAAAACTGAGAGGACTGGTGAATACACTGGAAGAACTTCTTCACTTTGAGGGTGACAGAGCCCTGGAACAGGTTGCCCAGGGAGGTTGTGGAGTCTTCTTCTCTGGAGATATTCAAGACCTGCCTGGACAAGGTCCTGTGCAGCCTGCTGTAGGAGACCCTGCTTTGGCAGAGTGGTTGGAGTAGATGACCCACAGAGGTCCCTTCCAACCCCTACTATTCTGTGATTCTGTGAGTGGGACAGGACGGGTAAAAAGTAGAGTCAGGACCCTAAACCTCAGAAAGGCAAACTTTCAGCTGTTTAGGGTCATAGTGCATGGGATCCCTTGGTAAACTGCCCTCAGAGGTAAAGGAGCAAACGAGAGCTGAAAGATATTTAAAAGACATTTTTCGTAGGGTGCAAGAGCTCTCAATCTCGATATGCAAGAAGTTGAGCAGGGGAGGAGGCAGGCCAGCTTGACTAAGTCAAGACCTCTTAGCCAAACTAAAACCCAAAACCAAAATGCATAGGCACTGGAGGCAGGGATAAACATCCTGGGGAGATTATATGGATATGGCCCAGGAGTGCAGGGAGGTGATCAGGAAAGCCAAGGCACAGCTGGAGATGAACATGTCTAGGGACGTAAAAAATAACAACAAGGTTTTCTTCAAGTACATAGGACAACAAAGGAAGTCAAAAGAAACTGCATGCCCCCCAATGAGCAAAACGGGAGACCTGGCTACAACCGACATGGAGAGGGCTGAGGTACTCAATTACTTTTTTTGCCTCAGTCTTCACTGGCAAGTGCTCCAGCCACACTGCCCAAGTCGCAGAAGGCAAAGGCAGGGACTGGGAAAATTAAGCACTGTCTCACTGTAGGAGAAGATCAGGTTTGACACCATCTAAGGATCATGAAGGTGCACAAGTCCATGGGACCTGATGAGATGTATCCATGGGTCTTGAGGGAACTGACAGATGAAGTTACTAAGCCACTCTCCATCATATTTGAGAAGTCGTGGCAGTCTGGTGAAGTTCCCACTGACTGGAAAAGGGGAAACATAACCCCCATTTTTAAAAAGGGCAAAAAGGAAGACCTGGGGAACTACAGGCTGGTCAGTGTCACCTCTGTGCCTGGCAAGATCATAGAGCAGATCCTCCTGGAAGCTATTCTAAAGCACATGGAAAATAAGGAGGTGATTGGTGACGGCGAACATGGCTTCACTAAGGACAAATTGTGCCTGACAAACTTGGTGGCCTTCTACAACAGGGTTACTGCATTGGTGGATAAGGGAAGAGTGACTGATGTCATCTACCTGGAGTTGTGCAAAGCATTTGATACTGTCCTGCATGACATCCTTGTCTTTAAAATGGAGACATGTGGATTTGACGGATGGACCACCTAGTGGATAAGGAATTGGCTGGATGGTCGCCCTCAAAGAGTTGCGGTCAATGGCTTGATGTCCAGGTGGAGACCAGTGATGAGCAGTTTTCCTTAGGGGTCAGTATTGGGACCAGTACTATGTAACATCTTAGTCGGGGACACGAACAGTGGGATTGAGTGCACCCTCAGCAAGTTTTAAGATGACACCAAGCTGTGTGGTGCGGTTGACAAGCTGGACAGAAGGGATGCTATCTAGAGGGACCTGAACAGGCTTGAGATGTGGGCCTGTGCGAACCTCATGAAGTTCAACAAAGCCAAGTGCAAGGTCCTGCATCTGGACTGGGGCAATCCCAAGCACAAATACAGGCTGGGCAGAGAATGGATTGAGAGCAGCCCTGAGAAGAAGGACTTGGGGATGTTGGTTAACGAGAAGCTCAGCATGACCTGGAAATGTGCCGGCATTGGAACAGGCTGCCCAGGGAAGTGTCACCATCCCTGGAGGTATTTACAAGGCATGTAAATGTGGCACTAAGGGACATGGTTTAGTGGTGGACTTGGCAGTGTTAGGTTAAAGGTTAGACTCAATGATCTTAAGGATCTTTTCCAATCTAAATGATTCTATGATTCTATTCCATGATCTCACAGTTGGGCAACTTGTCCAGAAGGTTGCTCAGAGGGACAGTACCAAAAGCCTTACTAAAATCCAGAAAAAATACATCCACCACCTTCACTTCATCCACCAGGCAAGTGACCTTATCATAGTAGAATATGTACATGAGCTGGCAATGTGCGCTCGCAGCCCAGAAAGCCAACTGCATCCTGGGCTGCATCAGAAGAAGTGTGGCCAGCAGGTGTTTCTGCCCCTCTACTCTGCTCTGGGGAGACCTCACCTGGAGTACTGTGTTCAACTCTGGGGCCTCCAGCATAAGAAAGACATGGACCTGCTCGAGTGGGTCCAGAGG
This sequence comes from Opisthocomus hoazin, assembly GCF_030867145.1. Lineage (NCBI taxonomy): Eukaryota > Metazoa > Chordata > Aves > Opisthocomiformes > Opisthocomidae > Opisthocomus > Opisthocomus hoazin. The sequence goes on along the minus strand of NC_134453.1, from coordinate 44,202,810 downwards.
GGGGCCATAAAAATGACCAGGGAGCTGGAGCACCTCCCCTATGAGGACAGACTGAAAGAGTTGGGTTTCTTTACCCTAGAGAAGAGATGGCTCTGAGGAGACCTTATAGAGTCTTTCCAGTACTTAAAGGGGGCCTACAGGAAAGACAGGGAGGGACTCTTTATCAGGGAGTATAGTGATAGGACAGGGGGCAATGGTTTTAAACTGAAAGAGGGTAGATTTACATTAAATATTAGGAAGAAATTCTTCTCTATGAGGGTGGTGAGACACTGGAACAAGTTGCCTAGAGGAGCTGTGGATGCCCCCTCCCTGGCAGCGTTCAAGGCCATGTTGGATGGGGCTTTGAGCAACCTGATCTAGTGGAAAGTGTCTCTGCTCATGGCAGGGGGATTGGAACTAGATGACCTGTAAGGTCTCTTCCAACCTACACCATTCTGTGATTCTGTGATTTCCACAGAGATCTGACAGTCTTCATCATTTAAGGATTCTGCTCCTCTAACTTCTCTGCAAATCAAAGGCCCTCATCATCTTCAATGATCAAATATAAATCTTTATACTCAACAGGGCTTTTCAGAGACGCTTAACAGTTTTGCGTGCACATCCCTTAGCATCCCAGGAAAATCTATAATATAGAGGCTGAGTGACTACTTAGTACATCTTGGTATTATTTTGTAGTCAAAAGATATTTAAACGACATAAAAAATGACTGCAAAAAACAAACCCATATTATAAACAATACTAATATGTACTAAATTACTCATTTTTGATGTTTACAGACAGAAGTATATTCACACATTGAAAAAATTGGAAACAGCAAAATTCAGGACAAAAATTTTCCACGTTACTGGGGTACTTACAGGATCTGCAGTTGTCAGTGGTCTATAATCCAAACTTCCCCTGAAATCTCTTATCATACACATAATTTCATAATTTGGGTTTGTTGCATCAACATCCTAAGGAAGTAAGCAACAGAATTTCTAATACACTCTTTTTCCTGAAATGAACTAATTTCAATATCTTCTGAATTTATTTGTAAAAAAAACCCACATTAACTGCAATGTTATTTTTTTTCTCCAAAACATCATAAATGTCTCAACTGCAAGTTTAATGCCTTTTTCTGTTCTGATGTAGCTAATTTACTGATCATAAAGCAAAACAATTATATGCCTTTTTAATTGAGGACTCATTAAAAGTCTACTCAAGAAAGAAATGACTCCTACCTTTTGCCAGAATCTTCGCATTAAAGAAACACAGTTGAACAACTGCACAACAGATAGCACATACAGTCAACGCTTCTTCCCCTCTATTCTGCTCTGGTCAGTCAACACTTCTGCCCCTCTGTTCTGCTCTGATGCAATCCCTCCCTGCAGGCTGGGCGGAGAATGGATTGAGAGCAGCCCTGAGGAGAAGGACTTGGGGGTACTGGTTGACGAGAAGCTCAACATGACCCAGCAATGTGCACTCACAGCCCAGAAGGCCAACCACATCCTGGGCTTCAAGAGAAGCATGGCCAGCAGGTCAAGGGAGGTGGTTCTGCCCCTCTGCTCCACACTGGGGAGACCCCACCTGGAGTCCTGCGTCCAGCTCTGGAGCCCTCAGCACAGGAAGGGCATAGAGCTGTTGGAGGAAGTCCAGAGGAGGGCCACAAAAATGATCCGAGGGCTGGAACCCCTCTCCTATGGGGAAAGGCTGAGAGAGTTGGGGTTGTTCAGCCTGGAGAAGAGAAGGCTGTGAGGAGCTCTTATAGCAGCCTTCCAGTACCTAAAGGGGGCCTATAGGAAAGATGGGGAAAATCTTTTTCGCAAGGCCTATTGTGGCAGGACAAGGAGTAATGGTTTTAAACTAAGGGAGGGTAGATTCAGACTGGGTATAAGGAAGAAATTTATTACAATGAGGGTGGTGAAACACTGGAAAAGGTTGCCCAGAGAGTTAGTGGAGGCCCCATCCCTAGAAACATTCAAGGTCAGGTTGTATGGGGCTCTGAGCAACCTGATCTAGTTGAAGATGTCCCTGCTCATGGCAGGGGGATTGGACCTAGATGACCTTTAAAGGTCCCTTCCAACCCAAACCATTCTATGATTCTATGACTCTTAATGTGAGATAAGGCGGTCCAACAGACAAATAGATACACTGTTATACAGGTACAAAACACACTGCAGAGGACAGTGCAGGTGCCCCAGCTGCTCTAAACACAACCCTGCTGTATCCGAGTTGGATTAAGGAGGTTGACCCTACTTGCCAGTCCTGAGTTAACTCCTGCAGTTACATGAATGCATTGGAAACTCTTCTAACACTCCTAGACCCCCCTAAAAAGCAGAAGCAATCCCAGTGATACACAATAGGCTACATTAGACTCACAAGACCTCCTGTCCCTAAACCTGGAACCATCAGTATCAGTGTGAGCAGACATGTAAGAGGCCATGCATGGAGTCCCTCTAAACCTCGTGAAGCCTGAGCTAGTGAGCCTACTGTGAGCTGAGCTGGTTCTCTGCAGAATCACTCAAATGTCCTTCCTGTCACTTCTCTTTGCAATTATCAGTTTTTACCCCATTTCAGGACATGCTGCTGATGCCATGCATAGCCAGCTCTGGTGCTCAGACCTTATTAAGCTTTGCATGGCTTTCCACAAATGAGCTAAAACTTCTGGATTACTTCTGGCTGTGGAAATAGCATAGGCACTTTCATAAAGCACTGCATTGGGGTTAATAAGCTGAAATGGAGCCAGCTCATATTTCTACACCTGTGACACAGCTGATCCACACCTCAGACAAAACTGTGCCCTGGTAATCAGACATTGACTGTACCTTTTAGTTGTTCACCCTGACTACACTGAACTAAAAACTACTTACAGTAAGTCCATACAAAATGTATTCCTGCTGAAACATTTCCCTCTAGCATTCAGAAAGGGGAATTGCTTATTATGGAAAAGGTATTTGTCTAATATTCTTATAATCCTGTTTAAAGGTCTTGCCCACCAGAAGCCAGTGCTTGGCTAATTATTGCTGCATTTCACAACAACAACAGAATACACAAAGCAATACGATGCATAGATACATGCAGGTCACCAAGAAAAAGAGAACTTTCTCATACAGAAGTTTAAGGCTTGGATGCAAAGGGAGTTGTCATAGAAGTGCTAAAAAGAAAATTTTAGGTGTAGTACCACATCAAAGAATTTTAATATATTGACCAAAAGTTATTTGCTCCTCACACGTAAAGCCATAGTAATGTTTTGCGTTTAAGTGGATGGAAATTAGAGAACATTAATTCAACATAAGTGATTTTAGGTCAACTTAGAAACATCATTAAACCATGAAGTAAATTGCCTGAATTACTTACCTGATGATGGTAATTCTCATGTCAGTAGCAGATTGGTAGTATCTCTTTAGAGAGACTAACACATACACACAGGCCTGCCAGCAAGATTACACTGTTTTGCTAAAGCTTTTACACTACTGTGACAGAAATTCATTTAATATTAAGAGATTTTCTCAAAGGATTAACAATTTAATTTCTTTCACACAAGTTTCTGACAACTTTCTGCCAAGCTGTTTGCATGATGCAAAGCTAAATTATAAATTTATAGGTGGATGTAAAGGAAAACAAAAACACTAGTCAAACTTGAGCCTCAAATAGATCTCCCGTGAAACATCAAAGATCATAAAGAACAATTTACCATAATGTTGTAATACCTCCTGTATAATAACAGCCCTATCTAAAAGCCAAAGATTTGATTATTTTCATCAATATATTTTCCCTAAGAAATAGCTATCATCAGTACTTGATTTTTAAATAACACACAGAAAGATAAGCAATTGTAAGCAATTATTCCTGTAGGAGGAAAAAGAGGGGGAAAACTGTCTGAAGAAATAGTTATCAGAGCAATGCAACCATGCACCAAAATATTTATCAGAATTGTATACAGGATGAAAACATTTAATTTCAAGATTATTACAGTTCATAAAAATTACTGAAGACTGAAAAATGCACAGTAATTTTGCAAACATCTTCTTTTCCTGACATACATTTTCCATCTGAGCTAAAAATACTAACCTGAGCTCTTTTTTCTCTAAGTTCCTGCTGCTGTAACCTTCTTTTTTCACGTTTTTCTTGCAATTTTTCAACCTCTTTTACACAATTAGATTTTCTACGTGCTTAAAGAAAATGATATAATTTTAAAATATTTTGTTGCATGAATTTAGTATTTGTACTATAACATTTCAATTCTACTAATTTATGAATAATTAGAATGCATTCATTTATATCAATTATCTTTTCAAGCAAATCAGTATTAGTACAGAGTAATTTCAGCAATTTAATTTCTAAAATCTATAGAATAAATGAATTATTAGAAAAAATCATGGGAATAGGACAATAATTGCACAATCAAAACATAAGGACAGTGACCCTCAAAAAAATATTTGGACATGTGATGTTATTTGGATACATGTGATATCATCACATGATATCCATGTGATGATGTTTGAATACATGTGATCACTTGGTTTGAATTAAAAGAAAGCCCAGGCAAATTAAAAAAACCCACCGTCATGGTTAAAAAAAGATAAAGGAAAAACAAAATTCCAAATACTAGAACAACTATGACAAAAGTGAACATTTGTTTACCCACAACACTCTGAAAAAGCTTCTTGAGGAGGCCTACAGGCAACTGCATATATAGACCATTTGACATTTATGGACAACAACATAACCCAAGAGAATGTACATGTAATGTTCAGAACGAATGAATCCTTGATACACGGTTTACATACAAGTGGGTCCAAATTCCTTTTTTGCAGCTTGAACTGGAGATATATCTGAAACACTACCATTCTGTTGTGAGGAGGAAGATTGTTCAGGAAGCTGAGTAGGCCGCGTGCGTGCAGAACCAACCACTGCAAAAGAAAAGCACAAAACCCATCTAGATACAGAAGAGTAATGTTTCTATTTGATTCTGGAATACTTTATTATGACAAGATAAAACGAGGCCCCTTTCAAGACACAACAATTTATTGGGGGCGAGGGGGAGACATATGTGCAGAAAGTCTATTAATAAAGACATTCGGTATGCAGCTTTTTTAATCCTAGTGTTATACACCAACACAACATAATTTTTAAGTACCAATGCTGCACGTGCATATTTTTAAATACTCCACTACGCTCCAGAATTAGTAGAACAACTTATGTGCATAGAATGAAGTATGTACTTGGAGATAGGCAGTTTTGAAGTTTAAAGTGTTGAATTTTTATTTACATTGTAATTATACCCAAAAACCCAGTAAGGAAAAAGGACCCACTGTTTCACATTCTCTAGATGTTACAAAATGGTCCCACCCCATCGAACCTACAATCTGTGGATGAGTAGAGGGACACAAATGAAAGGCAGCAAAGTGCAGCTCAATCTACGAGTGGAAGAAACAAACCTTTTTGATATTACACTGAAAGTGATACGGATACAATCAATATGTCTACCTAAACTTATTAATTCAATATGTGATAAGGATGCCAATTTCTGAAGACGCAGAGTGATGTCTGTTTCCAGTGAATGCAGTGGGAGTGGCGTGCATGCAAGCCTCTTTGGCAGTGCTGAATGTTTTAAGTCATTTTTCAAAGATTTTCTTCAAGCAGCTCTGCTTCAGCTGGCCAGTTTCCTGTACACATTCCTAATTAGGCCTGCCAGAAGAGTACAAAAGTGAAGGTAACAACTTTGATTAGTAGCCTAGAGATGGCATTCCAAATGAAGGCCAGCACACTGTGCAACATGGAGACAACTATGGAAACAGGTATCAAATGGGACAGACAAGACAAATCACCAGATCATTCCAAACATGACAGAAGATCTAGTTTACAGCATGAATTAACTAGACTAAACAAGACAGTGTGCTGAGAAAAGTTTAATTACAAGGCCAACAAAGAACAAATACTTAGGCCAACTGTGTAAGATGCACAGGACTGAAGGAAGGGTTTAAAAGGAATTTTGGTGGATCTTTGGGCACTATCAGTTTAGGTCTTTGACATGCACAGCAGGGGGCTGGGCTGACGGTGTTTAATGTTTTGCTAACTATTGTGTAGTCTGATGGGGGCTAGGAGGCGCCTTAAAGAACCGGTGAAGACCGACCCCATAGGTTGGATGGAAGCCAGGAAACAACTGAGTCTGCGCAAGAACAAAAGGTTAACTAGAGGTGACAAAGAGTCGTCACCTATCTTCATCCCCACGACCCCCGCAGTCGGGAGGAGTCTATGGAAATAACCCCTTGGAACTAATTTTAATACGAAGCAGAGATAGGTTATGCATAGGTATAGGCGTATTGGTAAATCGAACACATATGTAATACTTGATTGTGTAAGCTGAAGAGACAAGTTGCTGATCGGCGTGCATGACTTTGGTGGGGCTACCCCCGTGCTGCCCGGCGCCAAATAAACGTACCTACTTCACAATCTTACAGATTGTGGAGTCTGTTTTCTGCATGTCAGGACACATCAAAATACAAGCTACAGGGTTACTCCATACCAAACAGATCATTTACTACAAATGACAAGTGTATGGATGTGAGGAGACACCATCAATAAGATGTCTCAAATTTAAACCATATTAGTGCGAAAAAAAATATCTCCTCATGAGATTGCTGATTTAACACCCCCCAAAAAAAAGGCAGAAGGGACAAAGTGATCCCAATCGTCTTCCAGAAGAGTCTGAACACTTGCAAAGATAATGCAAGCCCACTTGTTTTTCAAGTTTAAATAGATGGAATGGAGTCTAGTCTGAATTAATGATGGTAGATTAATGTTTGTGTTGCAGTTTGGCCCTGGCTGGCAACAAAAAGGTCACCCGGTCGCTCTATCGGCCCTCCCCCCTGCTGGGGTGGGGAGGAGAATGGAAAGAAAAAGGCAAAAAACTCATTGGTCGGGATAAGGGCAGTTTAACAGAACAGCAAACAAAGGGAACAGTAGCAACAACAATACAGATAAGGAGAATATACAAAACAAACAGCGAAACGAACAGAGCAACTCTCACAGCACAGCGCCCCGCGCGCTCCCGAGCCGCGGGCCAGCTCCCCCCGACCTGGAACCCAGCATCATGGCATGTGGTATGGAATACCCTGTTTTGTTTGGCCAGTTTGGGTCAGCTCACCTGGCTGTGTCTCCTCCTGGCTTCTGGTGAAAATTAACCCTGTCCTGGCTGAACTCAGGACATTATCCACCCCTTATTCTATACCATCTACATCATGCCCAGGTCCCCCATTTCCCAGTTCATCACCACCACTTCTCCTGTATTTAACATATACAAAAACTTAACATTCCCTTAGTTCATGGATCATCACTCTAAAGGGTCCGTTGAGTTCATTTAATCCATGACTTCAGGCTCCATCTGTCGTAACGGTCTTCCATGGCAGGAGAGGTGATGTGTGGTGATGGGCGGTCGCTTGCTGCATCTGGAGCTGTTATGGTTTGGCTGCGGTCGGCAACAAAAGTGCCACGCAGCCGCCCCTCCCCCCACCGGGGGTGCAGAGGAGAATGGAAAGAAACAGGCAGAAACTGGTGGGTCGGGATAAGGGCAGTTAAACAGAACAGCAAACAAAGGGAACAGTGAGTCCCATTGTCCGACTCAATTCTTTCGGGAGTGCCATGTCGCCACAGGACTTGCTTTTCAAGGCTCAGGATAGTGTTCCGGGCGGTGCCATGGGGCACAGGGTAGGTTTCCAGCCATCCGGTGGTGGCCTCCACCATTGTGAGCACATAGCGCTTGCTTTGGCGGGTTTGTGGCAGTGTGATATAGTCAATCTGCCAAGCCTCCCCATATTTATATTTTAGCCATTGTCCTCCATACCACTGAGGCTTTACCCGCTTCGCTTGCTTGATTGCAGCGCATGTTTCACAGTCATGGATAACCTGTGCGATGGTGTCCATGGTCAAGTCCACCCCTCGGTCACGAGCCCATCGGTATGTTGCATCTCTTCCTTGGTGGCCTGAGGTGGTCATGGGCCCACTGAGCTATAAACAGTTCACCCTTATGTTGCCAGTCCAGATCCACCTGAGCCACTTCAGTCTTGGCAGCCTGATCCACCTGCTGGTTGTTTTGATGTTCCTCAGTGGCCCGACTCTTAGGGACGTGGGCGTCCACGTGGCGCACTTTTACAACCAACTGCTCCAGACGGGCAGCAATATCTTGCCACAATGGGGCAGCCCAGATGGGTTTGCGTCTGCGCTGCCAGTTGTTCTTCTTCCATTGCTGCAGCCACCCCCACAAGGCATTGGCCACCATCCAGGAGTCGGTGTAAAGATAGAGCACTGGCCACTTCTCTCGACTGGCAATGTCTAAAACCAGCTGGATGGCTTTCACCTCTGCAAACTGGGTTGACTCACCTTCTCCTTCTGCAGTTTCCGTGACTTGTCGTGTAGGGCTCCATACAGCAGCCTTCCACCTCCGCTGCTTCCCCACAATGCGACAGGACCCATGCGTGAACAGGGCATACTGTTTCTCATCTTCTGGCAGCTGTTATACAGTGGGGCCTCTTCAGCATGTGTCGCCTCCTCCTCTGGTGATACTCCGAAGTCTTTGCCTTCTGGCCAGTCCGTGATTACCTCCAGAATTCCTGGGCAACTGGGGTTTCCCATTCGGGCCCACTGTGTGATCAACGTAGCATCGGTGGCATGATGCGTAGAGGAGACCCTCTCTTTGAACATCCAGCCCAGGACGGGCAATCGTGGTGCTAGGAGGATCTGTGCTTCACTGCCGACCACTTCTGAAGCAGCTCAAACGCCTTCATATGCTGCCAGAATCTCTTTTTCAGTGGGAGTATAGCAGGCCTCAGATCCTTTGTATCCCTGGCTCCAGAACCCCAGGGGTCGACCTCGAGTCTCCCCCGGTGCTTTCTGCCAGAGACTCCAGGTTGGGCCATTCTCCCCGGCTGCGGTGTAGAGCACGTTTTTAACGTCTTGTCCTGACCGGACTGGACCAAGGGCTACGGCATGAACTATCTCCCGTTTAATTTGTTCAAATGCCTGTCGTTGCTCAGCGCTCCATTCAAAATCATCCTTCTTCCGGGTCATGTGGTACAGAGGGCTTACAATCTGGCTGTAATTTGGGATGTGCATCCTCCAAAAACCCACAACACCCAGGAAGGCCTGTGCTTCCTTTCTGCTGGTTGGTGGAGACATAGCTGCTATTTTGTTGATGACATCCATTGGGATTTGTCGGCGCCCATCCTGCCATTTTATCCCAAATAGCTGCATCTCTTGGGCAGGTCCCTTGACTTTACTTCGCTTAATGGCGAAACCGGCTTTCAGAAGGATCTGAACTATTTTCTCCCCTTTCTCAAAAACTTCCTCCGCTGTGTCACCCCATACAATGATGTCATCGATGTACTGCAGATGTTGTGGGGCTTCACCCTTTTCCATTGCAGTCTGGATTAGTCCATGGCAAATGGTGGGACTGTGTTTCCACCCCTGGGGCAGTCGATTCCAGGTGTACTGGACGCCCCTCCAGGTAAAAGCAAACTGTGGCCTGCACTCTGCTGCCAAAGGGATGGAGAAGAATGCATTAGCGATGTCGGTTGTAGCATACCACTTGGCTGCCTTTGACTCCAGCTGATATTGAAGTTCTAGCATGTCTGGCACAGCAGCACTCAGTGGTGGTGTGACTTCATTCAGGCCACGGTAGTCTATTGTCAGTCTCCACTCTCCATTAGATTTTCTTACTGGCCATATGGGACTATTAAAGGGTGAGCGAGTTTTACTGATCACTCCCTGACTCTCCATTTGAGGGATCAGCTGATGAATGGGGATAAGGGAGTCTCGGTTGGTACAATACTGTCGCCGGTGCACCAGTGTGGTCGCGATTGGCACCTGTTGTTCTTCAACCCTCAGCAATCCCACAACGGAAGGATCCTCCGAGAGACCAGGCAAAATGGACAGCTGTTTAATTTCTTCCGTCTCCACAGCAGCTATACCAAAAGCCCACCGATACCCCTTTGGGTCCTTGAAATACCCTCTCCTAAGATAGTCTATGCCAAGGATGCACGGAGCCTCGGGGCCAGTTACAATGGGGTCCTTCTGCCACTCCTTCCCAGTGACGCTCACTTCAGCCTCCAATACAGTCAGCTCTTGGGACCCCCCTGTCACTCCCGAAATACAAATGGACTCTGACCCTTTGAAATCTGGTGACATTAAAGTACACTGTGCACCAGTGTCCACTAGAGCTTTATACTCTTGTGGATCTGACGTGCCAGGCCACCGAATCCACACCGTCCAAGGAATGCCGTTGTCCCAGTCCTCCACCTGGCTGGAGGCAGGGCCCCTTTAATCCTGGTCAGAGAATTTGCTGCTCACCTGCTGTAAAAATGACTTGGAGGTCTGTAATTAATGGCCTTGCTGCACTTGTGAAATGCAAGACGAAAAACAAACGGACTGAAGCGTCTCTCAACTGAGATGTCAAGAGCCAAAGAGATAACCAAGGAAGCAGTTAACTGGTGCTTATCTTATCAGACAAAAGTAAGAGGGGATAGCCCATCACTGCAAACCAAGTGTAAACCAAGTGTAAACCGTTTCCATGATGGCATGACTGGCTGGGTAGATGAAGGGAGAGCCGTGGATGTTGTCTACCTCGACTTCAGCAAGGCTTTCGACACTGTCTCCCATAACATCCTCCTAGGGAAGCTCAGGAAGTGTGGGCTGGATGAGTGGTCAGTGAGGTGGACTAAGAACTGGCTGAATGGCAGAACTCAGAGGGTTGTCATCAGCGGCGCTGAGTCTAGTTGGAGGCCGGTAACTAGTGGTGTTCCGCAGGGGTCAGTACGGGCCCCGTCTTGTTCAACTTCTTCATCAACGACCTGGATGAAGAGTTAGAGTGTACCCTCAGCAAGTTTGCTGATGACACCAAACTGGGAGGAGTGGTGGATACACCAGAAGGCTGTGCTGCCATTCAGCGTGACCTCGACAGGCTGGAGAGTTGGGCAGAGGGGAACCTGATGAGGTTCAACAAAGGCAAATGAAGGGTCCTGCACCTGGGGAGGAACAACCTCATGCATCAGTACAGGCTTGGGGCGGACCTGCTGGAGAGCAGGTCTGTGGAGAGGGACCTGGGTGTGCTGGTGGACGACAGGTTAACCATGAGCCAGCAGCGTGCCCTGGCTGCCAAGAAAGCTAACGGGATCCTGGGATGCATTAGGAGGAGTGTGGCCAGCAGGTCGAGGGAGGTTCTCCTTCCCCTCTTCACTGCCCTAGTGAGGCCTCATCTGGAGTATTGTGTCCAGTTCTGGGCTCCCCACTTCAAGAAAGATGAAGAGCTGCTGGAGACAATCCAGCCGAGGGCTACAAGGATGATGAGGGGACTGGAGCATCTCTCCTACGAGGAAAGGCTGAGGGAGCTGGGCTTGTTCAGCCTGAAGAAGAGAAGGCTGCGAGGAAACCTAATATATGCTTACAAATATCTCAAGGGTGGGTGTCAGGAGGATGGGCCAAACTCTTTTCAGTGGTGCCCAGTGACAGGACAAGGGGCAATGGGCACAAACTGAAGCAGAGGAAGTTCCGTCTGAACATGAGGAAGAACTTCTTCCCTCTGAGGGTGACGGAGCACTGGAACAGGCTACCCAGGGAGGTTGTAGAGTCTCCTTCTCTGCAGATATTGAAGACCCGCCTGGACAAGGTCCTGTGCAGCCTGATGTAGGTGACCCTGCTTTGTCAGGGGGGTTGGACTAGATGACCCACAGAGGTCCCTTCCAACCCCTACCATTCTGTGATTCTATGATTCTGTGAAGTGATCTGTGAGGTGCTGCGGAGGCTGTGCAGCCAGAGATTGCTTCAGAGATTGCTTTGGACAAAGCACAGATGGCCCCCGGATTCGCATACCAAGATGCCCGCTCCGAAGGCGTGTCACACTGCTGAGTCCCGCTTCTGAAGACACGACATTCCATGCCAAGAGCCAATCGATACACAGTAATTGACTTAGTCCCACCTCACCAAAAGATTTCCAAACATATAAAAATTGGCACTTGAAAACTCTCTTTGGGAGGAGGAGCCAAGCGAGAACTTCACCTGACGGACGGGTCGACAGGCCTGAACCTCTCTTCCCCCGCCAAGAAGGGACGCCTTTTTGGTAAGAGTCGCGCCTCTGACTTTGTCAGATGTATCCCCGGGAACACATTGTTAACTAAAGCGCTAAATTATTACTTTGAGCTCAACTTTTGTAGACAGTGCATTTATCAATGGCAATTACAAATCTGTGATACCTGTCACTTGAATAGATTACCTATTGCTTCAACTTTGCGAAACTGTTTCAGTGAAAGTCCTTGGAAGGGCTCTGGCAGGAGGGTTGAATATCACACTTCCCTTACCCCCCCCTTTAACTTGACAGTAGAAAACTTGGTGTAGTCAGCAGGATTGCCATGGATAAACTGCTACAAAAATGTAAGTGTGCACCTTCACAAGCGGGAATTGAATGGGCCCAGAAATTCTGGAAAGATGAGGATAAAGTGGTAGAACGTATAAAACAATGTTTAAGTGAGCATAAGATCAAAGAAACTAAAGGCAAAAAATTTATTTGTGTTGTATTAGGGGCTTGCCTATTTTGCGCGCAGAAAGAAATTAGAGTCCCCACCACCTGAAAAAATTGCAGATATAGAATATGCTGCACTAAAATCAGAAAATGAAGTGTTAAAAACTTCACTGACTTCTGAAAAGGAAAGTGGAAAGAAATTGGAGACACAAGTAGACACCCTAAAAGGTGAAATCGGTTACCTTAAATCGCAATTGTTTTGGGCCAACAGGCGAGAAAAACATTTAGAAGAAAAATTATATCTCTCATTAAACCAGACACTGTCCTCAGTCTCAGCTAAACAAGTCCGCAAATTAATACAGTATGCGGATCCCGAGACATGGGATGGAGACATCTGGGACAGTGATGATAATGACGAACTGGAGGAAAATTCTGATTATGATGTGGCCCCAGAACCTATACCTATTCGGCCATTGATTAAAACAGAAACCACAGATGAGGGGGGAGAACAGGCTCGTACTACTGTACGAACCATCCCATGGTCTCCTGCTGAACTGGCAAAATTGCAGGGAAAATATTCCAGGCGTCCGGAGGAGTCCGAGAGAGAATATGTATGTCGAATCTCCCTCACCGGGGGAGATAGAATCCTCTCAAATGAGGAAGAAGCAGGAGGCTACTGGGGTCCTGGAGTATTCCTAACTACCACTCAGGGTAATCATAATTACTCATTAACTATGCGAGCTGCTTATTGGGCTGGTGGCATAGACCCGCATGACAGAGGAGAACCTCTTGTTATAAAAACCTCAGGGTTCTCTGATTTGGTGACATCTGTGCAAAAGGCTGCCTTCATACAAGCAATGCATGAGCGGGATGTGTTAAGAAGATCCCCAATGTTAGCCCCTATAGATCGGGCAAGATTAACTCCACTGATCCGAGGCCTCCCAGACAGTTTAAAAACATATGTGGCCAATATACAAGACCGACTTCAAGTCACTTGCCCCAGACAAGGCCGATGCCCACGTCGAGGGCAAGATCAGGATCAGGACCAAGATCAAAGTCAAGTAATCACTTGGAGTGAATTTGTACAAGATATTTTTAGTAGAGACAGCAGTGACAGGACAAGGGGTAATGGTTTTAAACTAAAACAGGGTAGGTTTAGGCTGGATATAATGAAGAAATTCTTTACAATGAGGGTGGTGAAACACTGGAACGGGTTGCCCAGAGAGGTAGTGGAGGCCCCATCCCTGGAAACATTCAAGACCAGGTTGGAGAGGGCTCTGAGCAACCTGATCTAGTTAGCGGTGTCCCTGCTCGCTGCGGAGGGTTGGACTAGATGACCTCTAGGGGTCCCTTCCAACCCAAAACTTTCTATGATTCTATAGTGCACTACGGGCGCAGGATGGGATGGATCAGATCCTCACAGTTATCTGATCCGCCACCTTGTCGACTTCGCCAGATTCACAGCCCTAAGGCTAAGCCCGAATGCAAATTAAAATTTGATACGGAGCGTAATGAGCTCTGGCGTAAAGCTCAAACTATTGGGGTGCCATGGCTTATACTGATTGGTATATCCACCACTGACCTAAATATTCTTGTACAGTCATTAAGCCATAAGCTTAATTCAACAAAGAAAGGTCAGCCGGCAGAAAACAAAACAACTCCTGTTAACACTGCACCCTCTGCCCTACAGCAGGAGCTAATTGATCTAACAGACCCTCAGGCAAAAAACGAATATCCCCGGGGAGGGCTGTGAGCCTCCTTCCTCGGTGGGTACTAGCTATACAGTGGCTCTCTGATATACCTCCCAAACCTGTCATTGCCATCCCGGTGGGACCAAAGAAAGTTTTTGTAAATTTTGTCATTGATATGGGTGCTCAGATTTCGGTAACCACCAAGGAGACTGCAACATGCTTAAATGTAAAACCTGGTCGCCATAAAGTAAAATTTACAGGCATTGATGGAGTCATAAGGAAATGCCCTACAGCAAAAATTACCCTGTGGCTCCCGGGCAAACCAAGATTAACCCGCACTGAAGTACTGGTCGGTGCTGCTAACACTAATATGTTGGGATTTGATTTGTTGTATGGCAGAGTGTGGAAACTCCCTGATGGTTCAGTTTGGAGTTTTTCTGGGTGAGAAATTAAACAGAATGAGCCTAAAAAAATAAATTTATTAGGAATGTCCATATCTTTACCACCATCAAAAATTACAAACACAAAACAGTACACCTTACCGGCAGCTGTGCAATTGGGTATTGACGGGGTGGTAAGAGACTTAGAGAACCAAGGCATCATCACTCGTACGCACTCACCCTATAATTCCCCTGTCTGGCCAGTAAATAAACCAAACGGGCAGTGGAGACTCACAATTGATTACAGGCGATTAAATGCCAACACTGCACCTTTAACTGCAGCTGTACCTAGCATTGCAGAATTGGTAACTCAGATACAGGGAGCATCTCACACATGGATGGCAACTTTAGATGTGAAAGAAAGTTTTAGGAACTTTAGTATACTGGTGTAAACATGTCCCTGGATTTTCTATCATTGCTCGACCCCTTTACAATTTTGCTACGAAAAAAAGAAATCGTGGGAGTGGACAAATCAACATTCTAATGCCCTGGAGACACTGGTAAAAGAATTGAGGCTATTTCAGCAGCTAGGTCCTGTACATCCCTCTGATCCAATCCATTTGGAATGGGGATTTAGGGAACACGGTTCTCACTGTAATGTTTGGCAAAGAGGACCTGAAGGGCCTGAGCATCCACTTGAGTTCAGTTCAAAGTCCTTTAATGATACTGAATCGCGATACTCGGACCTGGAAGAGGGACTATTGTCTTTGGTACGAGCTGTAAGGGAGTGGAACAAATAAGAAAAAAACAGAGTGTAATCATTCGGGGACCTTTCCCTCTACTAGGTACAATTTGTAAAGGGACAGTGCCGCCTGCTGGCATTGCCCAAAAGCCTACGGTCCGTAAGTGGTATGCCTGTCTGCAAAGCATCCATGAGATTATGCCTATTACAGAGGGCAGCACTAAAGTGACTAAATTACAAATAGATATAGACAGCTCTTTGCTGTTCCAAACTCCTCCAAGCAAACCATCTCCGATTTGGGAGGCGCTTCCTCTAACAGAAACCAGCAACCTCGAAGGGGTATGGTTCACTGATGCATCATCCTATAGGCAAAACAGTGAGTGGAATTATAATGCAGTGGCGCTGGAAGTAGCCACGGGAGAACGGGTCAGCGAAACAGGTAAAGGAAGCGCACAAGTGGGGGAGCTTAGGGCAGTCTTATTAGCTGCACAACACGGTGCTGACTGTATTTACACTGACTCATATGCTGTTTTTAAAGGAGCTACTGAGTGGGTGAGCCACTGGGAAGCCAAGGACTGGCAGGTAGATAGAGTCCCAGTCTGGCAAACTGACAGCTGAAAACAATTGCTAAAAATAGGAGAACAAAGGATACTGCACATATTGGTTGGGTGAAAGGGCATGATCGATCAGCCTCTATTGCTGCCCAGTTCAATCAACAAGTTGATAGCCTCACATGGCTACACAAAATTGATATTGCAAGTTATGATCTAGAATGGGAACGTTTACTTGAATGGTTGCATGTAAAACGAGGGCACACTGGCCCAGCCCATTTGTATTGGGGAAGGCATAGCCTGAGCATGGCCTGTGTCAACAAAACTGTGTGAACAAGTGGTAACGCCTGTTCACAGTGTCACCTGGGACTTAACAAAGATCATCCAAGTAAGGCACCTCCCATGCACATCCGAAACAAAAAAACACTGTGGCACACCTGGCAAATTGATTGCATAGGTCCATTGAGACCCTCAGGGGGTAAAAAACATGTATTAGTAAGGGTGGAAGTTGTTTCAGGAATTACCATGACAACAGCTGTCCCGGCTGCAACTGGAGATAACACAGTTCACAGCCTGAACGAATGGTTCAGCACACTCCCCCTTCCTGAGGAGATTCAAAGTGACAAGGGATCACACTTTACAGCCACAGTGGTACAAGACTGGGCAAAAGAAGAAGGAATTCGGTGGGTATTCCATACTCCGTACTACCCCCAAGCAAACGGTATTGTTGAGCGAACAAACGATTTGCTTAAAACCCACGAATCTGGGTGGCATCTGCGATTATCCAATGCCATCTATCAATTAAATAATAGATGGACCGGAGACGGCTGTCCCAAAATGAAAGCCATCTCTGCTTCTGCCACAACTCTGGTGCCAAAGGCAGATGTAAAACCAGAACATCCTACTGGCTTTTACGCAGGCCAGCCAGTGCTGGTTAAAATTCCTCAGATTAAAACAGTGGCACTAGTATTAACAAAACCAAAAAATTTGTACGCTCGGAAAGCGAAAGATAGCTCTGGAAAACTGCATCGAATCAGTACTAGATGAATAGTACCTACCTTTTAACCTATTATATGTCGGTTTCAATGACAACTGAGCACTTTCCTTTCTTTTCTGTTTACAGGTATTTTCCAAACGCTGGGAAACTGTCGCGGAGGATGAACCGGACTCGACACGACGATCAATGTGATCAGGTACAAGCCGTTTATTAGCCCCAGATAGTTCAAATTTGTATTCTCCATTACATACGCGGCGATCTCCCATTGGCAATAATCAAATTAAATCACATAGCAACCCGATCATGATTGGTGTGCATTACTTGTTCATGCGCTGTGCTCGTGGCCTTCTTGCAGGTGGCAAGTTCCGCTTCAGTATCCTGGACTGATTTTCTTTGCATTCATTTCCTTGTTTATACCACCGTTTGTCCTCTAGATGCCCTTGCGGCCTTATGCTAAGGCTTCATGGCCTCATAGAGAAAATGCTGGATTGCTCACATGTCCCCAGTTCTTTAATGCTTCATCCTCCACAGGAAACTACGCCTAAAATCATGGACTGTCACGTGTCAAAACAGACTGCCCTCAAGGACTGCTGATTTATACTTCTAGTCCTAGTCAGTGGAATCATCTGTGAACCAAAGTTTCCAGAAGGTCGAAACAATCTGACAAAAAGGACAGTAGTGATTTAATTTTGATAGATATACTGATTTCTAGCTTTTCTTGTATATTATGTGACCTTTTTACCTTTTTACTTTATTTTTTAGGTTACTGTTTTTATAATACACAATAGTTTTCTTTTGTTGTGGTTATTATAGTTATAATTTACTATAGAATTGTCAATATGAATCTTCTATCATGCATTGGTAGTGGTAGACAAGTATATGTAAGTTTAACATGTGTTTACATATTAGGTGTAATGATTGTGCATGTGTTCCATAGAGATTATAATCAAAAAACAAAGAAGTCTTTGGGTATGATAGAGGAAAACACAGCCTTTAAGTTGTTACAAGGATTTCTCAGAATGATGAATTGGACTCAGGGAACCACTTGTCTTATATTGCCAACAACCCCTGCAGAGGGACTCCCTTTTACGGTTATTCCCCTTGACTTAAAAGGAGCACTGCTGGATTTATGGGAAATGAAAGACAATACCATCTCCATACCATGGGGAAGTGGAATTACCTACAAACATTATACTTATCCTTCAAACCTTAACTATACCAACATATGGTCTAACTAACTGCACTCGAATTTGACAAAAACTTCCTGAATTTAAACAAGATAAAATTGTCTATTGACTGTACGGAGGTACCCTGGCTTGACCAGCCTCCTCGACCATTCTGGGGTGTACCTATTACCGTTAAATACAGTATCCCAGTACAAGTTGAATGGTGTATCGAATTTCCCTCAAACTATGGATCTAAGTGTAGTCCACAATCTAATGATGTACCTTGTATGTGGACTGTTGCTGATCATAGAACTCGTTTTACACCATGGGGAGAAAATACTGATGAGTACCCATGGGTATGGATGGTTGCAGACCTTTACCATGCTTTAAGAAGTGTATGTTTGTGTCATAATTACAGTGCTCCAATCCCTAAGACAAGGTCAGATTGTATGATAAAAGTGGATCCCAAACAGGTTAACAAATTAGCATATCATATAGTTTCTAGCAACAATGCTGAGCCACAGGCCAAAAGATGCCGAGTTCCTTTCCAACATTATCTAAATGGACATAATAGCCTCGATGAACTAGAAAACAGTACGTGTAGCACTTTAATGCTACCTGCACCACCTGAAACTGTATGGGTGTGTTCCAATGGACAAATATCAGACTACATTCAACCCTATTGGGATGGATTAGAATGTACTCTAGGTATTCCAAGCTTGTGTCCTACTATAGCTTTTAATTTCATTCAATCCTTAACAAAATCACGAGGATATAGAGCTAAAAGACAGTCACAAATGTGGAACTCCATGCAAGAAAATGGTAATCTTTTTGCCTGGCCGAGCTATTATACACCAGCAATGAGACTAAACTTAGGAATGAAAGCTTTTTGGGGTTATTGGACAGTAACAACCAATAATCGATTATATATAGAAAATTTGACGGGGCAAGTAGAATCCCTAGCAAACTGGACAAAAACAGCAATTAATGCAGTTGACTTGCAGGTGCAAGCTACATCCAAAATGACGCTACAAAATAGGTTAGCCTTAGATGTGATTTTGTTAAAAGAAAGTGGTGTTTGTGGATGGCTAAATGCCTCCTATCCTGATGAAACCTGCTGTGTGTCTATCCCAAATGTATCCGTCACTTTACATCAAGCCATGGATGAAATGCGTCAGATTGCAGAACAGTCTCAAGAACTTCGTGAAAATATGAATCAGAAGCCCTGGGAATGGACGGGGTGGATCTCGAAAGTTTTTAATGGACTTGGACTAAACATTAGTGGATGGATACAAAGTGTGATTCAATATGTTTTGATGTTTATTGTACTCCTTATTGTTATTTGTGTGGGTTTATCATGTGTACAATCTTCACTAGTTAAAACTTTTAGTGCGCATATTAGAATGCTTCAAGTTCATAACCCTGAATATGTACCTTTAATTCCTTCTCCTATTAGGGAGGAAGATGAGCCCCTCAACCCATCTGAACCTAAATTCATCTAATATTCCTTTTTGACAAGATGTGACTAAAGTCATGGGATGGATAATGTAATCAATGGCCTTGCTGGACTTGTCGAATGCAAGACCAAAGACAAACGGACTGAGGTGTCTCTCCACTGAGGTGTCAAGAGCCGAAGAGATAACCAAGGAAGTAATTAACTGGTGCTTATCTTATCAGACAAAAGTAAGGGGCAATAGCCCATCACTGTAAACCCAGTGATCTGTGGGGCGCCGCGGAGGCTGCGCAGCCAGAGATTGCTTCGGATAAAGAACAGGTGGCCCCCAGATGCACATACCAAGATGTCCGCTCCGAAGGCATGTCACACTGCTGAGTCCCGCTTCTGACGACACGACATTCCATGCCAAGAGCCAATCGACACAAAATAATTGACTTAGTCCCACCTCACCAAAAGATTTCCAAACATATAAAAATTGGCACTTGCAAACTCTCTTTGGGAGGAGGAACCAAGCAAGAACTTCACCTGACAGATGGGTCAACGGGCCTGAAACTCTCTTCTCCCGCCAAGAAGGGAAGCCTTTTTGGTAAGAGTTACACCTCTGACTTTGTCAGACGTACCCCCGGGAACACATTGTTAACTAAAGCGCTAAATTATTACTTTGAGCTCAACTTTTGTAGACAGTGCATTTATCAATGGCAATTCCAAATCTGTGATACCTGTCACTTGAATAGATTACCTATTACTTCAACTTTGCGAAACTGTTTCAGTGAAAGTCCTTGGAAGGGCTCTGGCAGTCAAGTTGAATATCAGACTCCCCTTACCACCCCTTTAATGCGACAAGGTCCCTTCCAGAGGATCGGAATCAAGATCAAACTGTCTACCTGGTCTGGAGAGCCGCCCGCTTAAAACTATAGCAGCATTTTTCCTAACAGAATCCCCTTTTGTGATTGTTTTACCTCTCAACTCACGCACTCGTGCCTCTACACTTGAGTTAGGTTTTCCATCCCACTTCCTCATGTCCTCTCTGTGGTCACGCAGGTAAAACCACAGGGTGCCCCGTGGTGTGTAACCTCTGTATTCTCTCTTCTGAGCAGAGTAACGCTTGCCCCTAATAGCTGAGATGCTGGCCCGTACAGGTGGGGAGTAGGACGTGCTCTCTTCGAGTCACTGGACCTCCTGGGACAACTTCTCCACAACTGAGACAAGGGAGGAAGAGAGACTTTCCTCATATTGCCAGAGTCTGACAGCCACCCCATCCACTGTTGGTGCCTCTTCACCTCTCCGGTTTACTACTGCCAGTGATTTGGCATATTAGGATGGTGTGCTCCGCACAAACTTCCTCCACATAGATGGTGTGCACTGGACTTCATCTGGGTCTGTGGGTACCTGCTCATCAGCTGTGTCATAGTAAACCAGCTCCCGCACAGCTAATTCCCTCAAGTACTAAATACCTCTTTCCATATTGGTCCACTTGCCAGGACAGCATACAAAATCGTCACTGAAGGGGTACCTCTCCCTCATGCCTGAGAGATGTCTCCTCCAGAGGCTGAGGACTTGGTCCTTTTTCCCAATGGCCTTGTCAATGCCCCCTTCCCTGGCCAGGGATCCCAGCTGCTCGACCTGATTTATACCCACCGCTAACTCCGGTAAAGGTTACGGCAACCCCCGGCCCCACAGCAGATGAAATTTTACAGGCGCAATGAGAGAAATCAATATCATGCATGTCACTTAGTAAACACCCCCCTTTTGCTCCTAAAACGCTCCCTTCTGCTCCTACACCCCCCCCCCCCTTTGGCTCCTACACAGCCTCTGACTCGTACGGGACCATTGAATGTTGTCGGACGGTCGAACGTATTGTTAGATAAATGTAGGATTGATGCGCTCTGCAAAGGAGGTGTTTCTATCCTTCAAGCTATGCCTGTAGTATATAAGCCTAACCAAGCCCCAGAGTATGCTTACTTACCATAAGAGGCTATTAAGGAGGTTCGTAAATCCATACGAGAATATGGTCTCCAGGCTTCGTTTACTATGATCCTCATACAGGCTATAGGAGAATCTTCTGTCATGACCCCTTCTGATTGGCGAACAGTACTTAGCATGGTTCTATCATCTGCACAATATACCATCTGGGCATCAGAATATAAGGAATTTGTAATTGTGCAAGTTATGGAGAATATTTCTGCTGGATTAGGTATTGGAGAAAACAAGTTGCTGGGTTGAGATAATTATGCCACAGGGGGAGCACAGGCGACACTGCCAAGACCGGTATTTATGCAAGCCGCGGATTTAACTCTCAAGGCCTTGCGAAAGGTGCCAGATCTTGGCCGGCGAGAAACGTCTTTCGTGTCAATTCTACGGGGATCTCAGGAAACCTGTGTTCAGTTTTTAGATCGGTTACAGACTGCTATTATGAGACAAACTGAACAAGAGGAAGCCGCTGAGATCTTGCTATTTCAGCTTGCAACCAAAAAAGTACAACAGGGTCCCTCTACAACAGTCGATGTATCCGACCTGAGATCAAAGCAGGGTGAATTCCAGCCTAAAACCGCACAGTCCCTCCAACGCAGCACAGCACGCAGTGCCAGTAGTCACCGCACCAGACGGGTCAGCAAACCTCACACCTGCTGGGGCACATGGCCCCCCGCGCGCCTCTGCTTCACGCCGAGCCGGCAGGCTCCCCTCGATCGGCAACCGGCAGCACAGCACGGCCCGGCCCCCCACCCCCCCCCCCGCCCCCGGCACGTATGCCCGACCCGGCACGACCCAGAAGCGGCACGGCCAGAACTGTTTTCCTTACGTTTAAGCCCTTGGTTGGAAAAAGTGTGTACAATTCAATTACGGCAGTAGAATTCCTTGTGGACAAACAGCTGGCATAAGGTCACCTGGTACCATCTACTAGTCCATGGAACACCCCTATATTTGTCATTCCAAAAAAGGCTGGTAAATGGTCATTATTACAAGATCTGCATGCTATAAATGCAGTAATGAGCCCAATGCAGCCACTACAGCCTGGTGTTCCTAACCCAGCTATGATCCCAGAAGACTGGCCTCTTTTTGTTATTGATTTAAAGGACTGTGGGGTTTTTTTACAGTTTTTTTACACCCTGATGATTGTGCTCATTTTGCATTTTCTGTGCCTTCAGTTAACAACAGCAAACCTATGCAGCGATACCATTGGGTCGTTCTGCCACAAGGCATGATGAATAGCCCCACGATTTGCCAGGTAGTCGTGGATGCAGCACTAAAAGAAGTACGGCAATCCTTCAGTCGGATCTACTTATATCACTATATGGATGACATCCTCCTTGCTGCTGAAACACAAAATGTCCTGCTCACTGCTTTCGCTAAATTAGAATTGTCATTAAAGATCTTCGGGTTGCAGATAGCCCCGGAAAAGGTGCAGACAGAGCAGCCCTGGAAGTATCTAGGATGGAAACTCTTTACTTCACAAGTGTTCCCACAACCATTGCGTATTGTTGATCAGGTCACCACTCTTCATGATTTACAAAAAGTATTAGGAACAATTAATTGGGTATGACCCCTTCTGGGCATCACAAGTGAAGAGTTGTCCCCTCTATCTACCTTGTTGAAAGGGGACTCAGATTTGTTATCTTCCAGGAGATTGACACCAGAAGCAAAAACTGTCTTGCAGAAGGTTTCAGATAAAATCGCAACTTCCTTTGCCTCCAGAATCAATGTCAAGTTACCAATAGATTTGTATATAATTTATGCTTTTTTCCAGCCTTATGCTCTTTTAGGTCAGCGGTGTGCTAACGCGCAGGAGTTGAAGACTCTGGAATGGATCTTTTTGTCTCATATGCCCATGAAAACATTAACCACAGAGGTAGACATGATAGTGTCCTTCATAGCACAAGGTCGGAATCGCTGTCAGCAATTGACAGGACGTGATCCTGATGCTATTTACCTGCCGCTGGCTAAAGATGACTTTGTGGTGTTAAACAGGGAATCCTTATTACTGCAAGCCGCTCTAGCTGATTATTGGAATGACATACGTTATACCCTTCCACAACATAAGCTGTTACATTCCCTCTCTCAAATTTCATTGCAGCCAAAAAACCGATGTGTTCCTTTTCCTATTAAAGGAGCACGAACAGTGTTTCTGGACGGATCAGGGAAAACACGTACAGCTGTAGTTGTGTGGAAACATACATATTTCTCAGATTGGCTATCATCTGTTTTAGTCGTTGAAGGATCCACACAAATTGTTGAACTATCAGCGGTTTTGCACGCCTTTAAATTGTTTTCAACTGAACCACTCCATGTTGTCACAGATTCTGCATATGTTGTGGGTATTGTTCAATGCATTGAAGATGCAATGATAAAAGAGGTCAATAACAAACAACTTTTTTCCTTGCTATTGAAATTAGCCACACTACTTAAGAATCGTGTACATGTATATTTCACAATGCATATACGGTCACATACTACTCTACCAGGACCAATAACTGAAGGAAATGCTGTAGTAGACAAATTGACAATGGCAGCAGTACTGCCGCGCAGTTTTGAGCAAGCCCGATTATCTCACGACTTCTTTCATCAAAATGCCTCTTCCTTGCGTAAACGATTTGCTTTGTCTCGAGGGAAAGCAATAGAAATTGTTCGTGCATGCCCTGATTGTCAACATATTACACCCATATCATCATATACAGGAGTGAACCCTCGTGGTTTACGAGCTAATGAGTTGTGGCAGAGTGATGTTACACGTATATCAACATTTGGTCGACTGCATTATGTACGTGTTAGTGTGGATACTTTCTCAGGATTTCTGGTAGCCACTGCACATACGGGAGAAAAGACACGTGATGTGAAACGCCACTGGCTAAGATGTTTTGCCGCTATGGGCGTTCCAAAAACAATTAAAACTGATAATGGTCCTGCTCATGTTTCACAGACAATTTCTGTTTTCCTACAGGACTGGGGTATACAACATGTTATGGGTATACTGCATTCTCCCACTGGACAAGCCGTTGTTGAACATGTCCATGGGACCCTCAAATCTATGGTAAATAAAGAAAGAAGGGGGAATCCTATGGGCAGTGTTACCCCACAGGAACAGTTAGACAAAGCATTATATGTACTTAATTTTTTAAATTGTTCTGGTGATCAATTATTTACAACAGCAGCTGACTGTCAATTTGGAATGGTGCCTCCATTTGTGGCTCAACCAAAGGTATGGTATAAAGAATTTGGGGAATCGCAATGGACAGGTCCTGTAGAACTAATAACGTGGGGAAGAGGGTATGCGTGTGTTCTTCTCTCAACAGGCCCTCGATGGTTACCAGCAAAATATGGGAAACCATATCATGAGCTGAAAGAACGTAATGCAGAATCCAATGCCAGAGATGACCATGCTCACTCTCAGGGAGCAACCTCTGACGTGGAAGCAGAAGAGATCCACTCCGGATGATCCTATTACACAGGGAAAACTGAAAAAATTACAGCAAACGCAAGTACTCTGACGGCTGCAGTGGGTGCACCACCCACTCCGATTAATACTTTCCTTGCATATTTGGCAATTATCTCCCACAACAGCTTTTGTACAACGAAGCAATCTTGGAGGACATGGTATACATGATTTTAGAAATGAGTCTGCACAAGAGCAAAGGTCAACTAGCAGACACCGTGAGGAAAAGTATGAACCTTCACCTGAGGGCTCCCGACAACTGCCCAGAGGTGCCAATAGACATGTACAAAGGACATTAATATATCTATATACATATAAAAAAAACGGGGGGGAAAATGATAAGCACTTCTCTGAAATGTAATGATTATGTATGTTAACATGGCATAAATATCTAGTAGTAGTGTCTTTTCGGTACGCACATTTGGGTCGAACTATCTCCTGTGCCTCCAGTACTGCAGTAAAGAATGCCTGCTTTCTAGAACTCCAAAATTAAGTTTTAGAGAGTGAAATATTTTGCCCTATTCCGGTAACAGATTTTGGTGACCCAGATGGGACCCTGCTCCTGAGCCTCAACAATCCGAGGGATCGCAGGACCTCCAGCCGGCACCGAGGGATTCTCGGGGAGAACCTCTGATCCCTGGACCGAGAAGTTCTGAGCAAGGACCATCAATAAGGTAAAGGCATTCTTCTAGTATTATTTCTTGTTGCTTGCCTGTTAGTTGTAGTGAAAGCTTCACAGCATTGGGCTATATCCCTGGGGAGAAGGGAAAGTACCCTTCCTAAAACAGAACTGAAAAGAAAGTACTCTTCCTGAAACCGAGGCTCGGGAATTTGTCTGTTAGATGTTGAATATTGTTGTAAGTCTCTGTATGTTTGTAATATTTGGATTTATGTTGAAATTTCAGTGTGCCTGTGCATGTGCGGTCGTGAATATGATTGTGTGGTTTTATGTGTTTGTTGCCATAGTGTTTGTATTTCTGTGTTCTGGTGGATTTATTTGGTTTCTGTGACCTAACGGATTTGTCTGGACTAAGTAACTGCCTTTGCGTTTTTGGTTTGGTGAGTTCTGCAGGTATTGTATATAGTTAATGAGTTATACCCTTAGATACATTGATCTTAGCCTAGGTGATTAATATGGATAGCCAATGATAACTGTTATGGATGTTTGTATATGTGATGAGTATACCTATAACCCAAGCGCAAATTTACTGAGCTTATATCATTGATCCACCATTACTTCGACTCCTGACATGGTGGGATGCATCCCCTCCAATTGGCAATAATGATATGTTGTGGTCAGGCGGTGCTTGTATCCCACCATCCACACAGAAAGAAAATTGGATGCAAGTAAATCAATCTACACCCATATGTTAGGTAACAGATTTGCCATCAATATGTATCATTCTCAGGTTAATTTGATCTTTCTTTCCACCCAGCAGGTTATGGTATGCACTTCACATCTCTGTGTCTTCTATTAGCATTTGTGTTCTTATATCTGGTTTTAGTATTGTAGTTTGTGTGGGCCTCTGAGAAAGTGGTAGAAAGCTGAAGGCCAAATTATGTCAGCTCTTGTGTCTAACCAGTCAAATTGCAGCAATTTGCATCAGCAATCGCAGTGGTTGCCGTGGAATGGCACAGGAGTGATTGAGTTCGGAGATCCGTGGCTTCTTTGGTTACATAGCCAAGGTGAAAGGCAGTATACAATAGGTTATCAAAATGTAAGTGGAAATTCAAGGCATTGGAATTTTTCGCTAAACACCATGGGAAGGTTTTAAGTTAACACTTCAGGGGGATTTCTGTTACCATCAGGATATTTCCTCATCTGCGGAGATCGCGCGTGGGGAGGGATTCCTGTTCACCCAGTAGGAGGTCCGTGTTATATAGGAAAGCTAACATTGTTTACCCCACGTATCAGAGATTTTTTGAGCCTCAATAAAACTCGTAGTAAGCGAAGTCTTAGACACTTTGATCCAGGGTGTGATGATAATGTACAGCTGGGATCTGTAGCTGGAACAGTAGCGTTATCCTTTTTCATCCCTGGAGGCGCTGCCGCCAGGAATTGGAATATTTTCAAAAAATTAGCTTGTTGGAGCTTGAAGCAGTCTAATATCACATCAGAAATATTAATGCAGTTATTAATGGATGTAGATAGCGTTCGCCATGCAGTCTTACAAAATAGAGCGGCTATTGATTTCTTATTGCTTGCGCAAGGTCATGGGTGCCAAGAGTTTGAGGGGATGTGTTGCATGAATCTGTCTGATCATTCTCAAAGTATTCACCAACAGCTAGCTGTCTTGCGGGAAAGAACAGAGCATATTATGTACAATACATCACCGTTTGACAGTTGGCTGTCTTCTTGGGGTCTGTCGGGATGGATAAGGGAATTAGTTAAACAAGGTATTGTTATTTTGGTAGCAATTATTGTGTGTTTAGGAATTGTAGGTTGTGCTTTAAGCTGCATGAAGAAATTGCTGCTTAAGGTCTTCAATCAGGCCTGGATTTCTCAAAACAAAGAAGGGGGATTTGTGGAGGATGAAGCATTAAAGGACTGGGGACATGTGAGCAATCCAGCATTTCTCTATGAGTCCATGAAGCCTTAGCATAAGGCCGCAGAGCCTTAGCATAAGGCCGCAAGGGCATCTAGAGGACAAACGGTGGTATAAACAAGGAAATGAATGCAAACAAAAATAAGTCCAGGATACTGAAGCGGAACTTGCCACCTGCAAGAAGGCCATGAGCACAGCGCGTGAACAAGTAATGCACACCAATCATAATCGGGTTGCTATGTGATTTAATTTGATTATTACCAATGGGAGACCGCCGCATACATAATGGGAAATATAAATGTGAGCTATCTGGGGCTAATAAACGGCTTGTACCTGATCACATTGATCATCGTGTTGAGTCCGGTTCATCCTCCGCGACAAGCTCTTATTGTCAACATTGTCTGGCTAAACAAAGAAGGGGGAGATGTGGGAAACCATATAATTTGAGACAGAACAGCACTGTCTCATGACCCTGAAGGATCAGCGCATCCTGTGCCTCCCTTCTCTGTTCTCAGGAGATAAGCTGTTTTCACACATCCAGCTGCAAAAGATTCTGGAAAACAGCAACCGTGAACTGGCATTCGCAAAGCCACGAATCCAAAGCTGATTGGCTCTAGTAACTATTGTATTAGTATATAATACTACTGAAGGTGAAGGTCTCTGGAGCAGAGGCTTGCGCCGAGGGACCCTTTCTCTGGTGGCAAAACCGCAGCGGCGAGGCGGCAAAAGCGCCGAGAGAGAGAGCAGACCCCAGCCCCCCACCCACAAGCGGGAAAGAGTTGCCAACGAGCGGCAGCTCTGACTCAGCGGGGGCGGAGTCGAGTGTGACAGCGGCCAAACCCACTCACGGATAAGAGCAGCCCCCAGGGACCGTGAGAGACCAGGAGCTCGGTCGAACAGAGCTGGCAAACAAAGGCGGCGCTGTAGACCGGGAGCGGCGCAGCAGTTTGCGTGGCAGTTCGCGCAGGCAGGGCGAGTGGGCAGGGTGCAGCCCCCCCTCCTGGCTACTCAAGTAGCGGGCATCGCCCTTCCAGGAGATGTTCTAAGTATGGTTACTACCCGTGGGAAAGCAGTTGCTAGAAGGAGTGTGGGGACCCAGACGGAGGACCCACGCAAGGACACAGGTGTCCAGGTCTCTGGCTGCAGGGAGTGCCTGAGCCTGGCACTCGTACCAGAGGACAGCAGAGACAACTGCTGTGTTTGGTGCGACCAGGTAAATGATTTGCTCAGCCTGGTGGCAGAGCTGAAAGAGGAAGTGGAAAGGTTGAGGAGCATCCGGGAGTGTGAGAGAGAGATCGACTGGTGGAGCCACACCCTGCCCTCCCTGAGGCAGAGGCAGCAGGAGGCGGCTCCATGAAAAGCAGAGGACCCCCTACCCTCTTGCCACCAAGCAGAAAGAGGGGACCTAAGAGATGGGGGGGAATGGAAACGGGTCCCTGCTCGGGGGGACAAGCAAATCCCCTCCTGGCCTCCCTCACCTGCCCAGTTGCCCTTAAGCAACAGATATGGGGCTCTGGAATGTGAGGGACTGGCCACAGAGGATGTGGGTGAAGGTGAAGCTCCATCCGGGGGTTGCCCAGGACGAGTCAGTCAGCCCCACGTATCACGAATGCCTCGGCTAAGAAAAAAAGGAGGGTAATTGTCATAGGTGATTCCCTTCTGAGGGGAACAGAGGGCCCGATCTGCCGACCGGACCCATCCCACAGGGAAGTCTGCTGCCTCCCTGGGGCCCGGGTTAGGGATGTTGCTAAGAAACTCCCTGGTCTGGTGCGGCTTTCTGATTATTACCCCCTCTTGGTAATGCAGGTTGGCGGGGACGAGGTCGCAGAGAGAAGTCCCAAGGCCATCAAAAGGGACTTCAGGGCACTGGGGCGACTGGTTGAGGGATCGGGGTGCAGGTGGTGTTTTCCTCCATCCCATC
The DNA here is from genome assembly GCF_030867145.1 of Opisthocomus hoazin. Lineage (NCBI taxonomy): Eukaryota > Metazoa > Chordata > Aves > Opisthocomiformes > Opisthocomidae > Opisthocomus > Opisthocomus hoazin. The sequence continues at coordinate 44,173,442 of NC_134453.1, read as the reverse complement.
AGTGGCAGGGAAGAGCACTGAAAGGGGCAGGAAAACTCACCTGGTTAACAGATGGCTCAGGGACTGGTGCCATCAGTCAAATTTTGGTTTCTTTGATCATGGGGAGGTATACACAGCACCGGGCCTGCTGGCGACAGACGGAGTCCATCTATCTCAAAGGGGAAAAAGGATTCTTGGCCACGAGCTGGCGGGGCTCATTGAGAGGGCTTTAAACTAGGTTCGAAGGGGGAAGGGGACATTGTCCAGCTCACTAGGGATGAGCCCAGGCTTGGCGTGCCAGGGTCAGGGGTGAGATTGACAGCCCAGCTCAAGTGTGTCTATACCAACGCACGTAGCATGGGCAATAAACAGGAGGAGCTGGAAGCCATTATACAGCAGGACGGCTACGACTTGGTCGCCATCACAGAAACGTGGTGGGACAACTCGCATGACTGGCATGCTGTCATAGATGGCTACAGACTCTTTAGGAAAGACAGACCAACAAGGAGAGGAGGTGGAGTTGCTCTGTATGTGAGGGAGCAACTGGAATGCATTGAGCTTGGCCTGGGGGCAGATGAAGAATGAGTTGAGAGCTTGTTGGTTAGAATTAAGGGACAGGTTCACACGGGTGACATTACAGTGGGTGTGTACTACAGGCCACCTGACCAGGAGGAGGAAGTTGATGAGGCCTTCTACAGGCAGCTGCAAGCAGCCTCACAGTCACAGGCCCTGGTTCTCATGGGGGACTTCAACCACCCTGACATCACCTGGGAAGACCACACAGCTAGGCACGCGCAATCCAGGAGGTTCCTGCAGAGCATCGATGATAACTTTCTGATGCAAGTGGTGGAGGAACCAACAAGGAAAGACGCGCTGCTGGACCTTGTGTTAACAAACAAGGAGGGACTGGTGGGGGATGTGAAGGTTGGAGGTAGACTCGGCTGCAGTGACCATGAAATGGTGGAGTTCAGGATCCTGCGTGGAGGAAGCAGGGCGATAAGCAGGATCAAAACCTTGGACCTCAGGAGAGCTAACTTTGGCCTCTTCAAGGAGCTACTGGGAGGAATCCCGTGGGCCAGGGCTCTCGAAGGCAGGGGGGTCCAAGAGTGCTGGTCGCTGTTTAAACGTCACTTCCTCCATGCTCAGGATCTTCTAGCGGAGATCAGGTGGAAGAGAAAGGTCCATGGAATGTGGAAAGAGGCACAGGCCACTTGGGAAGAATACAGGAATGTGGTCAGAGCGTGCAGGGATGCGATGAGGAAGGCCAAAGCCCACCTGGAATTGAAGCTGGCAAGGGATGTCAAAAACAACAAGAAGGGCTTCTTCAACTACATCAGCAGCAAAAGGAAGGCTAGGGACAATGTGGGGCCGCTGTTGAATGAGACGGGTATCCTGGTGACGGAGGACGCAGAGAAGGCAGAGCTACTGAATGCCGCCTTTGCTTCAGTCTTCAGTGCCAAGGCAGGCCCTCAGGAATCCCAGGCCCCGGAGGTAAAAGAGGAAGCCTAGAGAGAGGACGACGTGGTCGAGGAGGACTGTGTGAGGGATCGCTTAAGCGATCTGGACGTCCACAAATGCATGGGCCCCGATGGAATGCACCCACGAGTGCTGAGGGAGCTGGCGGATGTCATTGCTGAGCCACTCTCCATCATCTTTGAGAGGTCCTGGAGGACAGGAGAGGTGCCCGAGGACTGGAGAAAGGCCAATGTCACTCCAATCTTCAAAAAGGGCAAGAAGGAGGACCCAGGGAACTACAGGCCGGTCAGCCTCACCTCCATCCCGGGAAAGGTGATGGAGCAGCTTATCCTGGAGGTCATCATCAAGCAAGTGGAGGAAAAGAAGGTTATCGGGAGTAGTCAGCATGGATTCACTAAGGGGAAATCATGCCTGACCAATCTGGTAGCATTCTACAATGGCTAGGTAGATGAAGGGAGAGCTGTAGATGTTGTCTACCTCGACTTCAGCAAGGCTTTTGACACTGTCTCCCATGATATCCTCCTAGGGAAGCTCAGGAAGTGTGGGCTCGATGAGTGGTCACTGAGATGGACTAAGAACTGGCTGAATGGCAGAACTCAGAGGGCTGTAATCAGCGGCTCTGAGTCTAGTTGGAGGCCTGTAACTAGTGGTGTCCCCCAGGGGTCAGTACTGGGCCCAGTCTTGTTCAACTTCTTCATCAACGACCTGGATGAAGAGTTAGAATGTATCCTCAGCAAGTTTGCTGATGACAACAAAGTGGGAGGAGTGGTGGATACACCAGAAGGCTGTGCTGCCATTCAGCGTGACCTGGACAGGCTGGAAAGCTGGGCAGAGAGGAACCTGATGAGGTTCAACAAAGGCAAATGAAGGGTCCTGCACCTGGGGAGGAACAACCCCATGCACCAGTACAGGCTTGGGGCGGACCTGCTGGAGAGCAGCTCTGTGAAGAGGGACCTGGGTGTGCTGGTGGACGACAGGTTAACCATGAGCCAGCAGTGTACCCTGGCTGCCAAGAAAGCTAACGGGATCCTGGGATGCATTAGGAGGAGTGTGGCCAGCAGGTCGAGGGAGGTTCTCCTTCCACTCTACACTGCCCTAGTGAGGCCTCATCTGGAGTACTGTGTCCAGTTCTGGGCTCCCCACTTCAAGAAAGATGAAGAGCTACTGGAGAGTGTCCAGTGGAGGGTTACGAGGATGGTGAGGGGACTGGAGCATCTCTCCTACGAGGAGAGGCTGAGGGAGCTGGGCTTGTTCAGCCTGAAGAAGAGAAGGCTGCGAGGGGACCTTATAAATGCTTACAAATATCTGAAGGGTGGGTGTCAGGAGGATGGGGCCAAGCTGTTTTCAGTGGTGCCCAGCAACAGGACAAGGGGCAATGGGCACAAACTGAAGCAGAGGAAGTTCCGTCAGAAGATGAGGAAGAACTTCTTCCCTCTGAGGGTGACGGAGCACTGGAACAGGCTGCCCAGTGAGGTTATGGAGTCTCCTTCTCTGCAGATATTCAAGACCCGCCTGGACAAGATCCTGTGCAGCCTGCTGTAGGTGACCCTGCTACGGCAGGGGGGTTGGACTAGATGACCCACAGAAGTCCCTTCCAACCCCTACCATTCTGTGATTCGGTGATACTGTGATAAGGTATTCACTTGAGCAATAAAATGATTCTGATCGAGCACAAGACTGGGGTCCGTGAAGTCATTCACCACAGAGAGGCTTTACCCACGTGGCTTCCTGGATTGCAGCGCATGTCTCACATTCATGGATAACCTGTGCAGTGGTGTCCATGGTCAAGTCCACCCCTCGGTTACGAGCCCATCAGTATGTCGCGTCTCTTCCTTGATGGCCTGAGGCGTCATAGGCCCACCGAGCTATAAAGAGTTCACCCTTCTGTTGCCAGTCCAGATCCACCTGAGCCACTTCAATCTTGGCAGCCTGATCCACCTGGTGGTTGTTTTGATGTTCTTCAGTGGCCCGACCCTTAGGGACGTGGGCGTCCACGTGACGGACTTTTACAACCAGCTTCTCTAGCTGGGCAGCAATATCTTGCCACAATGGGGCAGCCCAGATGGGTTTGCCTCTGTGCTGCCAGTTGTTCTTCTTCCATTGCTGCAGCCACCCCCACAAGGCATTGGCCACCATCCAGGAGTCGGTGTAAAGATAGAGCACTGGCCACTTCTCTCGACTGGCAATGTCTAAAGCCAGCTGGATGGCTTTCACCTCTGCAAACTGGCTTGACTCACCTTCTCCTTCTGCAGTTTCCGTGACTTGTCATGTAGGGCTCCATACAGCAGCCTTCCACCTCCGCTGCTTCCCCACAACGCGACAGGACCCATCCGTGAACAGGGCATACTGTTTCTCATTTTCTGGCAGCTGGTTATACAGTGGGGCCTCTACAGCACCTGTCGCCTCCTCCTCTGGTGATACTCCGAAGTCTTTGCCTTCTGGCCAGTCCATGATCACTTCCAGAATTCCTGGGCAACTGGGGTTCCCCATTCGGGCACGCTGGGTGATCAGTGCGACCCACTTACTCCACGTAGCATCGGTGGCATGATGCGTAGAGGGGACCCTCTCTTTCAACATCCAGCCCAGGACCGGCAATCGTGGTGCTAGGAGCTGTGCTTCAGTACCAACCACTCCTGAAGCAGCTCGAACGCCTTCATATGCTGCCAGAATCTCTTTTTCAGTGGGAGTATAGCGGGCCTCGGATCCTTTGTATCCCCGGCTCCAAAACCCCAGGGGTCGACCTCGAGTCTCCCCTGGTGCTTTCTGCCAGAGACTCCAGGTTGGGCATTCTCCCCGGCTGCGGTGTAGAGCACGTTTTTAACGTCTTGTCCTGACCGGACTGGACCAAGGGCTACGGCATAAACTATCTCCTGTTTAATTTGTTCAAATGCTTGTTGTTATTGATGGCCCAATTCAAAGTCATTCTTCTTCAGTGTGCCGTGATAGAGAGGGCTTACAATTTGGCCTGTCGTTGCTCAGCGCTCCATTCAAAATCATCCTTCTTCCGGGTCATGTGGTACAGAGGGCTTACAATCTGGCTGTAATTTGGGATGTGCATCCTCCAAAAACCCACAACACCCAGGAAGGCCTGTGCTTCCTTTTTGCTGGTTGGTGGAGACATAGCTGCTATTTTGTTGATGACATCCATTGGGATTTGACGGCGCCCATCCTGCCATTTTATCCCCAATAACTGCATCTCTTGTGTAGGTCCCTTTACTTCGCTTAATGGCGAAACCGGCTTTCAGAAGGATCTGAACTATTTTCTCCCCTTTGTCAAAAACTTGCTCTGCTGTGTCACCCCATACAGTGATGTCATCGATGTACTGTAGATGTTCTGGGGCTTCACCCTTTTCCATTGCAGTCTGGATTAGTCCATGGCAAATGGTGGGACTGTGTTTCCACCCCTGGGGCAGTCGATTCCAGGTGTACTGAACGCCCCTCCACGTGAAAGCAAACTGCGGCCTGCACTCTGCTGCCAACGGGATGGAGAAGATTGCATTAGCGATGTCGGTTGTAGCGTACCTCTTGGCTGCCTTTGACTGCAGCTGATATTGAAGTTTTAGCATGTCTGGCATGGCAGCACTCAGCAGCGGTGGTGTGACTTCATTCAGGCCATGGTAGTCTACTGTCAGTCTCCACTCTCCAGTAGATTTTCTCACTGGCTATATGGGAATCTTAAAGGGTGAGCGAGTTTTGCTTATCAGTCCTTGACTCTCCAGTTGATGAATCAGCCAATGGATGGGGATAAGGGAGTCTCGGTTAGTGCGATATTGTCGCCAGTGCATCGTTGTGGTAGCCATTGGCACCTATTGTTCTTCAACCCTCAGCAACTCTACAACGGAAGGATCATCCGGGAGACCAGGCAAAACGGACAGCTGTTTACTTTCTTCCGTCTTCAAGGCAGCTATACCAAGGATGCACAGAAACTCAGGGCCAGTCACAAAGGGGTGCTTTTGCCACTCCTTCCCAGTTAGGCTCACTTCAGCCTCCAATACAGTCAGCTCTTGGGACACCCGTGTCACTCCAGAAATACAGATGGACTCTGCCCCTTTGTAATCTGATGGCATTGAAGTACACTGTGCACCAGTGTCCACTAGAGCTTTATACTATTGTGGATCTGACGTGCCAGGCCACCAAATCCACACAGTCCAATAAACGTGATTGTCCCTTTCCTCCACCTGGCTGGAGGCAGGGCCCCTCTAATCCTGGTCAGAATTTCCTGTAAAAATGACTTGGAGGTCCCTTCCAGAGGATCGGAATCAAGATCAAACTGTCTACCTTGTCTGGAGAACTGCCCGCTGGAAACTGGAGCAGCATTTTTCCTAACAGAATCCCCTTTTGTGATTGTTTTGTGATTACCTTGCAATTCACACACTCGTGCCTCTAGACTTGAGGTAGGTTTTCCATCCGATCTTCCTCATGTCCTCTCCGTGGTCACGCAGGTAAAACCACAGGGTGCCTCGTGGTGTGTAGCCTCTGTATTCTCTCTCCTGAGCAGAGAAACGCTTGCCCCTAATAGCTGAGATGCTGGCCCATACAGGTGGGGAGTAGGACATACTCTCTTCGAGTCGCTGGACCAGTTTCTCCACGGCTGAGATAAGGGAGGAAGAGAGACTTTCCTCATATTGCTGGAGTCGGACAGTCACCTCATGCACCGTTGGTGGCTCTTCACCTTTCCAGTCTATGACTGCCAGTGAGTTGGCTTATGAGGATGGTGCGCTCCATACAAACTTCCTCCACATGGGTTGTGTGCACTGGACTTCATCTGGGTCTGTGGGTAACTGCTCATTTTCCGGGTCATAGTAAACCAGCTCCTGCATAGCTAATTCCCTCAGGGATACTGAATACCCCTTTTCATATTGGTCCGCTTGCCAGGATAACACACAACATCCTCACTGAAGGGGTACCTCTCCTTCACACCTGACAAAAGTCACCTCCAGAGGCTGAGGGCTTGTGCCTTTTTTCCAATGGCCCTGCCAATGCCCCCTTCCCTGGCCAGGGATCCCAGCTGCTTGGCTTCCTTGCCCTCTAATTCCAAGCTGCTGGCTCCGTTATCCCAGCACCGCAGCAGCCAGGTGACAATGTGCTTGCCTGGGTGGTGGCTGAAATCTTTCCGCGTGTCTCGCAGCTCGCTCAGGGACAGGGACCGGGTGATGATCTCTGTCTCTGTCTCCTGTGATGACCCTGGCACACTGTCATCCCTCACGGGGCGATCTGATTTCTTTGCGTGTTTCTTTTTGTGTACAGGGGTGACTGCTACTAGCACAGGTTGGTTTTCGGGCTCAGCCACGGTTCCTGCTGCTGGAGCTGGAGCAGCCCCAGTGGTTGCAGCAGTGGCAGCCGTGGTGCTGGTCAGGGGGGCTGGGATTGCCTCCTGGGCTAGAGCGGCTGCAGAGCCAGTTGAGGGGGCAGCGCCAGTCGCAGTGCCTGTCGCTTCGTCCCACCCCCCTCTTCCCCCTTAGAGCACTGAATGGTGTTGAACAGGGCTTGGTAGGCATGGGCCAGACCTCAGCACGTTGCGGTGATTTGTGTCTCCCTGGAATTCCCAGGGTGGCAGCACACTTTTTGCAGATATTTTACCAGTTTGTCAGGATTCTGCACTTGTTTAGGGGTGAGTTTCAGAAACACCGGGGGTGCCCGCTGTCCTAGATACTTGCCCATGCTGTCCCACACACCCAGCTACTCACAGTTATCCAGCCCCGGGGCAGGTCTCTGCTCGATATTTTAAACTACTTGTTTAACCCTAAACAAGACCTGAAACCCATTCAGGAGACAGAACAATAGGAGCATGCTGGCCTGAGCATCTCACAGATACTCGAAATTCTCAAAAGCCATTACGACCAGCCTGAAGGAGAGAGGAGGGGTGAAAGAGTGGGGGAAAGCATCCCCTCTGGTTTTCCCCGTAGAGTGGGTTTGATTATTAATAAATTCTGAGAGATAGCATCTGAGGTATGGAAATGACCGCAGTGTCGCATGCAAATACAAGCCTAACTTCATGCCCAGTGATGTTATCATATCAAAAGTCGATATTATACAGTACAGCAAAATCATAATCCTGATCTTTTTCCCGGTGATGATGAACAGCAACGCAGGGAACACATAGAGCAGGTAAGGGTTTACATACCACAGCCATTTGACCAAAGACAGCAATATTTTGACCGGCGACTATTTAACACAGTAAATGCGTACAACAAATTATAACAAATTTTAAGAAAGTTGTTTGAACACACTCTGCTCAACCCTGCCATTATCCCCGCCCCACGCTTAGGCACCAAATTTAATGTTATGGTTTGGCCATGGCTGGCAACAAAGGGCCACGCAGTCGCTCTATCGGCCCTCTCCCCTGCTGGGGTGGGGAGGAGAATGGAAAGAAAAAGGCAAAAAACTCGTGGGTCGGGATAAGGGCAGTTTAACAGAACAGCAAACAAAGCGAACAGTAACAACAACAATACAGATAAGGAGAATATACAAAACAAACAGCAAAAAGCACAGAGCAACTCTCACTGCCCAGTGTTTTGTGTGCTCCCGAGCCGTGACTGCCTTCCCCCCCCCCCCCCCCCCCCCCACCGGCCAGCTCCACCACCGGAACCCAGTATGATGGCACATGGTATTGAATACCCTGTTCTGTTTGGCCAGTTTGGGTCAGCCCACCCGGCTGTGTTCCCTCCTGGCTTCTGGTGAAAATTAACCATCCTGGCCGAACCCAGGACAATTTGGAAGAAGAATCATCATCATCATCAATACAAGTTAGCTTTAATGCAGGAGAGAAAATGATAATGATAAGCAGTAGCTACTCTTTCTTATGTTATTAGATGCATTACATCTGTATTCATTCAATACACACTTTTCACCTATCCTGTGATATTTCAGCTTTTTTGTAGGTTTTTTTGCTATTAACCGTAGAGTGAGAAATAACCCGTAGGGTTTAAGTACTCTTTGAATTAACGTTTACACACAGACTGTTAGAAAACTAAGCTAAAAAAAATTAAAGCATAAGAATTAAGTGCACTACTTAATGTATATTTAAACACTCAATAAAGCTGAAGCAAACTGAGGATGCTTTAACTTGGAAAAGTCCACATATGATTTAATGTAGCATAGTTAATTAACTTCAAATTTTTTCACATTCAGTTCATCTAGGAATGATGTGCTATGTCTTTTACATGTCACATGTATACATACTAAATTAGAAATGCAGAACTATTTAGGAATGTTAGATGAACAGGAGATTAAAATGTTCCTATATTTTTTACTTCCTTGAAATGGAAAGAGATTACAGTTACCTCTGTTATCTCTGGCAGGAGTGTCATTCTTAATAGATGCCACAGTTCGTCGACTCTGTAAAGAAAGAAATATCTCTGTTATTTGATCACCTTATCATTGAAAATGTAAACTGCAGCCCCACCTCTGCTTCTTTCCAGTGAATAAAAATAACATGACATCAGCAATACAGAGAGGTGATTGCTGCCAAATCCTTCCCTGAAGAGCCTAGGGTGAAGACTGCTTGAACTATACATACTGTTTCAAAACAACCTCCAAAACCTTTTCTATATTTTTCCTTGAGATATATTTAGTTACATAAATATTAGTCCGCAGCTCCCTCTCTGCCAACCATGTTGTTAGAAAACTTTTAGATACCCCTATTCACCATAGGAAACAGCAAGGAACACAGTTATTAAGTAGCTCCACAGACACAAAAGTTAGATTTAAAAATTCAAGCATAACAACATGTATAGGAGTACTGTAAGTTTAATATAAACATGTTGCATAGGTATTACCAACCTTCACGAATTTGTTTACTTTGGCTGCTGGAGTAGGTGGTGGTGGTGTCTCTGGACTAGGTTCAATATCTTCATCAGGTGCGAGATCTGGGTTAAGTGAAAATATGCTCTCCAAGTCAATCTGTGTAAAATAATATAAAATGCATTTTTATGTTTGAGAATAAACAATAAATATATTTAGTGGTTTTATCCCACAATTTGTTAATTCTATAACCTGAATGGTCTTATTTCATGTTCACTAAAAACAGCGCAAGCTTCGGTCTTCATATTATTTAAAAACACACCCTTCAGAAAAGGGATTAATTAAAAATGACCAATAGATATTCATAATTTTGTAAAGTGTTTGAATTAAAACAGAAGTAGCTAGTAACAGTGTTAATTTGACAATTACTGCAGAACATGAAACACATTCTATAACATAAGAAGAAAGTGATCTCAATTATTTGAAATTTCCCAGACAGTGCAAAAGAAACAGACAAATTACAAACACTCAAATAATAAAAGCACAGCTGAAACCATGTTAAATTTATCGTGCTATTTTTTTCCCTTGTAAGTGTTCCTCATTCAAAACACTGCAAAATGTAAGGGGGCAAGGGACAGGATCTTAAAAATAGCTGGCTTCAGATCTATTGAAACTTGGTTTCCTAAAAATCTTAAATAGCTTTGGTCTCTATAGACTGCCATTTCCTCTAGCTGGACCTTTCAAAGTCCTCACATTCTGTGTGTCCAGAGGGATGAGCTCAGCTGATGAGATCATTAGGACATTCTCACAACTTTTTTTTTCCTGGTGAAGTGTAATTATTTCTGAGCTGCTTCTCCAAATCTCAGCTGAAACTGGCTAACATGGTCCAAAATTTACAGGAAGAGGGGATAGCAAAGCATAACTGGGACACACTCAGACACAGTTTCTTAAGGAAAGCAAGGCTTGAAAATTATTGCCTAAAATAAAAAACCAAACAAACTAGCAGTTTACATCCCTCAGTAATACAAACACAAAAAGATTTCGAATCCAGCTTTCCCACTAGTTTCCTGTCTGAACTGCAAGTCATTCTCCCTCTCAAAAATGTGATTTTTCTACTTGTAAAAAGGGGTAACAAGGTCAGCCTTTGTAATCTGGTTCAATATCAAAAGATGAAAAGCTCTATTTAAAAGCTATGACACAGAGCTCAGGAAGTCGAATTTAATACAACAGAAACCAGCATTTGCCCAATAACTCCCATTCAGAATAGTCTGTAACCAAAGAATCATCAAGTAATTTAATATTTGTATTTTCTCTTTGTTTCCAGTGCAAATTCCAAAGTAATATTCATGTAGATTCCACATTTTTTTCAAAGAGAACAGTTCTAAAATATTATGTTTACCTCTTTGCCTTTAGTATCTCCATTTTCAATCCATTCAACAGTTACACTTTCATTATCTTCATTTAGGGATGTTACCATAGCTTGGTGAATTCGGCCTAGAAAGGAAACACAAATGATCAATTAACAGATGGAAAAATTTTCCAGAAGCTAGTTTAACCTCTGCACTGATAAATACAGATAGAGGCAGGAAGAAGAGGTTTGGGTTTTTTTTAAAAAAAAAAGTGATAAAGAGAAGATGATTCTTGGCCATATACTGCAAACTGGCTCAGATTTGATCCACTAGCAGAGGCTCTAATGGGACAGTCAGTGTACAAGTGAAAAACTCAATGAACAGAAAACTGAGTGGTAAGTAAATAAAATACCATGTGAAAGCCACACCACTTAGAATCTCTTTTCTGAAAGTCTCCCACGGGTGGGAATGTTTCCTGAGGTGCACTCCACAAAGGCTTGTTTGCTTCTAGGCTGATACAACATTAAATGTCCCGACATAGGAGGGAAGCCCCCTGAAATTGTATTCTGATATCCATTTCTTATGGACATTCAATCAGTTGGCAATTCAACTAAAATTAAATTGCGTGCAATTTAATACAAATCATCATTTTTAAAACAATTGCTAACACGGACTGTTAAGCTGGAGTTAAGGTGCCATTGGTATGACTTCTCCAGTGAAAGATTCAAAGCCAGCGAGCCCCCATAAAGTACAATAAAACCAGTAAACTTTCAGTAGGAATAAGGATTTTCCTTCTCAAATATGTAGTGTACTGCATTTTTTTAATGTTGTCTGTCATATTTTATCTTATTTCCTATACATGGTAGCAAGGAGCAACTGGAAGAGCAGAGCAGCCATGCACTGACACAAAAGTGCATGTCACATTGATTTCACATCTGTGCTTTGCCCTAAGAATACCAAGAATTGGGGTTTCTGAAGAACACGAGTGCAATGCTACTGCTCCTCTAACACCCTCCTTTAATGATCCATAGCACAAACAAGCAACCCCTTACTCCATTGCATTTGAGAGGGAAACACAGGCAATAAAGTAAAAAAGGAAATCTAAATAGTGTTTTGTTATCTCCCCAAAGGAAAAAAATAGAAATGTAAAGCTTTATGCACCCAGCAAGAAGCATTTTCATTGAAACTGCACTTAATCATTCCATGAACTCGCTGAAAAACCACACAATTTTAACTTGTTTGTAGCTTACAGCCTGCAGCCCTCACACACCCACAATGACCCCTGCAGGTGTCTCTACCAGGCCACCCTCAGTCCCACCAAGCTCACCTGGGTGCGTGCCCGTGGACTGACACAGGTGCCCAGCAGCTCTGCAGGACGAGTGCAGTCTGGTAATTCTCACATCCATACACCACATTGCACACCTCCTCCCGCAGCACTGTCAGATAAATCCACTCCTCCAATGCCAGCACATCCTACCTGCATGCTTCCCCTGAGCCACCTCCCAGAGATCACACTTCAACACCCACCCTGAGCCACCCCCCAGGATCCCAAGGGCCACCTGCAGCTCCAAAAGCACAAGCCGATTGTCCTGGAGCAGTCCGTGCATATGCTGCTGTTGCTGGGCACCCGCTTAGGGGCGAAACACAACATGGTCCTTACGCATCCGCTCTTGTCTGTGTCTCCACCTTGCATCTTCTCTTCTCCTTTCCTAACTCTCCCAACCTCCCAAATCCACCCCAGTTTTTTCCTCCATCGATTGTTTCAAAACTTCTGTTTCAGCCATTTCAGTCACAATTTGACAGTTTTCCAAAGTTAATGTTTTTATACAGTTCTAAGCCTCTTAGGGCCTGCTGAGAGACAGAAAGGAAGAAAAACCTTAAATGGTATCCCAAATTATATCAACTGACAGCGTAAGTAACAGATGTATATTGTTAATATATCTTTTATTGCAAAGGCTGCCTAAACATTCACATCTAGTTAAAATTAAGCAAAAAGAGAGGCTACAGGGAAGTGTCATGGAAGGTAACAGCAAATCTGTGTACTCCAATATAACATGCAGAGAAAGACTAACTGAAACTCAGGCAAAGCATAACTCATGGGGGGACTCACAGAGCTGTCAGCATCCCTGGGCAGCACTGCTTTCACATCTGTGGTGCTTACCTCACCGCCAACAGTACATTACATGCACATTTCTAACCTCCGCACTTCTCATTGCCTAAAGCATAAATTCAGTCCACCACTAAAGAAGATTAAGTAGATTTTTTTACTTCAGAAAAACCCAAAAAACCAAACTTACCCATTTCCTTCAGTTGGTTCCTTTCCTCTCGCATTTTCTAGTTTTTATTTTCCTGACCTGTATTTTGTCTGAATAAACACTTCCATTTGTGCTTCTGAAGCATCATTCTCCCAGGCGCCCCAGCTGTGTGCACTGCATGGACGGTCTAGATTCCTCACCAAGGCACTGCCAGCAGGACATGTGCAGGCAGAGATCACAGCCGTGCCCTCCCCTCCACGCATAAGTGTTCCTCCATTTCCCCTCATCGAAACAACATTGTGCAGGCACATATCCTGCCCTTGGGACCATGCCCAAATTCTGCTGGTGGCTGGGCTGAAGCAGACTCACCGAGTGTTGGCGTGGGTTACGGATCTGTTGTAATGATGTGACCCCAATATGAGTATGATCGTTCACCTTTATTAGTCAGCAAAAACAAGGTTTATATAGCAAAACTATTACAGCATCTGAATGGTTAAACCCCCAACCCATATATAGGCAAAACTACTGCAACTCGTTGTGATTGGTGCAGAGCTGCATCTCGAAGTGAAAACAGTACTGTGGCAGGAAACAGCAACGTGGCAGGAAGGAAGTGACAGTGTGGCAGGAAACGGTGACGTTCCCCCTGCTCTAGTGTCCCGAGCTCGTCGCTCTGCCTTCCCAGCAGGGTTCCGTGTCAGCCGCTCCCAAGGCTCACTTCCGGATCGGAACCTGGGTTGCTCAACGCACCAAACTATGTCCCCTCTCGTCCAGCCAGGACTCCACAGTTCCCCCTTCTTGTTTTTGAGCAAGCCAGGTTTGCTCCGTCATCTTGGAGAGAGCCCTTTTAAGACAGCTAAAGCAAATACATATTATAATTCCAACAGCAAGTAACACGATACATATGTGCAAGATTTCTATAATTAAACCGTTAAGCCAAGCGGGCAGATTACCAAAGAGCGAGGTGAGCAATCCATCAAAAAATTTGCACTGCAATTACTCACTTGAATCTCCTTTGTACATCTGCCTGCACTATAATTAGCAAAATGAATAACATTGTAACTAGGTACTCCTATTAGACAGGTGCGAAAAGGTTCTGTTGCGGAAGCAAGAGACAAACAAAATGCTGATTGGCCCGTTTTGTTCACCCAGGTAACCCATAGATTTTGTCGGGGCTCAATGCGGTAAAGGGTTTCTTCGCCTACTATAATCTGACAACATGTAAAGAGTACGGCTAACAGGGTAACCACTCGTTTTCCTGCCATTCCCTTCAACACTGATGTAAGCATCGCACTCTCGTCTTTCCCCCTCCGCTTTGAGGACGGTCCAAACAGCAAGCACTAACTTACTTTGGCTATATTAAAAGAACTACTTACCCTTACGGTTTTAGCTCTCCGGCTTGCTAACCTTACCCACTTCAAGCGGCTACAGAGATAAGCATCGCTCCCTTTTGTCTTGAGCTTTGTAACAATTAAAATGCGAGCTACGCTGCGCCCTATTAAAGGCACTGATTACACCGATGCTTCGCAAACGATATTCGACGCCACCGCTACGGTTAGCAAGTGTAACAACTACATAAAACCCGAGGCTTACAGATCTTACAAAACATCACAGGTGGTATCGGTGACAAGTACCTCCTGGTAACCACTCATATACTCTTCCCTCTATTCAGGTTACTTCACTTGATTGCTCTGCTCGTGAGAGTCTGCTTGTTGCTCCTCGGCTAACTTGTCTTGCTGATTCAAAGCAGGCTTCACGGCTCAGCTAGGCACCCAGACTGGACCGCGATCTGTGGAAACACACATATACCCTCGACCGTTAAATATCACTGGTACGGGTCCAGCCCATTCTCCAGTAGTCGGGTCTCTATAGATCACTTTAAACCGCGGTAAAGTCATTGCACTATTGAATTTTAAGTTCTGGTGATGCACCACAACAGGCGGTGCCTCCTGATCACCCATAAGGCACAAACAGTTTAAAGTAAAAAGAACTCGATGCAACCTTGATTGCGCTTCTGTTTCAACTCCTCGCTGTTTATCTAAGTAGTCTTTCAGCACACGATGAGTGCGCTCTATGAGGCCTTGCCCTGTCGGAGAATGCGCAATTCCCGTGGTGTGCTTAATTCCCCACGTCAACAAGAATGATCTCAGCTTTTGACTGACATAGGCAGGTCCATTATCGATCTTAATTTCTTCAGGGACCACCAGTACTGCAAAACACGAAAGCAGATGTTTACAAACATGTTGCACTTTCTCCCCAGGTAAAGCAGTGGCCCATATCATTTTCGAAAAGGTGTCTATTGTGACATGCATGTACTTCAGTCGCCCAAATTCGGAGAAGTGCGTGACGTCCATCTGCCACAGTGCAAGTGCCTGCAGCCCTTTTGGATTGACCCCTTGGCCTATACCTGGTCCTTGGTTTCCGCACTTAGGACAGGCCTGTACAATATAACGAGCCTCATTCTCTGTCAGTCCAAATTGCCTTCGCAGACCTCTTGCATTTTGGTGAAAATTCTCATGACTCTGTCTGGCCTGCTGAAACTTGTCTACTGGAGGCATAGGGCATGCGGGACTGACTAAGTTGTCAGCAATCTGATTGCCGTGCCCTAGTCCCAGATCCCATTGGTGGCTACGTACATGAATGACACAACAAGGTACGGGCCGTTGAGACAGTACGGTCCGCAACTGGATAAACAGCTTGCCTAATCTAGGATTGACTGCCTCCCTAAGCAAGGCATCCGGTATTCGAGGCACTATCCCAGCTACATAAAGGGAGTCAGTTACAACATTTAAAGGTTCATTTAACCAATTAGTTAAAGCCCAGACCACGGCAGTCAGCTCTAAAATTTGTAGCGAATCTCCATCCTGTCCTTGTATCATATGACAACACCACTGGCCCCCTTCTTGCCAAACACAAACTGCCTTACGCAGCCTCCTACCTGCATCTGTATACACTGTGATTCCTTCGGCAAGCGGCTTCTCCTGAACTCTGGACTTCTCAAGCCATAGATTACACTTCAAGAACTGCCACAATCTCCCTTTCGGCTGTCGGGAATGTATCCTCCCACCATAGCCTAACAGAGCTTCCTGTATGGGTAGAGCATGCCTCAACCACCATTCCAAATCTGCTGCTTTGACCGGTATACTGATGTCCTGCGGCTCTTCCCCTGTTATTTCCACTATCCTCATCCTACCTTTTCTGATTAGCTCTCCCACAGCTTCTGATCTTGTCTGTGTACTAGTCTTCGGCTGCACACTTAAAAACACCCATTCTAGTATGTAAAATAGATCATCGCCCCTAATAGGCTTGTCAGTGGCAAAATCAGGACTATTCAACGATGCTGTACAGGAATGAGTCTCCCCCTTCTTGTTTTGCCACTGACAAACAAGGGCATACGGTGACTCTACAGGGTTACAAATAAGCAAGGAAACAGGTAGGGTTAGCAATCGCCTAGCAGTCCAGGCTGTTTGAAGCTTCTGTACAATGTGTTGCAAAGCTGCTTGCTGCGTCTGTGATAGGGTGACTGCTGTGCTGGGATGTGAGCCACGTAGTAGTAATGTCAAAGGTGCAATGTCAGCATTGGAAATACCAGCACAGTGCGCACCCACTGGATATCTCCAAGTAATGTCTGTACATCAGTCAATGTGCGCAAATTTGTCGCTAATTCCACCTTTTGTGGTTGGATCTTAGCGTCGGAGATGCGCCACCCCAAATACTTCCATGGTGCAGATCACTGAACTTTTTCTGGGGCAATAACAAGGCCCTTGCTGGCTAAAACAGTACTCAGCTGTGTCAAGGAATCGTCATTGAACGCTTCCTGTTGACAGCAGAGGATGTCATCCATATAATGATAAATGATTGTATTCGGCCATTGCTCCCTGAGTGGAGCTAAGGCCCAAGCCACATAAAGTTGACACAGCGTGGGTGAGTTTCTCATGCCTTGTGGCAAGACAACCCACTCATATCGCTCTGAAGGTGCTGCTTTGTTGGTTACCGGTATCGAAAAGGCAAACCATTGAGTGTCTCGCGGATGTAAAGGTATAGTGAAAAAATAGTCTTTTAGGTCAACAGTGATCATGTGCCAACCCGACGGAAGCATAGCAGGTGATAGCATTCCAGGTTGTACGGCTCCCATGGGTTGCATTTGCTCATTAATCTTACGTAGGTCGTGTAAGAGGTGCCATTTGCCGCTCTTTTTCGGAATGACGAAAATGAGGGTATTCCATGGGCTGACTGAAGGCTTGATGTGGCCTGCAGCGAGTTGTTCTGCTACCAATTGCCTTGTTATTTGCAGTCGCTCTTCCGTCATGGGCCACTGGTCAATCCACATGGGTTTGTTGGAAAGCCAGGTTAGCGGTGGGTTGGGCGACTGCTCGCCAGTGCCCATAACTAAAAAGGGGTAGTAGTTAGTACAACTCCAATTTGACTCAAAACGTCGCGCCCAATTAGGGCTGAAAGAGTTTCAGGCAGCTGCATGACATAGACCTTTAAACTGACCTCCTGCCTTTCAGGAAAGGTTATTTGCACAGGGTATTGGCTCATCATGGGAGTGGAGTGT